>NC_086446.1:487855106-488161981 GCF_028390025.1 Pseudophryne corroboree | reverse complement strand
CATATCTCATGCAGGTCAATGGAGGATTCTATACTGAAAATCCACCCAGCTCCAACAACATAAACAAGTTGGGTCCACCAGACTATTGAAATAGTGTCAGCTAAGTTTATAAGAAAGGCGTAAAGGACAGTTCTTCATTCAGCCCTCTCGGTGTCATGGCCTCCAGATTGTAAATCCATTTGCATTCCTTCTGCAGAAGAATTTTGTTCCTATCTCCTCCTCTCCATGAAGGGGGAACTTGCTCAATGGGCATGACTTTCAAGTCCTTTATCATGTGCTTAGCTGCTGCAAAGTGGCGAGCTACTGGCGGTGTGCTGGTGTCAATTTTTACCAAAGCTTTTTTAATGGAGCTGCGGTGGATTGCCAATCTTTCTTTAAGCATTCTTTGGGTTTTGCCCACATATATCATGTTGCACGGACACCAAATAACGTACACGACATATTTAGTATCACATGTCATCCGTTGTTTAATTTGATATCTCTTATTTGTGATGGGATTTACAAAGGTGGTCCCTGTATTAAAAAAACTGCAGTTGGCACAACCTGTGCATTTATACACCCCTTCTTGTAACTGCAGCCATCCACTTTTAATCATCACTTTCGGACTAATGTCGGAATACACTAGTTGATCTCTCAAATTGGTGCTCCTTTTGTAACATAATAACGGTGTGTTCGTACAGGCCTGTCCCAGGATAGGATCACTTTGAATGATGTGCCAATGAGATAATATAGATCGTCTTATAGCTCCTGATGTAATTGAATATGTACTAGAAAGTAGCAGTCTATTAGCTTCCCCTGTCTTTTCTTTAGGGACCAGCAGCTTTTTCCTGTCCAATTGGAGGCATCTATGAATTGCATCCTTTACCTCATTCTTTCCTTAGCCTCTCTCCAGGAACTTTTTTTCCCATGCTCCAAAGAGCTTCAGGCAATTTGTCAGCATTGGAGGTGGTTCTAACCACCCTCACCAATTGTGAGTAGGACAAACACCTCTTCAGTGGTTGTGGGTGGAAGCTATCGAACCGTAGCAACGTATTTTTATCAGTTGTTTTGCGATATATCTCAGTCATAAATCGCTTCCCACTGACACTCACTCTAACATCTAAAAATTCAATAGTGGATGGACTACTGTTGTAAGTGAATCTGATGGACCCCTCAATGTTGTTGAGCCTGGTGACAAATGAATGTAGCATCTCACTACCTCCCGTCCAAATGAGAAAAAGACTGTCTATAAAACGGCAATAACATTTGACATATTTAGAGAACACAGGGTCACCGTGAATATGTGCTTCCTCATAGTTGTACATAAATAAGTTTGCATACGATGGGGCCATATTCGACCCCATCGCGGTCCCGCAAAGTTGCAAATAAAATGCATTGTTAAATAAAAAATAATTTTTATGTAGTACAATTTCCATGAGGAGCATCAAATATTCAATCGGTGGACCACTGTACTTAGTACTGGAAGAGATCACTGTTCTGATCGCATCCATGCCTTCCTTGTGACTTATGTTAGTGTAGAGACAACGGACATCTAACGTCACCAGTAGACAGCCTTCGGGTGGTATTCCATAGTCCTCCAATTTATTCAAAAAGTCCGTAGTATCTCTTAGGTAGTAGGGGGTATTTTGAATAACGGGTTGTAAGTGCACATCCACAAATTGCGATATTGGTTGACTTAATGAGCCCCTAGATTAAATTATTGGTCTTCCAGGGGGCTTACTCCATGATTTATGCACTTTCGGCAATATGTATAGGACAGGGGTTTTGGGGAAATCTTTATACAAGAAACCAGCGGTGGAATCGTCAATCCAGCCATTATTTACACCCATAGAGATGATGGAATCAATCTCACGCTTATAGGCACCTGTCGGGTCAAAGGTAAGTTTCTTATAGCATGTGGTATTGTTAAGTTGTGACATCACCTCTTCAATATAATCAGATCGGTCAAGGAGAACAATGCCGCCACCCTTATCTGCAGGGCGTATTATAATCTGATCATTATTTCGTAGATCCTGTATTGCTTTAATGTCTTGCAAGTTTTTACATTTTGATGTTTCTTTTTCATTGAGTTAATGATAGGCAGTGTGTCTCTCTTGACCAATCTGATAAAAGTATCAATAGCAGCATTGGTACTTGGAGGGGCAAACATGTTCTTAGACCTAAATGGTCGTTCCCGTAAGCCACCAGTGCCTTGCTTGCTGAAAAAATCTCTCAGCCGTAATTGCCTATAGAAGCGATATAGCTCCGTCTCCCATTCAAATGCAGTTTGTTTAAAGGTGGGTACAAACGTCAACCCTTTTGACAAAACAGTCATTTCAGCTGGCGCTAGACTATGGCTGGACAAATTAAACACCACTATCTCCTGTTCCCCTTTGTTAAGGTCCTTTCCTGGCCCCTTTCGGTGTTTGCTCCCCCCTCTCCTGCAGGGCCTCTGTCTCTGCCTCCCTTGTACCGGCTTCTGGTATACACTCGATCCCTTAAAAAAGGCTGTCTGCTGGTGGAGGGCTGATCTGAATCACTGGGGGAGGTTTGGAAATCAAGATCCGCATATGATCTGTCCCCCCTCCTTTTTCCCCTATTACTCTGGCCCCCTCTCCACACTCGTCTGGCACCTGGATTCGTGAGCCAGGGATAAACCCTGAGCTCCTTGTAATCTTCCTTAACTTTTCTAAATTTGTCCTTCTTAAAGGAAAGTAATTTGGATCTGAAGGTGGAAACACTATTCTCTAATTTGGTTAACCAATCACCACCTACATCAGACTGTAGGACCTCAATCCCTACAGATTCACAATCAGCCAACTCCTTATTGAGAACCTCGATCTCAGTGTTAATTTGTTGAATAACTAAAATCATCAAATCAAAACTGCAATGATTTAATATCAGACACCACTGCCTACAGAATTCAGCACTATTACGCCCAATAGTCGGCTGATTTTTAATACAGAAACCCCTAGGGATATATTTATCTTTATGGTACTGTGATTAAGTAAGTCCATGTAATTCCAGCTCCGTAAGCCTTTTCTTAAATTTGAGCAAATCAGCAAAAGTTTCTGCCGGGCTGTCAGTATCAAAAGCCAATTCTTCTGTTGCAGTGAATAATATCTTAGATATGTCTTTTTCCAAAAATCTTTTAGTGCCTGTTAAATCACCGACATCTTTATCCATGACCACAGAGGTGTATGTAGATAATATATCTTATGGCAAGTCCACATAGATTAAAAACACTTTTATGGAAATAGATGGTATATAACTTAGTGGTGCAATCCATAAACAACAAAACATTGGGCAATAAACAAATGCAAGATTGGAACGTACACACCTTCAGCAGTATTGGTAGGGTGCTCGGTCACAAGTAACATCCAGATATTGTGAAATAGTCCACATAAACCAGCACACCTTAGTAGCAGCAAACAGTTTACTGAATTTTCATTTTAAAGTGCAACGTGCAAACATTGGTGCATATAGCTATACAAAGCAGATACTTAGCAGCTCAGTGCATTATGGCAGCTCCAACAGCTGTTTCAGTGCAGCAGCACCTTCGTCAGGGAAAAGCCAGCAGTCTGATGTAGGCGGTGATTGGTTAACCAAATTAGAGAATAGTTTTTCCACCTTCAGATCCGAATTACTTTCCTTTAAGAAGGACAAATTTAGAAAAGTTAAGGAAGATTACAAGGAGCTCAGGGTTTATCCCTGGCTCACGAATCCAGGTGCCAGACGAGTGTGGATAGGGGGCCAGAGTAATAGGGGAAGAAGGAGGGGGGACAGATCATATGCGGATCTTGATTTCCAAACCTCCCCCAGTGATTCAGATCAGCCCTCTACCAGCAGACAGCCTTTTTTAAGGGATCGAGTGTATACCAGAAGCCGGTACAAGGGAGGCAGAGACAGAGGCCCTGCAGGAGAGGGGGGGAGCAAACACCGAAAGGGGCCAGGAAAGGACCTTAACAAAGGGGAACAGGAGATAGTGGTGTTTAATTTGTCCAGCCATAGTCTAGCGCCAGCCGAAATGACTGTTTTGTCAAAAGGGTTGACGTTTGTACCCACCTTTAAACAAACTGCATTTGAATGGGAGACGGAGCTATATCGCTTCTATAGGCAATTACGGCTGGGAGATTTTTTCAGCAAGCAAGGCACTGGTGGATTACGGGAACGACCATTTAGGTCTAAGAGCATGTTTGACACTCCAAGTACCAATACTTCTATTGATACTTTTATCAGATTGGTCAAGAGAGACACACTGCCTATCATTAACTCTATGAAAAAGAAACATCAAAATTTAAACTCGCAAGAGATTAAAGCAATACAGGATCTACGGAATAAAGATCAGATTATAATACGCCCTGCAGATAAGGGTGGCGGTATTGTTCTCCTTGACCGATCTGATTATATTGAAGAGGTGATGTCCCAACTTAACAATACCACATGCTATAAGAAACTTACCTTTGACCCGACAGGTGCCTATAAGCGTGAGATTGATTCCATCATTTCTATGGGTGTAAATAATGGCTGGATTGACGATTCCACCGCTGGTTTCTTGTATCAAGATTTCCCCAAAACCCCTGTCCTATACATATTGCCGAAAGTGCATAAATCATTGAGTAAGCCCCCTGGAAGACCCATAATTTAATCTAGGGCTCATTAAGTCAACCAATATCGCAATATGTGGATGTGCACTTACAACCCGTTGTTCAAAATACCCCCTACTACCTAAGAGATACTACAGACTTTTTGAATAAATTGGAGGCCTATGGAATACCACCCGAAGGCTGTCTGCTGGTGACGTTAGATGTCTGTAGTCTCTACACTAACATAAGTCACAAGGAAGGCATGGATGCGATCAGAACAGTGATCTCTTCCAGTACTAAGTACAGTGGTCCACCGATTGAATATTTGATGCTCCTCATCGAAATTGTACTACATAAAAATTATTTTTTATTTAACAATGCATTTTATTTGCAACTTTGCGGGACCGCGATGGGGTCGAATATGGCCCCATCGTATGCAAACTTATTTATGTACAACTATGAGGAAGCACATATTCACGGTGACCCTGTGTTCTCTAAATATGTCAAATGTTATTGCCGTTTTATAGACAATCTTTTTCTCATTTGGACGGGAGGTAGTGAGATGCTACATTCATTTGTCACCAGGCTCAACAACATTGAGGGGTCCATCAGATTCACTTACAACAGTAGTCCATCCACTATTGAATTTTTAGATGTTCGAGTGAGTGTCAGTGAGAAGCGATTTATGACTGAGATATATTGCAAAACAACTGATAAAAATACGTTGCTACGGTTCGATAGCATCGACCCACAACCACTTTAGAGGGGTTTTCCCTATTCACAATTGGTGAGGGTGGTTAGAACCACCTCCGATGCTGACAAATTGCCTGAAGCTCTTTGGAGCATGGGAAAAAAGTTCCTGGAGAGAGGCTATGGAAAGAATGAGGTAAAGGATGCAATTCATAGATGCCTCCAATTGGACAGGAAAAAGCTGCTGGTCCCTAAAGAAAAGACAGGGGAAGCTAATAGACTGCTACTTTCTAGTACATATTCTATTACATCGGGAGCTATAAGATGATCTATATTATCTCATTGGCACATCATTCAAAGTGATCCTATCCTGGGACAGGCCTGTACGAACACACCGTTTTGTTACAAAAGGAGCACCAACTTGAGAGATCAACTAGTGTATTCCGACATTAGTCCGAAAGTGATGATTAAAAGTGGATGGCTGCAGTTACAAGAAGGGGTGTGTAAATGCACAGGTTGTGCCAACTGCAGTTTTTTTTAATACAGGGACCACCTTTGTAAATCCCATCAGAAATAAGAGATATCAAATTAAACAACGGATGACATGTGATACTAAATATGTCGTGTACGTTATTTGGTGCCCGTGCAACATGATATATGTGGGTAAAACCCAAAGATAGAGTGGCAATCCACCGCAGCTCCATTAAAAAAGCTTTGGTAAAAATTGACACCAGCACACCGCCAGTAGCTCGCCACTTTGCAGTAGCTAAGCACATGATAAAGGACTTGAAAGTCATGCCCATTGAGCAAGTTCCCCCTTCACGGAGAGGAGGAGATAGGAACAAAATTCTTCTGCAGAAGGAATGCAAATGTGTTTACAATCTGGAGGCCATGACACCGAGAGGGCTGAATGAAGAACTGTCCTTTACGCCTTTCTTATAAACTCAGCTGACACTATTTCAATAATCTGGTGGACCCAACTTGTTTATGTTGTTGGAGCTGGGTGGATTTTCAGTATAGAATCCTCCATTGACCTGCATGAGATATGGTCAGCCTAGCCTTGTTGAGACAGCATCTATGACCATAGTATTCTGTTCTAGTTAGGTTATATATTTAAATTATTATTAGTAGGTATCAATGTTTTTTAGGACTACACTATCTTCATACTCATTATGTGATCTTGGTCTTGGCTGGCGTTATTAGGGTGATTGTATTGTGTTTGTTTACTTTATTGTTATCCCCTTCCCAACTGTGGCGCCATTGGATCATCCAGACCGGTGGGCGTGGATTGCAATATGCATAGGGATTAAGCCACCGATGATAGCAGCGAGATCGCGTCACTTCCGGGTGACGCGTCCCGCTGCTGGGTCCCCTGTAAACCTTGCTGTGCTCGATTAGTTATGCTGGCCGGAAGTGGCCGCTTCGACTGGCACACTTGCAATGATGTGATGCTGACATGGCATCAGGAGGACCGTGGCGTATCCCGCGATCGGGACTCTGTGGGTATTATTTAACTAGGTGTGTCCCGTTGACCTGAAGTAATGGTTTTCATATGTATACCTCCGGCTTTGTTATGATCACCATGGTGATAGGGGAGAGGTGAGAGCCCTGGCCTGCCATTAGACCAGATGATCACATGATTTGTAACCTGAGCAGAATGAACAGGCGTATGTAGTTATTTGTATTTATTGTCTGTGTATATATATGTGGTGTTTGGTGATGGTTAGTTATACTGCTGGCTTTTCCCTGACGAAGCTGCTGCTGCACCGAAGCAGCTGTTGGAGCTGCCATAATGCACTGAGCTGCTAAGTATCTGCTTTGTATAGCTATATACACCAATGTTTGCACGTTGCACTTTAAAATGAAAATTCAGTAAACTGTTTGCTGCTACTAAGGTGTACTGGTTTATGTGGACTATTTCACAATATCTGGATGTTACTTGTGACCGAGCACCCTACCAATACTGCTGAAGGTGTGTGCATTCCAATCTTGCATTTATATATATATATATATATATATATATATATATATATACACACACACACACAGTACATGTATATCTATGTAATATTGCACCTCCCTGTCCCTGCAGCCCAAGTGATCTGGGGGTGAGTTGCCCAGTCACTTCCCACCCAGCCCAACTGCCCCCCTCTCTAACCTGCATGGTACTTGGACCCCAGTCCGGGAGTATAGGTGATGCTGTTGGCTAGGAGGGCAGAGGAGAAGGAAGGAGTGGTAAGAGCGCTGGCCACCGCCGACACGCTCTCCAGCTCAGGGGTTCCCGCTGCCGCTGCTCTAGTGACAACTTCAACATTACTAATGCCAGGTCTCGCCGCCGCTTTACCCCGCTGCATATGGGTGATCGGACCAGCGGATCCAGCACTGGATCCGCTGTCTAATCACATCTGCCACGCTGACAGGGGTCAATGAGACACTTGTACAGGTGGCACTTTCCCCTCTGTTTTTAATGGGCTTTTACAGCCCAGTGCTTGGCTCCGCCGCCCCTCCCCTGCTTTAACCTGTTCCCATTGTTAACGGGAGGCAATGGGAACATAAGTGCCTCTCAAACTACTTTTCAGCATTAAAATGGTTAGCATAATATAAAGAAATTAATTATGACACAGAATATGTGTCATAAGTATCTTGTTTATATTATTTTAATCATTAATGACAGGGGAGGCACTGCCTTCCCTGACTGCACATCCTTGGTACATACTTGCCTACTTTTGAAAAAGCATTTCAGGGAGAGTGTGAAAGTAACCCTTATCAGCGCAGACGTATAATTCTACATCTGAGAGGCGTATCATAAACATGACTCATTCAAATGTAAATAAGCCCCAAAGCTATTAAGATCTACTTGTTGAAGAAAAGTTGTTGATATTTTTCAGGATTTGTTCATGTTTTACAAGAGGTTCCATATACTGTAAGGGGCCACAAGAAACCTTATTTAAAATGTGTATAGCCATAGGGATCATTGTGCCTTATAACCAATGCAGGGAGATGGCTCTGATGATCCCATTTGAATGTATGTATCTCTGATTTCTGTATTTCCCCCCATAAGAATGTAACAGCTACATAATTGGGGTAAGGTGCAATCAGGGAGATTGATGGACTATTCAGGGAGTCAGGGAGATTGCTACTATTTCAGGGAGTCTCCTGCAGAATGAGGGAGCGTAGGCAACTATGGTATGTTATGATATTCATCCTTGAACTGTCCAGCATACCACTGAGTGGTATGAAAGGGGTTGATTTTTTACACCAATACCGATGTTCTGTGGGTGCTATTGATGAAATGTGACCGCTCTGGCTAATGAGCGTCTGATCGAAGCAACATTTGAATAGCTCCGATAGATGCCCATAAGTATTCCCCACCTCAGTGGCGTCATGAGGGGGGTTGCGGCCCCCACTCGGGTGACACTCTTCCATGGGGTGACACCAAATAGAGCCGCGCATTCACAACTGCACCCCCATCCTATTCATTGACCTGGGACACGTCCAAGGTGGCTTCCACACCCCCTCCTACCCGGCCCCAAGAGCCGCAATCATGCCCGCACCCCCACCGACAGTATAGCCAGTTTAAAAACTAGCTATACACCCGCTCGCACAACACCACTGTGGCCGGGTCTGTCCGATCGACACACAGCCAAAAGCAGCGGCTCTTCCTGGTGCAGCGCTGCGTGCTGGGACCGCAGCGTCATAGCAGGAAGGAAGAGCCGCTGCTTCCTCCTGCTGCACTCCTGTCTTGCTTTCCCTCTGCCGGTGCCTGGAGTGAAGGGAAAGTGGGAGAGACATAGTGGTAAGGCATGGGGGTAACGCAGGCTGTAAGACAGAATGAAGGGGGGGGGATGCAGGCTGTAAGACAGAATGAAGGGGGGTTAACGCAGGCTGAAATACAGAATGAAGGGCGGTAACACAGGCTGAAAGACAGAATGAAGGGGGGGGAATGCAGGCTGAGAGACAGAATGAAGGAGTTGGGGGAATGCAGGCTGAGAGACAGAATGAAGGAGTTGGGGGAATGCAGGCTGAGAGACAGAATGAAGGAGTTGGGGGAATGCAGGCTGAAAGACAGAATGAAGGAGTTGGGGGAATGCAGGCTGAAAGACAGAATGAAGGAGTTGGGGGAATGCAGGCTGAAAGACAGAATGAAGGAGTTGGGGGAATGCAGGCTGAAAGACAGAATGAAGGGGGGGGGGGGGGGAATGCAGGCTGAGAGACAGAATGAAGGAGTTGGGGGAATGCAGGCTGAAAGACAGAATGAAGGAGTTGGGGGAATGCAGGCTGAAAGACAGAATGAAGGAGTTGGGGGAATGCAGGCTGAGAGACAGAATGAAGGAGTGGGGGGAATGCAGGCTGAGAGACAGAATGAAGGAGTTGGGGGAATGCAGGCTGAGAGACAGAATCAAGGGAGGGGGGAATGCAGGGTGAGAGACAGAATGAAGGAGTTGGGGGAATGCAGGCTGAGAGACAGAATCAAGGGAGGGGGGAATGCAGGGTGAGAGACAGAATGAAGGAGTTGGGAGAATGCAGGCTGAGAGACAGAATGAAGGAGTTGGGGGAATGCAGGGTGAGAGACAGAATGAAGGAGTTGGGGGAATGCAGGCTGAGAGACAGAATCAAGGGAGGGGGGAATGCAGGCTGAGAGACAGAATAAAGGGGGCGGGGAACGCAGGCTGAGAGACACCGTATGAAGGGGGGGATGCAGGCTGAGAGACACAGAATGAAGGAGTTAGGGGAACGCAGGCTGAGAGACACAGTATGAAGGGGGGGATGCAGGCTGAGAAATACAGAATGAAGGGGGGGATGCAGGCTGAGAGACACCGAATGAAGGGGGAACGCAGGCTGAGTGACACAGATGAAGGAGTTAGGGGAACGCAGGCTGAGAGACACAGAATGAAGGAGGGGGAACGCAGGCTGAGACACAGAATGAAGGAGGGGGGAGGAAGAATGGAGGGGGGGGGGGGGATGCAGGCTGAGAGACACAGAATAAAGGTATTGAGGGGAACACAGACTGAGAGCAGGGACGTGCAGTCATACTGCCTGTCATACTACAGTTTTGACTATAGAAATGATTAGATTAATACTAAGAAGATATTTATAACTTATAAGTATCTTCTTTGTAATATTGCAATCATTTTTATAGTTACAACTTTGCAGGGTTCCCTGTTATTGCAGTGAGAAACGATCTGTGAGGCAGCAACAGCTCTGCCTCACATCTCATAGTCATACACAGCCTGTCACTGTGCTAAGAGCTGGGCGGGGCCACACCATGACTAATAATGCAGCTTAGAAATAGAGCAATGTGAGGCATGCCTCCCAGTTGGGGGGCGTGCATTTAGCTATGATGGACCAATCACAGCTAATGCTGTGAGAAAAAGCCAGAGGCACACATTGAGCTCCCCCCCCCCTCCCCCCTCCCCTGCACCGAAGAGGAAGCCTTCCTCCCTGCACTGTCAGCACCGCACACCGGGAGGAGGTGATATTGTGCAGCCTGGGAATCCTTGCTGTATCCCCGGGGATATGCATGCAGACCCGAGTACCCTGCCAGCCGCCAAGCTCAGTCTCTTTTTAAGGCTTGTCCTGGTGCTGCTGCCCTCATCTTCCCTGGATCCACATTGATGACTCTGAAGCCCCTCTCCCCCTGTGGCTCCCGAGAGATACGGCTGCCGAGACCCGACCTACACCAGCACAGCCAGTGAGGAGACCAGCAGGT
This sequence comes from Pseudophryne corroboree, assembly GCF_028390025.1. Lineage (NCBI taxonomy): Eukaryota > Metazoa > Chordata > Amphibia > Anura > Myobatrachidae > Pseudophryne > Pseudophryne corroboree. The sequence continues at coordinate 488,151,016 of NC_086446.1, read as the reverse complement.
ATGTGTGGGCTCAGCTCTCCCTCATTAGGTTAATCGAGGACTTATACTGTGTGTGTACCATTCTCAATTCAGTGTGTTAGGATAATAATAATAATAATAATAATAATAATAATAATTATTATTATTATTATTATTACGTATGGAGCTTTTTTTTTCTTTCTCCATTTTCTTTATACATGTACTTTTTTGGTGTGCTTTCTCTTTCACATATATGCATATTCATCTCAAAAGTGCCTCCCCAGCCGTTGACTTCACTGCAAGTGACTGACTGAGAGAATGAAGGAGTTGGGGGAACGCAGGCTGAGAGACACAGAATGAAGGAGTTGGGGGAATGCAGGCTGAGAGACACAGAATGAAGGAGTGGGTGAACGCAGGCTGAGATACACAGAATGAAGGGGGGGGGGGAATGCAGGCTGAGAGACAGAATGAAGGAGTTGGGGGAATGCAGGCTGAGAGACAGAATGAAGGAGTTGGGGGAATGCAGGCTGAGAGACAGAATGAAGGAGTTGGGGGAATGCAGGCTGAAAGACAGAATGAAGGAGTTGGGGGAATGCAGGCTGAAAGACAGAATGAAGGAGTTGGGGGAATGCAGGCTGAAAGACAGAATGAAGGAGTTGGGGGAATGCAGGCTGAAAGATAGAATGAAGGGGGGGGGGGGGGAATGCAGGCTGAGAGACAGAATGAAGGAGTTGGGGGAATGCAGGCTGAAAGACAGAATGAAGGAGTTGGGGGAATGCAGGCTGAAAGACAGAATGAAGGAGTTGGGGGAATGCAGGCTGAGAGACAGAATGAAGGAGTTGGGGGAATGCAGGCTGAGAGACAGAATGAAGGAGTTGGGAGACTGCAGGCTGAGAGACAGAATGAAGGAGTTGGGGGAATGCAGGGTGAGAGACAGAATGAAGGAGTTGGGGGAATGCAGGCTGAGAGACAGAATGAAGGAGTTGGGGGAATGCAGGCTGAGAGACAGAATCAAGGGAGGGGGGAATGCAGGGTGAGAGACAGAATGAAGGAGTTGGGGGAATGCAGGCTGAGAGACAGAATCAAGGGAGGGGGGAATGCAGGGTGAGAGACAGAATGAAGGAGTTGGGGGAATGCAGGCTGAGAGACAGAATGAAGGAGTTGGGGGAATGCAGGGTGAGAGACAGAATGAAGGAGTTGGGGGAATGCAGGCTGAGAGACAGAATCAAGGGAGGGGGGAATGCAGGCTGAGAGACAGAATAAAGGGGGCGGGGAACGCAGGCTGAGAGACACCGTATGAAGGGGGGGATGCAGGCTGAGAGACACAGAATGAAGGAGTTAGGGGAACGCAGGCTGAGAGACACAGTATGAAGGGGGGGATGCAGGCTGAGAAATACAGAATGAAGGGGGGGATGCAGGCTGAGAGACACCGAATGAAGGGGGAACGCAGGCTGAGTGACACAGATGAAGGAGTTAGGGGAACGCAGGCTGAGAGACACAGAATGAAGGAGGGGGAACGCAGGCTGAGACACAGAATGAAGGAGGGGGGAGGAAGAATGGAGGGGGGGGGATGCAGGCTGAGAGACACAGAATAAAGGTATTGAGGGGAACACAGACTGAGAGCAGGGACGTGCAGTCATACTGCCTGTCATACTACAGTTTTGACTATAGAAATGATTAGATTAATACTAAGAAGATATTTATAACTTATAAGTATCTTCTTTGTAATATTGCAATCATTTTTATAGTTACAACTTTGCAGGGTTCCCTGTTATTGCAGTGAGAAACGATCTGTGAGGCAGCAACAGCTCTGCCTCACATCTCATAGTCATACACAGCCTGTCACTGTGCTAAGAGCTGGGCGGGGCCACACCATGACTAATAATGCAGCTTAGAAATAGAGCAATGTGAGGCATGCCTCCCAGTTGGGGGGCGTGCATTTAGCTATGATGGACCAATCACAGCTAATGCTGTGAGAAAAAGCCAGAGGCACACATTGAGCTCCCCCCTCTCCTGCACCGAAGAGGAAGCCTTCCTCCCTGCACTGTCAGCACCGCACACCGGGAGGAGGTGATATTGTGCAGCCTGGGAATCCTTGCTGTATCCCCGGGGATATGCATGCAGACCCGAGTACCCTGCCAGCCGCCAAGCTCAGTCTCTTTTTAAGGCTTGTCCTGGTGCTGCTGCCCTCATCTTCCCTGGATCCACATTGATGACTCTGAAGCCCCTCTCCCCCTGTGGCTCCCGAGAGATACGGCTGCCGAGACCCGACCTACACCAGCACAGCCAGTGAGGAGACCAGCAGGTATGTGTGGGCTCAGCTCTCCCTCATTAGGTTAATCGAGGACTTATACTGTGTGTGTACCATTCTCAATTCAGTGTGTTAGGGTAATAATAATAATAATAATAATTATTATTATTATTATTATTATTATTATTACGTATGGAGCTTTTTTTTTCTTTCTCCATTTTCTTTATACATGTACTTTTTTGGTGTGCTTTCTCTTTCACATATATGCATATTCATCTCAAAAGTGCCTCCCCAGCCGTTGACTTCACTGCAAGTGACTGACTGAGAGAATGAAGGAGTTGGGGGAACGCAGGCTGAGAGACACAGAATGAAGGAGTTGGGGGAATGCAGGCTGAGAGACACAGAATGAAGGAGTGGGTGAACGCAGGCTGAGATACACAGAATGAAGGGGGGGGGGGGAACGCAGGCTGAGAGACACAGAATGAAGGAGTTGGGGGAACGCAGGCTGAGAGACACAGAATGAAGGGGGGGGGGGGCTCAGGCTGAGAGACACAGAATGAAGGAGTTGGGGGAATGGAGGCTGAGAGACACAGAATGAAGGAGTTTGGGGAACGCAGGCTGAGACACACAGAATGAAGGGGGGGGGGCGCAGGCTGAGAGACACAGAATGAAGGAGTTGGGGGAACGCAGGCTGAGAGACACAGAATGAAGGGGGGGGGAACTCAGGCTGAGAGACACAGAATGAAGGAGTTGGGGGAACGCAGGCTGAGAGACAGAATGAAGGAGTTGGGGGAATGCAGGCTGAGAGACACAGAATGAAGGAGTGGGTGAACGCAGGCTGAGACACACAGAATGAAGGGGGGGGCGCAGGCTGAGAGACACAGATTGAAGGAGTTGGGGGAACGCAGGCTGAGAGACACAGAATGAAGGAGTTGGGGGAACACAGGCTGAGACACACAGAATGAAGGGGGGGGGGGGGACGCAGGCTGAGACACACAGAATGAAGGGGGGGATGCAGGCTGAGAGACACAGAATGAAGGAGTTGGGGGAACGCTGGCTGAGAGACACAGAATGAAGGGGGGGGAACTCAGGCTGAGAGACACAGAATGAAGAAGTTGGGGGAACGCAGGCTGAGAGACACAGAATGAAGGAGTTGGGGGAATGCAGGCTGAGAGACACAAAATGAAGGGGTGGGTGAACGCAGGCTGAGACACACAGAATGAAGGGGGGGAACGCAGGCTGAGAGACACAGAATGAAGGAGTTGGGGGAACGCAGGCTGAGAGACACAGAATAAAGGAGTTGGGGGAATGCAGGCTGAGAGACACAGAATGAAGGAGTTGGGGGAACGCAGGCTGAGACACACAGAATGAAGGGGGGGGGGGACGCAGGCTGAGAGACACAGAATGAAGGAGTTGGGGGAACGCAGACTGAGAGACACAGAATGAAGGAGTTGGGGGAATGCAGACTGAGAGACACAGAATGAAGGAGGGGGGGGACGAAGGTTGAGAGACACAGAATGAAGGAAGGGGGAACGCAGGCTGAGAGACACAGAATGAAGGAAGGGGGGACGCAGGCTGAGAGAGAGAGAATGAAGGAGGGGGGACGCAGGCTGAGAGACACAGAATGAACGAGGGGGAATACAGGCTGAGAGACACAGAACGAAGGGGGGGGGGGGGGGCGAAGCCTGAGAGACGCTGGGGGAAGATGACAGTGTGGCTGACAGTATCAGGGGGGAGAAGACGGTGTGGCTGAGATATGCAGGGGGAGATGATGGTGTGGCTAGGAGACGCAGGGGTAAGATAATGGTGTAGCTGAGAGACATGGGGTAGAAGGTGACACATCTAGCATGAATCTGGTTGAACCTCTGTTGTATGACGATGACTTTGGTTCTATTCCTACACAAACAGGCATCTGATTTCCTTTGATTTCCTACATGAATAGTGAATACCGACTAAAGACGCTGTCTGATTAGGGAGGATACATTCTTCAGAGAATCCACCATAACGGTAAGGTGAATTTGGAATGTAAATAAATTTATGTTCCCAGAGTGACGAGAAATGGGGGCGTGTCATGTCGACAAGCCCCATTTTCACTGACCACTCCCCTTTGTGGCACATGGACACACCCATTATTTTGGCGCGTGCCTATGCACCACTGGGGGTTAGCAATGCTCCTGATACCCGTAGTTATTGCAGTAATATTCAGGCCGCTAGCGAGAGCGTGCATATACACACACACCTGTGACTGTTAGCATATCAATGGATTTTTGGCCTAATTCAGACCTGATCACACAAGGAAAATCTTTCTCTAATGGGCAAAACCATGCTGCACTGCAGTTGGTCAGATATAACATTTCAGTTTGAACACACCACACCCAAATCTAACTCTCTCTGCACATGTTATATCTGCCCCACCTGCACTGTACATGGTTTTGCCCATTAGAGAAAAAAATTTGCTGTTGCGATCAGGTCTGAATTAGGCCTTTTGTTAGCTGCAGGAGGCTACGGCATGCTGCGATGCAGCAGGACCAGGATAATCTGCCTCCGGCAGCAAGAGTGTTAGAGGACACATCTGTAAGTGCGAGTCTGCAAATGCATTTTTTTGTAATGAAACAGACTTCCGCATGAATGTGCATACCTGAAGGTGGCCATACATCAGAAAGATGAATAGCATGTGATCATCGCATACGATTTCCCTTGAACTCCCCAGTAGCTCCCCGGCAGTCCTGGACTCACAATATCGTACACAAGTGCTCCAAAACGAGTACAAAAACATTACTAAGGGTTCCGCGTGGTGTGATATGGAAGGAGGTCCATGGGGGAGACACCATGAGTTACCATACCGGGTGACACCAACCCTAGTGATACCTCTGCCCCACCTCACAAATAGCCAGTGTGTCAGAGATCAATAACAATAATTAATGGGCACACATGCACAATGAATAGCGGGACAGAGCCTGGAAGTAGAGCGACAGAGATTCACATCTGGGTCTCTCTCTGCATGAGTGTAATGCTATTGTGTTGCATAATCTATTATAACTGTGAATACAATTGATACGCGATTATACTGATGAAGCAGAAACAGGGAATGGTCATAAATAGCCCCCTTTGTTTGTTAAGGGAATAAACACTTTTGGGAATCACAATTTGTCTATAAAAAATAGATTTGTGATTGTGTCAAGTAGAAAACTATAAACTTGTATAACTATTATGGAGGATGGCCATCTAGTGGTCAAATACAATATTGCTAGAGAGAGAGAAAATTTTTATTTAACACATCAGAATGTCTTGAAATCTACAAATTTAAATTATTTTTATAATCTGAACATTGGGCAGTGCTTTAGAGTCATTCACATCAGTCCCTTCCATGATGGAGTTTACTATCTATATTCCCATACACATTAGGGTTATTTATTGTGTCAGAGAGCAGTTAACCTACCAGTATGCTTTTGGAGTGTGGGAGGACACTGTATTCGTGAGTTTTCTCTGGGTATTACAAAGGGAAAATATACAAACTTAAAATTCCACTTGGCCCGGAATTGAACTGAAGACCTCAGTTCAATTCCCAACCAAGGAGTGCTAAAAGTGCTGTGAGACAATAATGGTAAGTAGTCAGTGTGCTAACCTTATGACCCCACGCTCAACATCACGAGCGATGGGACTGGTCGGATGCCAGTATTGGTAAGTGTAAGCTCACGAGTCCCTGCACAGTTCCCGGCTGTCTGGGTGGGTAGAGAACACCAGTAGCCACCAGCAGCTGCCTGGAGGGGTCTGGGCATGGTCTGTGAGCGGTGTGGGAGGGGCAAGCACAGCACTCCACCCCTTCATTGGTATTGAGCTGGTTATCTGCCTCCTCACCTGCATCATCTGCAGCCACAGCACCAACCCCTCCTCCTCCCGGTCACCACACTGCTCACCCGACACAGGGTCACACCCCTTCCTGCTGGACTGATTCACCTTCTCCCCCCACTGGTAAGTGGCCCCACATGTCCCCGATGCCTCCGTCTGGTTGTTCCTGCATCCGTTTCCTGGTTACTGCTGCTACTTGTTGCAGAGTCCCGGGATGGCAAGTAACCTGGGGTTGCAGCATAGTATATGGAGGAAGGGGTGCAGAGTATGCGGTATATGGTGGAAGCAGTATACCAAATTAACCTTAGTGTGAATGTGTGTATGTGTGGTAGAAAATAAAGATTGTAAGCTCAACTAGGGCAGGGACTGATGTGAATGGCCAAATACTCTCTGTAAAGCGCTGCCGAGTATGTGTGCGCTATATAAATAACTGGTAATATATAAATATAGGTGGGAGGGGCAGTGTACATAAGGAATGTGTGTGTGTGTCCGTGTCACACAGAGGTGGCTATATTGAAAAAATCTTCCTCAATCTCCACTGTCCCTATCTCTCCCCAGTCCTTAACACAACCCCTCCCCCTCTCTTCCCCCATGCCCTATCTACCCCTGCACCCTTCTCTCCCCAGTCCCTATCTGCCCCAACCCTCCTGCCCTTTCTTTCTCCACCAGTCCCTATCTGCCCCTACCGCACTCTCCACTCCCCAGTCCCTATCTGCTCCTACTCCCCCCTCTATCCCCAGTCCCTATCTGCCCCTACCCCACTCTCCACATCCCAGTTCCTACCTGCCCCTACCCCCACTCTTTCTTCCCAGCCCCCTCTCTCTGTGTGCAGCAAGTAGGGATGGCCATCGACCATCGATGATTCAAAATCATCAATGGTTTATGGCTGATGTAGAATACTTTTGCCATTGATGGGGGAGAACCAGATGGTTTCCCTCCATAGATGGAAAGGTATAACCAAATACTTTTTTTTAATGTGGTGCTGGGGCACGGAGAATAGCTCTGCCCCCCGACACCCACTAAGCCCCGCCCCTGGTTTTTCATTGGTCTTTCAGTGGGGGCCATCGAGTGGTGCAAAGCATCGATGGTTCACCATAAATGGTTTGTGTACCATCGATGATTATCATCAATGGTATCATCGATGGCAACCATCGATGGACACCCCACCAATGGCCATCCCCAGCAGCATGTGTGAAACAGTCAGATCAGTATTATCACTATTACCAGCAGCAGGTTAGGAGGCTGTAACATCTCCCTGAAGTTTCACTTTCAGTTTGAGCTGTCTCAGCTAGGTTGATGCTAGATTCAAGTGGCCTAAGGGACCTTTTACGCCAGGGGGAGGAGGCACGACACAAGGGGAGGAGCTAGGCCAGCGGGATAGGTCCTCACTATCCACGCCACCAACTATTACCTTTAGTAATCAGGTGGCGAGCGAAGCGGAGCGAGCCACCGAGCCCGAAGCGTGGCGAGCGAAGCGAGGCCGCAAGGGTACTTTTCGGGTACCCTGTTTGGCCGTAACTCCTCCCCCTGGTGACGTGTCTCCTCCCCTAGTGACGTCAGAAGGTCCCTTCTCCCACTCCGATTTAGAACCAACCGTATCAGCTACCGTATCAGCTAACAGAGGTGAGAAGCAGAGTTTGCTTTTATCAGATAGGATTAGGGCTTTGAAAGTTTGCCTGATTAATTTTTATTCTCCTCTAGCTATCTTTTTTATATGTATTATATTTTTATACAGTATTTATATTTTTATTACCGTATATACTCGAGTATAAGCCGACTTTTTCAGCACATTTTTCTATGCTGGAAAAGCCCCCCTCGGCTTATACTCGAGTCAACGGCTGCAGCAGACGCCGTGGGCTGTGTGGGCGTCCGCTGCAGCCGGCTCCAGGGACAGACACTAGAGGTCATTATTGACCTCTAGTGTCTGTGCGGCGTTGCTATGGGAGAGACGTCATGACGTCTCTCCCATAGAGATGATCGGGTGCCGGGAAGCGGGCGCCGGAGCGGGCGGCCAGACGGAGCGGAGCAGCGCAGCAGCAGAAGAAGCGGTCGGGAAGCAGGAGCGGGGCAGTGGTAAGTATTGTGTTTGTGTGTTTGTAAGCGGCGACGGGGGCATAGCAACAGGGGGCAAAGAAAGAGGGGGCACAACTACTGGGGGCAATGAAAGAGGGCACAACTACTGGGGGCAAAGAAAGGGGGCACAACTACTGGGGGGCAAAGAAAGAGGGGTCATAACTACTGGGGGCAATGAAAGAGGGGGCACAACTACTGGGGGCAAAGAAAGAGAGGGCATAATTACTGGGGGCAAAGAAAGAGGGGGCACAACTACTGGGGGCAATGAAAGGGGGCACAACTACTGGGGGCAAAGAAAGGGGGCACAACTACTGGGGGGCAAAGAAAGAGGGGTCATAACTACTGGGGGCAATGAAAGAGGGGACACAACTACTGGGGGCAAAGAAAGAGAGGGCATAACTACTGGGGGCAATGAAAGAGGGGGCACAACTACTGGGGGCAAAGAAGGGGCATAACTACTGGGGGCAAAGCAACGGGGGCATGTTTTTATCTGGCACTGTGGGGGGATATCTGTCACTGGGGGTATATGTGGCACTGGGGGCACAACCCTAGCAACAAGCATTACCCCCGGGCAACAAGCATAACACCTACCGCATGAAACCCCTGGCAACGAGCATGACACCCTGAGCATGAAAACCCCTGGCACCGTGCATTTCCCACCCTAGGCTTATACTCGAGTCAGTAATTTTTCCCAGTTTTTTTTGTGGTAAAATTAGGTGCCTCGGCTTATATTCGGGTCGACTTATACTCGAGTATATACGGTACTGATTAGCTTTATATTAACAGTCAGGGTTGGTCTGCCCACAGGAGAATAGGGGAAATCCTTGGTGGGCACCACTTTCTCTTCTAATCATGTTTCAAGCAGTGCACCAAAATTATACATTGTTACTCTATTACAGGGTCAGTTACCTGGTAGAGCAGAAACATGTATAAACAGACTGTGCACTGTAGTATCCATGTTCTCTGCAGGCTGCTGCATCTCCACTATAACAGCTTGCCACATCCTTTATGCATGGCCCCCTGGCGAGCCCTTCATAACCCAGTCTGATACTGCTTATATTTGTATTTGTTATGCCTTATTAATCTCTAGTTAAACAACTGTGAATGAATTGAATCGGGAGGTACTATTAACATGGCATTAAGGATTAAGGTACACAGCCTATGAAGTAATTGCAAAAATTATGAAATACATCAGACTGTCTTATATGGAAAGGTTTTTCTATCGAACAGTGGCCCTCATTCCGAGTTGTTCGCTCGCTAGCTGCTTTTAGCAGCATTGCACACGCTAGGCCGCCGCCCTCTGGGAGTGTATCTTAGCAGAATAGCGAACGAAAAAAACACGCCCTGCGTTCGGCCAGCCACTCCCCCGTTTCTCCAGCCACTCCTGCGTTTTTACCTGGCACGCCTGCGTTTTTTAGCACAAACCCCGAAAACGCCATGTTGCCGCCCAGAAACACCCACTTCCTGTCAATCACACTACAATCACTCGAGCGTTGAAAAAACGTCGCTCGAGCTTCTGTAAATCTCCAAAGTTTTTTGTTAAATAACTAAGCGCATGCGCGCTGCGTACCATGCGTATGCGCATTTTCTACCTAATCGCTCCGTTGCGAAAAGTGGCAACGAACGGACAACTCGGAATGACCACCTTTGTTTATTATTTGGGTACTGCTATATGCAATATCATTATGCTGCATTAGTGATATCCGAAATGCTGACAGTGCAGTCGTATTAGAACCAATTAAAGTCCATGGGGGTTGCTCAAATTCATGTCATCTGGCTACAGAAAAGATTGGTCTCGGATGGGTAGATTTACTAAAGCTTCTAAAACAGAGTGGTGGTGTTGCCCATAGTAAACAATCACATTCTAGCACTTAGAATACTAGTAGATTAAAGGTAAAAGAGAAAAAGATATTTATATACAAATCAGAGCGCCTGCCAGGTACCACATTTAAAATAAACAAAGTCAATCACCATAAACTGAAGTAGTGTTCCTCATAGGTAAGAATGATGAATGAATAAGTGACCCTTTTCATATGAATTCCTCTCCAGAGTGGCTATTTAAACACTTTCAGGAACCTATGAAAGATGTGTCTCGTTTCCTCACAATGAAGGAAGCACGAAACACTGAAAAGCACAGACCATAGTCTAGCAGTTTTTAAAAGGTACAGTGTTTAATGCTACAGATTGCACTTACAAGAAACATGAATAAAGACAGCATGTAACATAAGTCTCCATGGAGCAACACAGCATATATCACCCAGGGGAAATCCCGAATCCACAACTGACTCTTAGGGGTATATTTACTAAACTCCCTATTTTGACCGCTTTAGGTTTTTTTTTCTAAGTGTCAATTCAGGAATTTATTAAACACAAATCTCGGCAGTGATGAGGGGATTTGTAATATATTTCAGGACAGAGTTCACAAATACGAATGAATACACCATTGGTCAAACACGGCTGATGTTTGATACAACACTGTAATTTACTATGAATTTGTATTCTCAATCACCAACAATAGCCAAACACTGCTGTCAAAAAATACATATCGTAATAAAAAGCAGGAAAAAAATAGATCTGCTTTTTAAAAGTGTATTGTGATAGTCATGCACGGATCAGTGAAATCCGTGCATGCTTATCTGTGGGAAAGGGTCCGGTTTCCCTGAAAATGTCTGAAAAAAATTGCGTGGGGTTCCCCCTCCTAAGAATAACCAGCTTCAGGCTCTTTGAGCAAGTCCTGGTTGTAAAAATACAGGGGACAAATAGCGTAGGGTACCCCCATATTTAAACAACCAGCACCAGGCTCTACATCCGGTCCTGGTTCAAAAAATACGGGGGACAAAAGATGTAGGGATCCCCCGTATTTTTTTAAACCAGCACCGGGCTCCACTAGCCAGAGAGATAATGCCACAGCCGGGGGACACTGTTATACTGGTCCCTGCGGCCGTGGCATTACCCCCCCCAACTAATCACCCCTAGCCGGGGTTCCCTGGAGGAGTGGGGACCCCTTAAATCAAGGGGTCCCCCCCTCCAGCCACCCAAGGACCAGGGGTGAAGCCCGAGGCTGTCCCCCCCCCCATCTGTGGGCGGTGGATGGGAGGCTGATAGCCTTTGTGTAAAAAGAAAGAATATTGTTTTTTGTAGTAGAACTACAAGTCCCAGCAAGCTTCCCCCGCAAGCTGGTACTTGGAGAACCACAAGTACCAGCATGCAGGGAAATAACGGGCCCGCTGGTACCTGTAGTTCTACTACATAAAAAATAACCCAAATAAAACAGAACACACACCGTGATAGTATAACTTCAATTTACATACATGCACACTTACACACACACATACTTACATATGTTGACACAGAGCACCTTGTCCACGTAGAATCCACGGGGTACCTGTACATAAAAATTATACTTACAAACAATTCGGCGTCGTTCTGTCCTCTTCTTTAACTTTGTAATCCACGTACTTGTTTAAAATAATATACCGACAACCCGAACCTCACAACTAAAGGGATTCCATGTTTACACATGGAACCCCTTTCCCCGACTTGCGGGACCCCCCGTGACTTCCGTCAGTGAAGGTCCCGCCAGCCAATCAGGGAGCGCCACGTCATGGCACTCTCCTGATTGGCTGTGCGCTCCTGCACTGTCAATCAGGAGGAGCGCACTAGTTACAATGTAGCTTAGCGCAGCTCCATTATAACCAATGATGGGAACTTTGCGGTCTACGGTTAACTGCAAAGTTAATTGGGGTCACTCTTGTGGGTTTAAAGGTTTAGAGAGGTATATTCAATTGAAGTCGGATCCATTCCGACATTCATTTGTCGGAATGGATCCGACCTGGGCTATTCAATGCATTCTCAATTCGACTTTAAAAAAAGTCGAATTGAGATGCGGGAGCTTAGACGGGGGAGAACCGCTGGCAGACGGGGGAGAGCAGCACTACAGCAGCGGCTAGATAGCGTTGTTCTCCCCTGTCTGTCCGCGGCTCCCCCCCCCCTGTCTCTGAACATCTCCCTGTCCCTCCTCTCCCCGTCCCCGCATCACAGCCGCCGCTCATGGCAGCTTCCACCCGGCTCCAGCAAGCGAGGTCTCGCTTGCTGAAGCCGGGTGGACGCTGCTGTGAGCGGCAGCTGTGACATCCTCCGTCGCTGCTCTCCCCATCTGGCTGCCTGTAGCTCTCCCCATCTCTGCTCCCGCATCTCACTTCGACTATTTTTAAAGTCGAATTGAGATGGTTGAAAAGGGGGCCAGAACCTGTCGGTTTTGGCCCCGTTTTCGACACAAGCACGCGGATCGGCAGCTATTCCGCTGATTTACGTGCTTTTCCACAAGTTGAATTCCTCGACTTGTCAAATAATTTGGGGTTAGATTGATTAGGTCGGAACCCCTTCCGACCTAAAAAAGTCGAAAACTGACGTCTTTTCGACAGACGGCAGCTTTCGACTTCAATTGAATATACCCCTAAGTGATCATTGGTTTGTGTATGTGTGGGGGAGGGGGAGCATTCGGGGGGGGGGGGGGGATGTGGGGTTGTCGGCTGGTATCCAAGGAGTTCTTAACCAAATCCCAACATTTTTGCCTTAAAATAATGATTTTTTTTCCTAATTTGCACGTGCTCTGAGGCCGCAAGAGAAAAAACTGCATTAAAGTAACCATTTCTGGATACATAATGTCGACATTAGACTGTCAACATTTCAACAGGCACCATGTCTACAGCCTCAGAATGCCAACAGAGAGGGTTAGGCTGCGGGCGGTGAGAATGCGCCAGAGCCGCTGCAGACTCTGGGACCAGGTAAGTGACCATTGGGCCACCAGGGACATTAGGGCAGCAACTTATAATGTCAACATTATCCATGTAGACATATCAACCTAACATACCACACCCCATTGCTATTCATTTGTACTGCTGCCCCCTAGGATACAACATAATATAGTGCAACTGTGTTATCGTGTCATTTGTATGGTATTGCCTGCATTCCATATATTACATAAATATCAGCTTTTTTTCTATTTGTAGTATTGAATCTGTATATGGGGTTTTGTTGCGCACTACTGTCAATAACATTACTGTACGGGTATATTATTGTTTCAAGTCTTCTTTGCATTGCTTAACACAGTCTGATATATTTCATTGTTCCTACTTTTACCTGTATAGTTTATAATATGCTACATCGCTACTGGTTCTCTGTAGACTTACTGGTTCTCACCCACTTTACCTTACTATCTGATTACATTGTTGAATGTAGTTTTCTTAGAATTAGCACTATTTGCTAGTCATTTTCCCATATTCAGTGGGCAGGGGTGTAGCCAGCACTTTGTCGGCCCCATCGTAATATTTTGAAGGGGTTCCTGTCCCAATGGTTCTAGAGAGACAACTCTCCACAGCATTTGTTAATTTTATGCCCCATAGTAGTGTCCTAGTTTATTTTATGAACCGTAGTAGTGCTCTAGTTCACATTATGTCACATTTTCTAGCTGCAAATACACATTATGCAATACAGCACCCTCAATTCATATTATGATGTACAGTGTCTCCTGTTTACTTTATGCCACCTTACAGTGCCCCATGTTCATATAATGACACATTACAGTGCCCCCTGTTCATATTATGTAACAGTATAGTGTCCTCCTGTACATTTTATACCACATTACAATGAGCAGGTCCAGGGGCATAACTAGATATTTTATAGGCCCCAAGGCAAAAGTTTGGAAGTGCCTCTATGTATCACCCAATGTGAAAAATGTGTATAACACATGTATCTTTGACAGGGAAGATTGGCTCATTTCAGCTCTGGGCCCCATAGCAGCTGCACTCCCTGCACCTATGGTAGCTACACTTTTGCCTGTGGGTCTGCTAACCTTTATTAGACTACTGTATTTTAAAAAAATTGCATATATTTAAAAAACGATTCTACATTAGTGCTGATCTTATTCCAGGTTTCTCTATCCTTTCATAACTTAATGCAATTAAATATTTTGTTGCTTTACACCTAGGAGACAGCATTTTATTTATCCATACAGTCAGCTGGTGTGTTATGGACAAATTCCTTGATAGACCTTGGCATTCATGAGAATCCTCACATTCCGCTCCAGTAAAGATGGACAAGAATAAAGCAGCCACCAACAATTCATCTTCTCCCCAAATGCCCTCTGATTTTCTTTGGGTCCATCGTAGGCCCCGTTGGTTGAACAAGGAATATAGGCCCTCATTCCGAGTTGATCGCTCGCTACGGATTTTCGCAGCGCAGTGATTATGGCAAAACGGGGTTAATCTGCGCATGCGTATGCACCGCAATGCGCATGCGCAGTGTACAGGTACAATGAGCATCGTGGTTTTGCACAGGGTCTAGCGACGCTTTCAGTCGCACTGGCGGATGCAAGGAGATTGACAGGAAGTGGGAGTTTCTGGGTGGCAACTGACCGTTTTCTGGGAGTGTTTGGAAAAACGCATGCGTGGCCGGGCGTTTGCTGGGTGGGTATCTGACGTCATTACCGTGTCACTCATCGCAGCAATCATCGCACAGAATAAGTAACTACAGAGGTGGTCTTGTTCTGCACAAAATGTGTTTACTGCCGCTCGGCTGCACAGGCGTTCACACTCCTGCTATGCTAAAATACACTCCCACCGTGGGCGGCGACTATGCGTTTTCACGGCTGATAAAAGTAGCTAGCAAGCAATCAACTCAGAATGAGGGCCATAGTTGCAGAAATTTCCACAGCCCTTTTGCACCATATTGATAAAAAATGTGAAACTATGCAGACCTCCCTAGATTCTGCATTGGTTAAGTTTTATTCTAACACCTCATGGATCTCAGGCTTGGAGAAAAGACTAAGCGATATAGGGGATACAATTCACTTGTTTCAGGCCACCGGCATGGACTCCCAATCGCATTCTTGTGGTATGATGTGTGAAAAGCTTGACCACCTCGAAATAAGAGTAGGAGAAATAATTTGAGGTTCTCTGGAATCACAGAGACTTTCAAAGGGCAGAATCTAACTGATTACCTCTCAACCTTCCCAGAGCCCTAGACCTTCTTTCTGACTCACATATGCCACAGGTTAAATATGAGCACAAGAAGAGTCCAGAGAGGGAGGGGGAAGGGAACCACTGTTGATAAAAGGTAACAAACACTTTTTAATTTTTACTATTACTATTATCTTTTATTTATAATGAATCACAGCGGTCCTGCAGTGCTGTTCAAGAATATAAAACTGATATCAAATTAGTACAGACTAATACAGACAGTATATAAATTCACATAGATACATAATTAAAGTGGTCATTTAGTATAATTATGTAAAGAAGACAAAGTGGAGAGGACCTTGCTCATTCAAGCTTCCTGTACAATCTAGTTATCTACTTCTTGGTGCTGGCAGCCCCTCCCCCTCTGTGATATCTCATGATATCACGTATAATTAGGGATGAGTCTAGCACAGGGGGTCAAAGAGCCCTGCTCTTGCACTTACTGTACAGAAGGATTCAGTACCTCACTACCTCCACCTTTTTATTTCCAATTCTTTACTAGGGATGGATATCGACCATTGATGGTTCACAGCCATCGATGGTCTATGGCCGATGGTGTTTTTTCCCCTCGATGGTACAGCACCGATGCTACAACATTGATGGCGACACTGATGTTGTGAAAACACGGGCAGTGCCGATCCAATGGCTGCTGTTTGCTCATTCGCAGCATTCACCATTGTTGGCTAAACCATCAATGATTTCGTCTGATGGTTTAAATCCATTGACAATTGATGGTACAGCCTTCGATTGTCATCACTATTCTTCACCCAGTCATTTTATAAATGACTGCCTGAATGCCCCAGCCTAATAATGTCAGAAGACACTCTCTGAACTTCCTGTCTATTTGTGTCCCATGACTCTGAACTTCCTATTTGTGTCACATGACTTTTCCTGAAAGCCCTGCTTACTTGTGTGATTATAATAGAATCCATGACATCTAATAAAGGCAGAGAACACTGTGATATTGAAGAAAGTAATTCACAAATGGTATTCAATAATTGTTACATTTTTCAAACAACTGCGCTGCAAAATACCTGATGTCATTATTTTTCTAATTAGTATGTGGCTCTAGAAAGGAAGGTTGAAACCTGTTTATCAGTTATATGAATATTCCATGGATTGAACTGGGTTACCATAGAAATACACTCCCCAGTAATGATGTCCTGTTATAGAGAACTATTATATTGATATATAAACAAATTGCTATAGTTATTTATATGAATATAGTATTGCTGTAATTGACTATTCAGCACTGGACAGTACATTGGGGAAAAGACAAGTGGTTACATGGTCTGCAGGGTGAGACTTACTGATGAGATTATAAGACATGCATACAGATGTCTCTTGTAACAATAATATATATATCACTGAACAGAGCCTGGAATGATATGATATCCAGTGTAATGTGGCTCAGTAGAGCTTAGTGATATCATTCTGGCATTCAATAAAGCACTTGTTCTGGTAATCTCACTCATTCACTATGTTCTGGAATGTAGTGACTGTAGCTAATACACTATAGACATATTGTAGAGAGGTGATAGGAACAACAGGTGTCACATTATATTGTCTAGCAAATTTCTTCATTCAATGAGTTTTCTATATTATCAGATGCTCTCTGTCCGTAGGTGCTTCCACCCAAATGTGATGTCCAGGTTAAAATCCTCCTTTTCCTGCTCCTTCACCAGATCCAGGAACACCTGTGGGGAGTGGCAGATAGTAACTTGTGGGGGATCTGGGTTAGCTGGGAACATACAGTTTGGGTGATTGCAGAGAGATGGGGGAACGGAATGTGGCTCAGTCCACATGTTAAGTAAAGGAGAAGAGAGGTAAAGAATAGCACTATGCATGTGACAGTGTTTCCATGGCATCTGCGAACATGCGGGGAAGGACAATCTCAAGAGTAGCATTAAAAGGTCATGAAGAGTCCATTTTTATTCCATCTTACTTACGTAGGTCAGATTCTACATGTAATGGCGAACAACATGTTTTGACATTAGAAATAGATCCCTGTTCCATCACAACTGTTTTCTGACAGACACAGCTCCCCTTCCCTCTCACTTAAGGTATGTTGAAAGAGACTACTTTAAAGAGCCTCCACTTCTGAGACTATGCCTTGAGATTTCCTTCCTTCAGACACACAGAAGGAGCATGAAATTACCTGTTCAAGGGTGGATTGGGAAAAACTGTATTCCTCAATGTTATAGACACGTTTTGCTGCAGAGAGACAAGAACACAATTTCAGTCAGGACACATAATTAGATAGATAGATAGATAGATAGATAGATAGATAGATAGATAGATAGATAGATAGATAGATAGATAGATAGATAGATAGATAGATAGATAGCGGTGCTTTTACTACAGCACAGCTGTCCTTGGGGTTGTAGTCATTGGTGAGACTTTCTGAATAGTATTAGCTGGAGGGCTTATCTTGAACTGCCAAATAAAGACACTTACCCATGCTAGGTGCTATTTATTACTCTGATATAGCTACCTAAGTGTCCAGGCTAACACCCATCTACATGTATGTGTAAATCACAGTGACATGAGGGCAAGGGAGGCAAAGCTCGAGCATACTGGAGTATGCCAGCTGATGTGCCTACCTTGTCAACACGTCTCTGATCAAAACTCACCATATTTCCAGCAGTATATATAGATGGAGCCATCTTTATCTTGGCCTTTAATATGATTAATTGAGCCAGGGCATTCAGACTTAATCCCCTGCTGTATTGTTCTCTCTGTATTGTATTGCAGCTGAGAACAATAGATGAAGGGCTTATGCTAATAAACCATGGTGCACCCAGGTGCAGCAGAGAAGCCAAGATGATCGTGGCTCCATCTGTACTGCTGTGGATGTAGTTGGCATCCCTACAGCCAGAATCCTGAATGTAAGTATGCTGGGGAGGATTAGGGTTAGGCTGCAAGCAGGGGGGAAAGGGGGGGGGGAGGGGTTAGGAGGTTGCGGGGAGGGGAGGGAGGGTTATGGTTAGGTTGTGGGAGGGAAGGGTTAGGCTGTGGGTAGGAAGGGGTAGGGGTAGGGATAGCTTACCTTTTAAAAAGTGTCAGGATTCTGACCATCGGGATGCCACTATCAGTATTCTGACCACCAGCATCTTGACTGTTGGGATCCCGTACTCAACCCATATGACTTCACCTTTATATAATGCCCACAAGAACCTTCGAGTTCATATACAGTATATGTGTGCGTGTAAATCTTGCTCTGTTACTAGCCAGTGCCTCCCATCTATTTACCTCACTGCATGTCACTGAAGTCACATGATCTAATACTCATCTACATGTGTATGATATTCACATGACCTAATACCCTCCTACATATATGAGTCATATCTCCCAATGCAATCCTACATGTTTATATAATACCGCTTTTACATCGTAATGGCGGATTGCACCAGGGAATTGTACACGGGTCCTTCTCGGGTGCAACCTGCCTTGAGACCCCTTTCAGACTGGCAACCCAAATCAGGCGGAGGCAGCGCTGATGTCATTGGTGGCGGAGGCGGCGCTTGGAGATGAGATCATCTCCACGCCGCCTCCTTAATATTGTGAACAGGTCCCGGATCACCACACCTGACACGGTAATAACCCTGCTTTATTCCCAAGTTAAAATGCCAAGCCAGGGGACCCGGTAAATTGGAACATATCCCTTTTACACCGCACCTCGACTTGGCAATATACCGGGTTATTTGTGCGATGTGAAAGGGTATAAGTCACATGGACCTTTATGCAGATACTTCAGAACATGCTGATGTAGACAAACATAATAGAGGTTATTGGTAAAAACTGAATGGACTTTGTTTATTGTGTTTTTTGCTTGTTTCGGTGACTCTGAAATTCTGAATGTTCCCAGCACCTATGCAGAGCTACAAATTCTCCTTCTCATTTTTAAAACTTCATGTTACTGCACTACCCCTGCACTTCCCTGTCCACCCTACTCATACATTATCACTGCTACAGCCATGTGACCAGGCTCACCATTTCTCTGCATTATACCATTGTCTGCCTCTATCATATACTCCACCACCTCCTTCCCCATTCTGAATCTGCTGATCCTGATCTGAGTAAGAGCTCACCTTCCTCGAGCTGCAAGAAAGCCTGTGATAGTGACTGCACATTATCCATTGGGATCTTATAGACCAGCAATGAAGAGAACCTGAGGAATAATCAGAGAAAGATTGGTGGCCAACATTGAAGCAGGTTACAACAGTTTATGTCTATAGGCAGGCCCGGCGACAAGGGGGGGTCAAAGGGGACAGCTTTACCGGGCCTCGTGGTTCATAGGGGCCCCGAGGCAGAGGGGCACAAAATGGGTGCTGGTGCATCTGTTAATACCCTGCTCTGGCCACCTGCCGGCCACTGAAGTAAATAAAACAATTAACTGATCTGGCGGAATCCCCCCTTCCTACCCCATACAGCAGCCGTGGTGCAGGCAGCCTCCACGAGTCCTCCTGCGTAGCTCCGCCCTCACCACAGCGCTGACTTCCCATGGGGCTTTTGCAGCTGCTGGCTGGCTGGGTGACGGGTTGTGCTACTCTGAACTTTTCTCCCCTTATGGGTTGTGCTACTCTGAACTATATAAGCTACTGTAGGCAGCCTCCAGCTCCCCGACCCCAGCCCGCAGAATGCACTCCGATTCCCACCCACCATTCCTGTAGCCAGCCCACAAGCCTCCACCCCCCTTAGTGTGTTTATTCCCCTGTAGCCAGCCTCCATACCCCCTCTCTATAGTGGCATAGAGGCTGGCTCCATTGTAGCCAGCCTCTACGCCCCCCTCCCCATAGTGTTCTCCCCTGTAGCCTACCTCCATACCCCCTCCCCATAGTGTTCTCCTCTGTAGCCAGCCTCTATGCCCCCTCCCCATAGTGTTCTCCCCTGTAGCCAGCCTCAATACCCCCTCCCCATAGTGTTTTCACCTGTAGCCTGCCTCCATACCCCCTCCCCATAGTGTTCTCCCCTGTAGCCTGCCTCCATACCCCCTCCCCATAATGTGCTCCATTGTAGCCAGCCTCTATACCCCCTCCCCATAGTGTTCTCCCCTGTATCCAGCCTCTATGTCCCCTCCCCATAGTGTTCTCCCCTGTAGCCAGCCTCTATGCCCCCTCCCCATAGTGTTCTCCCCTGTTGCCTGCCTCCATACCCCCTCCCTATAGTGTTCTCCCCTGTAGCCAGCCTCCATACCCTCTCCCCATAGTGTTCTCCCCTGTAGCCAGCCTCCATACCCTCTCCCCATAGTGTTCTCCCCTGTAGCCAGCCTCCATACCCTCTCCCCATAGTGTTCTCCCCTGTAGCCAGCCTCCATACCCTCTCCCCATAGTGTTCTCCCCTGTAGCCAGCCTCCATACCCTCTCCCCATAGTGTTCTCCCCTGTAGCCAGCCTCCATATCCTCTCCCCATAATGTGCTCCATTGTAGCCATCCTCTATGCCCCCTCCCCTTAGTGTTCTCCCCTGTAGCCAGCCTCGATGCCCCCTCCCCATAGTGTGCTCCCCTGTAGCGTGCATCCATACCCCCTCCCCATAGTGTGCTCGCCTGTAGCCTGCATCCATACCCCCTCCCCATAGTGTGCTCCCCTGTAACAAAGAAACATAGAAACATAGAATTTGTCGGCAGATAAGAACCACTTTGCCCATCTAGTCTGCCCCTTATTTATTTTTATTTTTTTATCACTAACCTTATTTGATCCTTATTTCTTTGTAAGGATATCCTTATGTCTATCCCATGCATGTTTAAATTGCTCTACTGTCTTAGCCTCTACCACCTCTGATGGGAGGCTATTCCACTTGTCCACTACCCTTTCTGTGAAATAATTTTTCCGCAAATTTCCCCTGAACCTCCCCCCCCCTCCAGTCTCAGTGCATGTCCTCGTGTCCTATTGCTTCTCTTCATTTGGAGAATGTTTCCCTCCTGGACTTTGTTAAAACCCTTGATATATTTAAAGGTTTCTATCATGTCCCCCCTTTCCCTTCTCTGCTCCAAACTATACATATTGAGATTTCTTAGTCTTTCTGGGTATGTTTTGTGATGTAGGCCATGCACCATTTTAGTTGCCCTCCTTTGTACAGTTTCTAATGTATTAATATCCTTTTGAAGATATGGCTTCCAGAACTGAATACAGTATTCTAGATGAGGCCGTACCAATGACCTATACAGTGGCATTATTACTTCTTTCTTTCTGCTGCTGATTCCTCTCCCAATGCAGCCAAGCATCTGACTAGCCTTCCTCATGCCTTGTTACATTGCTTACCTGCTTTTAAGTCATCTGAAATAGTGACTCCTAGATCCCTTTCCTCCTCAGTAGTTTCCAGTATAGTGCCATTAATACTGTATTTAGCTTTAGGATTTTTGAGACCCAAGTGCATGATTTTGCATTTTTTGGCATTAAACTGTAATTGCCAGACTCTTGACCATTCCTCTAGTCTACCTAGATCCTCAATCATTTGTTTTACCCCACCTGGTGTGTCTACCCTGTTGCATACCTTTGTGTCATCTGCAAAAAGGCATACTTTCCCTTTAATGCCATTTGCAATGTCACCAATAAAGATATTAAAAAGCACTGGTCCAAGTACAGATCCCTGGGGTACTCCACTGGTAACATTTCCCTCCTGTGAATGCACTCCATTTACCACAACTCTCTGTTTTCTATCCTTCAACCAAGATCTTATCCATTCAATAATCCTAATATCCAATCCCAAACTTTCAAGTTTATTTAGCAGTCTGCGATGTGGAACTGTGTCAAAAGCCTTACTAAAGTCTAGATAAGCTATATCCATGGCTCCACCTTTATCCATCACTTTAGTCACACAATCAAAAAAGTCAATAAGATTTGTTTAACATGATCTCCCCCCAGTGAATCCATGCTGTTTGGGATCCAGTAAATTGCCGGATTTGAGATAATCTACAACTATTTCTTTTAAGAGTGTTTCCATCAATTTCCCTACTACTGATGTAAGACTCACTGGTCTGTAGTTGTTTGCCTCTTCCTTGCTTCCACTTTTGTGCAGTGGGACTACGTTTGCTCTTTTCCAGTCCCCTGGAATTTCTCCTGTAGCTAATGACTGATTGAATAATTCTGTCAATGGTGCTACCAGCACCTCTTTAAGTTCTTTTAATATCCTTGGATGTATCCCATCTGGCCCCATAGATTTGTCCACTTTCAGCTTTGAGAGTTCTGTTAGGACCTTCTCCTCTGTAAATGTACTTGTTTCATTTTCCTGAATATCCCTGCAACTTAACTGTGGCCCCTTCCCCTCTCTTTCAGTAGTAAATACTGAGCAAAAATAATCATTAAGATGATCTGCTATTAAATTGTCTCCTTCAACAAGACTCCCAGTGTCCGTCTTTAGTTTTATAATACCGCCTTTTGTTTTTCTCTTTTCGCTTATATACCTAAAAAAAGTTTTGCCTCCTTTACCCACTGACTGGGCCATTTTCTCCTCAGCTTGTGCCTTTGCACATCTGATTACCTTCTTTGTCTCCTTCTGTCTTACAAGATATATCTTTTTGTCTTCATTATTTTGTGTCTGCTTATATTTCCTAAAAGCCATCTTTTTTGCTCTCACAATATTTGCTACGTCTTTTGCAAACCACACTGGCTTCCTTTTCCTTGTGTTTTTCCTAACAGTTTTGATACAAAGGTCTGTTGCCTTCAATATTGCACATTTTAATGTTTTCTACCTTTCCTGCACTGTTTCCAAGTTCCTCCACTCTGCCAAAGAATCGCTTACACATTTTCCCATCCCTACAAAATCAGCCTTCCTAAAATCCAACACCTTTGTTTTTGTATGGGACGAGTCAGTCTCTGTCTTAATGCTGAACCATACTGCTTGATGATCACTGGATCCCAGGTTTTCACCCACTTTTACGTCCGATAATCTGTCTCCATTTGTAAGTATTAAGTCTAATATTGCGTCTTTCCGAGTGGGCTCCCTCACCAATTGGTGGAGGGATGCTCCCTGAAGGGAATTTAAAATGTTCCTACTTCTAGTGGAACTAGCAACAGACACCTCCCAGTTTACATCAGGAAGATTAAAGTCTCCCATGATTATTACCTCTCCTTTTAATGCCATTTTAGTTATGTCCTGCAATAGGTTCTTGTCAAGTTCCTCTTCCTGACCTGGTGTCCTGTATATCATGCCAATACGAATAATCAACTTTTCCCCTGTTTCTATGGTCACCCAAAGGGCCTCAGTTTTTTCTTCAATACTTTGTATTAATGTAGTATTTATGGCATTTTTTACATACATTGCTACCCCTCCTCCGATTTTTCCAATTCTGTCCTTCCTAAATAAAGTATATCCCGGTATAGCTATGTCCCAGTCATGATTTTCATTGTACCATGACTCTGTAATTGCCACAATGTCTAGATCATCCCTTGTCATTATTGCAGTTAGTTCTGGGATTTTATTTCCTAAGCTCCTAGCATTTGCCTCCATACCCCCCTCCCCATAGTGTGCTCCATTGTAGCCAGCCTCTATGCCCCCCTCCCCATAGTGTGGGTTCGATTCCCACGACGACCCTAACTGTGTGGAGTCTGAATATGCTCGACACACTTCGGGTACTCCGGTTTCCTCCCACAATCCAAAAATATACCTACAGGTTATTTGGCTCTGGACAAAAAAAAAAAAAAGAGCCCTAGTGTGTATGTGTGTGTGTGTTTGTGAAAGTGGTGTAGGGAACAGATTGTCGATTGTAAGCTACACTGGGGCAGGAAGTGATGTGATTGGGCAAATATTCTCTGTAAAGCGCAGTGAAATATGTATGCTATATAAATAACTGGTAATACAATGTTTGTTCCAAACTAAAAAACACTTAGATGTATGCTGGGCAAATATAATTCAGTGCTGCTCTTGTACATCACCTGTCCTGTCTGGCTGCTTGTGGGAACAGCCGCATTATCTCCTGGTGAATCACATCCAGATGGTGAGAATCCTTCACTTTAATCTCCAGGAGATAGCCTTTACCAAACTTGCTCTTTAGTTGTTGAATGGACCCGATGCACCTGCATGTGAATGAGAGAAGAGTGGAGATTAATTAAACAAAGACAATACAGGTTGAGTATCCCATATCCAAATATTCCGAAATACGGACTTTTTTGAGTGAGAGTGAGATAGTGAAACCTTTGTTTTTTGATGGCTTAATGTACACAAACTTTGTTTAATACACAAAGTTAATAAAAATATTATATTAAATGACCTTCAGGCTGTGTATATAAGGTGTATATGAAACATAAATGCATTTTGCGCTTAGATTTAGGTCCCATCACCATGATATCTCATTATGGGATGCAATTATTCCAAAATACGGAAAAATCCCATATCCAAAATACCTCTGGTCCCAAGCATTTTAGATAAGGGAGACTCAATCTGTATTGCCTAGAGTACAATTGCTCTGTTATTATTATGGACCATTTGCTCACAAACACTGGTAGACTGACAAAAAAGGTAAATCAGACAAATTGTTTAAATCACAGATTAAACCAATTTGCCTGAATGGGTTCGGTATGTAATACCGCCTCCCAGGATGCCGAATGTTACTATCTTGACATCGGCATCCAGAGCGTTAGGATGCAGGCAGGGTGGCGAGGGGAACTAAGCCCCTTGCGGGCTCGGTGCGCTCACCACGCTGCGGGGCTCGGTTCTATTCTCCCTCTATGGGTGTCGTGGACACCTATAGATGGGGAATCACCTACCTCGCCGGTATGGTGCCCCCATCGGGATCCCAGCGTCTGTATTGTGACCGCCAGGATACCGACTGTCGGTATACTAACCGGATACTGCCTGAATCACAGTTTTTGCACATTTTCCAGTGTTTGGGAGCAAATGGTCAACTGTAAGTTGCTCCCATACATTACCAGATTTTCATTCCAACCAGCCAGATTGGACTGATGGTCTGCCAGATAATTGTATAGTGTACACCCAGCTTTAGGATTTACAAGCTCCCAATTGTTCTCTTTACCTGAGTTTTCCAGAAACCATGATAGCAACACGGTCACACACAGCTTCTGCCTC
The DNA here is from genome assembly GCF_028390025.1 of Pseudophryne corroboree. Lineage (NCBI taxonomy): Eukaryota > Metazoa > Chordata > Amphibia > Anura > Myobatrachidae > Pseudophryne > Pseudophryne corroboree. Next base: position 488,125,842 of record NC_086446.1, on the reverse strand, counting down.
CTCCATGTAATGTGTGGTCAGAATAGCTCCTCTATCCTTGTTTTTGAAAGCTGCACGGATCGCTCTCCTTCAGTAGAGAAGATTTTGATTTAAACTCATTGCATCTGTTAAATTATATTTTTTTACCTATTTATTTTACACTTCCTAGTTTCAATCACTGATAAAATGGAAAATTAGTACATATTTTGTGAAAGCCTGGACATTACTGGGGTCATTCCGAGTTGATCGCTAGCTGCATTAGTTCGCTGTGCAGCAATGAGGCAAAAAAAGGCACTTCTGCGCATGCGTATGCGGTGCAATGCGCACACGCGACGTACTATTACAACAGCCGATGTAGTTTCACACAGGGTCTAGCGAAGCTTTTCAGTCGCACTCTTACCGCAGAGTGATTGACATGAAGTGGGCGTTTCTGGGAGGCAACTGACCATTTTCAGGGAGTGTTCAGAAAAACGCAGGCGTGCCAGGAAAAATGTAGGCGTGGCTGGGCGAACGCAGTGCATGTTTGTAACGTCAAAACAGGAACTGAATTGTCAGAAGTGATCGCAAGCGCTGAGTAGGTTTTGAGCTACTCAGAAACTGCACAAAAAAAACTTTGTAGCCGCTCTGCGTTCCTTTCGTTCGCACTTCTGCTAAGTTAAAATACACTCCCAGTGGGCGACAGCATAACGTTTGCACGGCTGCTAAAACCTGCTAGTGAGCGATCAACTCGGAATGACCACCTACATCTGATAGCAATCTATAAAATCTGTGCACTATCCATGATATATAGACAGAGAGTTCTGTAAGAGAACTGGAATTTCCTTCAATACAGCTAATCTGGGGACTGGAAACATTCAGGCTGTGAACACAACTAGCCCAAGCTATGAAAATGTTCTCTTCTCATTTGTACTAAATTGCCCTCAAACTGGCCTACAAAACGATGGTCCTAAACAATCAAAGCCAACTGAAATTATTTGTATAGAGCAGAAATTTTGCTCAATTGATGGCCACACTGGTTGTAGCAACTCTCCCGCTGCTGATTATCTGAAGGGACTCTGGCATCAGTCTAGGGTTTGCATGACTTGAAGCATGGAAACTAATGGACCCACAGGTGTCACCAGAAACCACAGCGTGGTAATGTGAGTTCTGCTGTCAGGAGCCTGCTAGTAGCTGCCTACCAGATGTGACTAGCTGGGGAGTTGGGAGAAACATGGTGCACAATCGAACAACAGGAGAGTAGTCAGATGAAGCAAATGTCAGGTTCACAGACTCAGACTCAGTATGGCTAAACATGCAGCAGACCTCCATTTAGAGGGATGTTCGGTGCCCATCCCTAAGGTTTTTTCTTCTTGAGGGGTTACAGTCACAACTAGTTTGTCCGGATATTTCCTGTGAAAATCTTTAAGAAAACATAGGTCATGCGCATCTGCTGTATCCAATTAGCCACTGTAAAACATCGGGTATTTCACACTTTTTCCGGATGTTTCACCAATATTTTTTTACAAACTGTACAATTAGATTGCCCAATAAATAAATACCCTTTCTCCTCAAAACACACAGGTTCAATGAAACCTGTGTGTTTTCATGAGAAACAGCCCCGTGTGAAACAAAAGCACAGATAAGTCGCGCCTCGCACCAGCTTATCAGGGCTAACTGGATAGCCCCCAGTGAGACAATTAGCCGTGGTAATTTACTGCAGCTAATTGGATACTGCCCTTTATCTAGGAAAATTATTCAGGGCTAAGGCCCTTCTAAGCCATAAGGAAGCAAAGAGCTCGCTGAAAGAACTTGGAATCTAAGCTTTTGTTCATCTCAAATTCTTCTTGTTCCTGTACTCCAAAAATAGCAGGTGGAAGATGAAAAGAAGAAAAAAAGGTTAACTTCAAGAGCATTTATTAATCAAACATTGAACACATTTGAAATTTGCTAAAAATATTGGAAGCTCCAATCAGAAGGCCACAGGATTGACCCCTTGGGAGATGTCAAAGAGTCCAATTAAGTGGGGAGTGAAGTTTGCGCTAAAAACATTCTGCCAGAGATGGCCAGTGGATATTCAGGCTCTGTTACCTGGATTAAGTTTTGGAACCGTTAATTTCTTCTTATTCTCTAAAACTTTGAAAAGACAGAAAGTTTTGAGGAGATTACTTTTTTCTTGTGTCTAGTTTGCATAAAAGTCTTTAGGCACAGAGCTCTCCAAAATATAAAGGCGTTTTGACTGGAATAACCGACAACATTTCTTGAGGTCAACCATGAAGACAGGAAATATTTTTGATGAACAGGGGAGTCAAAGAAGCCTGAAACATTAAGTCTTTGAAGGGTACAAAATAATACCAACAAAGAAAGTTGAGTCACAAGCAGAGGTGTATCTTAGGATCTGAAAGCCCCTGGCAAAGTGCGGGACTGGCACACTCCCCTCACTTTGACCTGTGCCAAAAAAACAAAGGGGTGTGGCCTGATGGGGACAGGGTGAGGCCACACAGTACCACTTAAGATGATAACGCTCAGTAGTGCAACATTATTCATGTTACACTGTATAGTAGTGCCTCTTATTTTACATTACAACACACAGTGGTGTCCGTTGTTCACATTATACCACAATAGTGCCATTAATCAGGACACAGGAGGAAGGTAAGAGAAAACTGTAAGAAGAGGGGGAAATGGGAGGAAGACAGGAGGACTAGAGGAAGAAAGGGGGAGAAAGAAGGAAGACAAGGCTTGACTGGAAGAACTTGTGGAGATGGAAGAAGACAGGGGACATGGGAGGCTACTTCACAACAGCAGCTGATAACTGTCACATAAACACCCCCCAAAAAAACTCTGCAGCTGTTTTTCTCAGGTGAACAGGGAGTTTCATTAGGAACAGGAAAAAACATGAGGAGACCACAATGGGATAGGATGAACATAGGGGGAATAACAGACGGAAACAAGAGGAAAACAGGGAAAGACAGAGAGATGGGAGAAAAGAGAATGAAAAAAGATCAAAATGCATACATACACCCACTGCATAACCAACTTCTTGCCAGTATTTTATTAGCCATCAGTACAAAAGTCATCTTGGAGCCATCCCAAGTGTGGTCACTACTTGGGATTGCTCAGATCTGGCAGTGTCAGCTTGGCTTCCCGGAATGGAATGAAATGGATACCATGATCTCCTGACAGTCCCCAGCGGCAATAGCAGGTATAGAGAGGAGGAGCCAGAGGTGGAGAAGGGCGGGGATGAAAGAGTTCCCCACTTCTCCCCTGTCCGGAAAGACTCCTCCCTCTTTGTTAGTGCCTGCAGCCAGCTGGCGTACTTTAATGAGTCACTCTGACTCATTATTGGCAATGCTAATGCTGCCGGCTTTTGGCCTCTTTATTGCGGTGGGAACTGGTACAATGCACCGGCAGCACCACCAGGTGTTACTCTCCCAGCCTAACCATGTAGTTAGAGCAGAATGCTGGACGGTTCTCATGGCAGCAGTCGCAACAGCAGCCTGTTTAATGTGACTCACCTCACTGGACAGGATGCTGGCAGATTCTGCACCCCCTGGCCGCGGGGGACGACACCGCCGGCCGGTGCCTCTGACGAGTGCCATCCTGGCCAAGGGCTAGGTATGCCCCTGGTCACAAGACACTATGAGGTCTATTTAATAAGCCTTGAGTGGAGATAAAGTGGACGGAGATAAAGTACCAGCCAATTAGCTACTAACTGTAATTTTTCAAACCCAGCCTGTGCCATGGCAGTTAGGAGCTGATTGGCTGGTATGTATCTCTGTCCACTTTATCTCCTTCCAAGGCTTAGTAAACAGACCTCTATGACACAGGAGAATAGGTTTCCCTTGGTACAGGTTCAAGGCAAGTTGAAGAGGTGCCGTTTGTAACATCTACCTATGGACTGAACGAGTGGTTCTCCTTCCTCAGCACCAAAAAGGTTCAGACTACACTCTTGTTAAGGGAGATATGCTTAAACTGAGACACAACAATACTTATCTCTTTCCTTTAAGTGTTTGAGCTCTCCGCCTCTCTCTATTTTCTTATATCTAACGCTCTCTCATTGGAAAACATATACTACAAGCAGCATCATTGACCCGCATATGCTCCAGACAGCATTAGTGACCCCTATATATTATGGACAGCATTAGTGACCCCTATATATTATGGGCAGCATTAGTGACCCCCATGTAATAAAGACAGCATCAGTGACCCCCATATACTATAGACAGCATTAGTGACTCCCATATACTATAGACAGCATTAGTGACTCCCATATACTAAGGACAACATTAGTGACCCCCATATACTATGGACAGCATTAATGATCGACATATATCAAGAGAGCATTAAACCTAATTAAATCCCTCAGTTTCATTAAAAAAAATTAAAACACTGCGGGGGAGATGTATGATTCTGTACAATAACTATTGTTATTTGTCTGAACCTGCTTCACCCATTTAGCATGGCAAAGCAGGTCCATAAATCAGCGGCATATATTAATTGCTCTTTTGTATGAACAGCTCTTTCGGCTGCCCTTGGTCATCAGATTGTGTCACTTTGCACATGCGCCAGTATTTCCCCTCCCAGCTGCACCTGCACTACGATGTGTGTGCATGCATGCTCCCACTGGCTATGTCCTGTCACTACAACCACAAGCCAAAGTTACAGGGCCTAATTCAGACATGATCACAGCAACAAATGTGTTAGCTAATGGGCAAAACCATGAGCACTGCAGGGGGGTCAGAGGTTACATTTGGGTGTGGTGTGTTCAAACTGAAATCTAAATTGCAGTGTAAACATAAAGCAGCCAGTATTTACCCTGCACAGAAACAACATAACCCACCCAAATCTAACTCTCTCTGCAAATATTATATCTTCCCCACCTGCAGTGCACATGGTTTTTCCCATTAGCTAACAAATTTGCTGCTACGATCATTTACTCAGACATGCGGGGGTATGCCCAGTACAGGGCTAGACCACCCCAAATGTCTGTCTCTGCCCCCCTCCCCAGCAAGGGTGCAAAAGCATTGCACGGTGGTGGTGCTTTTGCACCCGGCGAGAAGCCCTCTGCCTGTGCAGCTCCTGTGCACTGGCAGGGGGCTACCCGCCACGTCCTGGGTCGCATCGGCTGTGTGTGCCACCACGCAGCCGCCGCGGGCTGCCCCCGCAACGGTACAGACAAGCCTGCGTTGTCCGGACCCTACCTACCAACGGCGTTCTAACGCCATTGGCACGACCACCTCCCGCCCGTCTCTGTCTGATTCAGCATCTTACTGGGCTCTCGGGGTGTGTGCAGGCGCACTCCACAAAGGGATTCAGACTGCGATTGCTGCCACTGCAGCGATCCAGTCTGAGTTACCCCCTTAATCTGGATAAGTGATGAGACTGTTGCAGTCATATTCAAAGAAGGCCGCTATAACACATACGGAGAAGCTGTACTGAACATATTGTGTGCAGATACCACTATAGTACATAATGCAGGTTCGAACATCCACCCCTGTATATGATTGATAGATTGATAGATAGATAGATAAATACATAGAGATAGTTACATAGTGAGAGGATAGATAGATAGATAGATAGATAGATAGATAGATAGATAGATAGATAGATACATACATAGAGATAGTTACATAGTGAGAGATTAGATAGATAGATAGATAGATAGATAGATAGATAGATAGATAGATAGAGACAGAGATAGACTGAGATAGACATAGAGATAGATAGATGGATGGATGGATAGATAGATAGATAGATACAGAGAGAGAGAGAGATAAAAGTGGGGCAGAACTTATGGCCAGAGGCGTATCTAAGGGGGGTCGAACAGGACATGTGCCCTAGGTGCCTTGGCAGGCCCAGCAGAGGACCACGCTATTGCTTTGCCTCTGTCCTGCTGCAATGTAAGGGGAGGAGAGCGCAGCGCCTCACCCTCTCCTGCCCCTCATTATGCTCAGTGTCTGTCTGGTGACTGGTCTCCGGCGGCGGGGCAAGTCTCATTGGTTTGTTAGCCAATCAGAACTCGCGGTCCTGCTTCTGATTGGCTGCTGGTCCGTGAGCACTGATTGGCTAATGAACCGGAGCATCATTTAAGATAGTCGCCGCCGGAGACTGGACTTTGACCAGAATGGAGCATTGAGGGGCAGGAGAGGTGCTGTGCTCCCCTCACATAGCAGAGGCCAGAGTAGCGGGGGGAAGGGGGGGTCTGATTTGGCATCCAGGAACTTAGGGGTATATTTACTAAGGTCCCGATTTCATTTGAGGTTTGTTTTTTTCAAAGTGTGATCTCGGGAATTTACTAAACACAAAACTCGGCAGTGTTGGAGCTATCCATACTGAGATGCACTGCTGACCACACAAATATGAATGGATAGACCATCAGTCAAACACGGCTGTTATTTTATACTAGCCAGAGAGATAATGCCACAGCCAGGGGGACACTTTTATACTGGTCCCTGCAGCCGGGACATTACCCCCCCCCCCAACTAGTCACCCCTGGCCCGGGTTCCCTGGGAGAGTAGGGACCCCTTAAATCAAGGAGTCGCCCCCCCCAAGCACCCAAGTGCCAGGGGTGAAGCCTGAGGCTGCTCCCCCCCCCCCTCATCCCTGGTCGGTGGATTGGGGACTGATGGCCTTTCAAAGTGTAAAAAAACAATATTGTCCTCCCCCGCTTACTGGTACTTGGAGAACCACAAGTACAGTGCCTTGCTTTTATGTCTTCCCATTATATGTAGAAAGATAACACTTGCTGCTGTACATTACAAGCTGTTCGTGCTATTTAGTACTCAAATACAATATATCTACAGAGATGCTAAGCACGGTGATTTGGCATCTAGGAACTTAGGGAGGAGCTTTTATTTCTCCCCATTATACTTAATACTACGGGATTTGAACGCTCACATATCCCTAACATCAATAGACCATACTATACCTGTAACACGTTCGTTTGCATCTGTATATGCTGTACTATTTGCATCTGTACTGTATATACGGTTATAAAGGCATACTGTATGACATATTGTAGCATATTGTAGCGTAATGAGACACACCAGTAAAGTAGTTCTTACGCTGTAGTTCATTATTGTATTTTAATGGAGACCACACGCATTGGTGATTTAAAAAAGCGACATCTGGTGGATGATCGCAGGTATTACACTCAACGGTAACACCAAACGCTCTATGCGCCTCCCTACGACTAGGCACGCCTCCTTGCGCCCAGGCACGCTGCGAATGCCCGGTCGCGACTAACGCCTCAGCCAGCCAAGATAATGAAGGTTTCCATCTTTATGTACCTGGCAACTGTGGGGCAATGTGTATCTGGCACTGTGGGGCAATGTGTATCTGGCACTGTGGGGCAATGTGTACCTGGCACTGTTGGGCAATGTGTACCTTGCACTGTGGGGCAATGTGTATCTGGCACTGTGGGGAAATGTGTATCTGGCACTGTTGTGGGGCAATGTGTATCTGCCACTGTGGGGCATTTGTGTATCTGGTACTGTAGGGCAAAATGTATCTGGTACTGTGGGGCAATGTGTATCTGCCACTGTGGGGCATTTGTGTATCTGGTACTGTAAGGGAAAATGTATCTGGTACTGTGGGGCAATATGTTTCTGGCATGGGGGGAAATGTGTACCTGGCACTGTGGGGTAATGTGTATCTGGCACTGTGTGTACTGTGTAAAAAGGGGACTCTACCTGCGTACTGTGTAAAAAGGGGACTCTGCCTGCGTACTGTGTAAAAACGGGACTCTGCCTGCGTACTGTGTAAAGAGGGGACTCTGCCTGTGTTTTGTGCAAATAGGGAACTCTACTGCCGTAATGTGCAAAAATTGAATGAAGGTGTGATGAGAGGCGAAGGTGATAGTGTGCTGAGAGGTGACACAAGGGGAAGGTGATAGTGTGCTGAGATACAACGCAGGGGGAGGTGATAGTGTGCTGCGAGGCAACACAGGAGGTAGATGATAGTCATGTTGGCACGCCCCATTTTCAGTGGCCATGCCCCCTCTGGTATGTGACCACACCCCTTCTGGTGTGTGGGCATACCCATTTTTCAGTGCGTGCCGTCATAACCATAAAATCATAGATGATTTTATTGCTATTTTTTTTTTTTTGTGGTGGGGGGGTTACTCTTCATCTTGCCCTGGGCTCCGAAAACCCTAGTTACGCCTCTGCTTATGGCACTAGAAATGGTCTGGAATGTTCTGGTGGCAGCATTTCCAGTGCGTCCGTACACTCAGAAGCAGATGGCAGCTGTGCTCCTGTCCCGCCTCCCAGCATGCTAAGCTCGAACAACAGCTGCAGTGGTGCTTACTTGAAGGGTGATGAATGTCCTCATCACCCTCCATTTTTTAATTGATACCGCCGCCAGCTCCACCGTGGGTAGTCCCCCTGTTGCTGAGCCCCTGTGCCTCTCTTATGGCATCTTTATTTTTCTTTGCGGCCCACGTCGCAGGTGGAGGGGTGGGTGTGATGAGTCGGTCTGATTTATTATACGTCGCCAGCTGTGGGACCATTAATAGCGGTGGGCCCCGGTACACAGCACCGACGCTAGTTCTGACACTGGTTTCAATCATGTTGTTGTTTCATTAATTAACATGCACCTGGCTAACCACACAGTGGACCGGTTAAACCTGCCATATGCAGAAACCTGCAATAAACATATAATCCAATACAAATTACAAGGAAACAACAATAGAATCCATATGGCAGAAGTATAACATTTATTTTATCTCAACAATTTTAAGACTCACCAAAGGCGTTGTTGGCCTTTTGGGTCCAAACCAGTTGAAGGTTCATCCAAAAGAACAATCGTTGGGTTACCTAGCATGCTAATGGCAAAACACACCTATGAAAGGAAGAAAATTATTATAAAAATCTTATAGCTCATCGCAGGTCACCTGGAGAGTCAACGGGGGGGATTTTATTTCTGCTGGCAGCCAATAGATGGCATCGAACAGAGATATTCTAATGTAGCTCCGTTTGGGCGTGATCAGCTGCTGGCGTGCATATTTCAGCTCGCACCCGCCAAGGGCGGTGAGCTATTATGTGTGAAAAGGGATCTGTTTGGGCACCCAAACGGCACTTTACCCGATCGTTTAGTTGGGTTTAGCCGCTTTGTGATGCATGGCGTGGCTCATTCTCATCGGTCCTATGTCTTTTGCCTTTCTACCAAGCTGTATGCAATGCCAGTGTTAGTCTCCAGGGACTCGTGTACTGTCCTTTGGTTGCATTAGTGATGCGAATAAAATGCATATTTTGTGAAAAAGTGATGCATGACGTAGCTTAGGTGCTTAGCTCTATGGGTGAATTACGCTTGCTTGCATATGCTTTTTAGTACATGTCGCAGAGTTGGTGTTTAATAAGGTGTGCTCCATTTAAAGGGGATGCAGGCTGCACTGAGTAATGCCATCTGAGGGGAGTGACACCAAAATAGCAGAGCTGCTTTGCTATTATGGTATCACTCCCTCAGATTGTGTCACCTAGTAGCTGGGAGATCAAGGAGAGGCTGGAGGCTGCCGAAAGAGCTGGGCAACAGGGGCAGTCATATTCCCAAGCTTCATACCAGGTCACGCTCACTTTCTCCTCCACAGAAAACAGGGGTCCAGTGTCCACAGCTAGCACTGCCACAACCAGAACTCGAGAGCCCTGGCTTACTCCATAGAGAGGGCAGGTGGGCGGCTCCAATTCAGCAGAAGTTGTGGACAGTAGCAGGAACAGAGAGGCCACTGGCAGAGGAGACTGCAGACACCTCTAAGATGTCACACCAGTGGGCGTGGCTTTGTGGGCACAAGGCCAAGCCTCTATTGCACACAAACACTTCAGCTACCATGCTGGGTTTCACACCTGGTAATGCCACTGCTATTGGCAATATCTCCACTTCAATACACTCGAGAACTTGAAAAGAGAAGTCTTAACTGTGACCATTTTCCCCTCAATTGGCGCATGCATAAGAAAATCACTCAGTGGGCATTTTCCCGGAGACCTGCACATGTGCAGTAGACTCTGGCACAGTGCAAGAGTCTACTGTGCTACTAGTGTTCATAGTCAGTCTATTGCTAGAGAGGAGGGTGTCCAGTCGGAGACTGCACAAGGACCCACTCCTCTGTTAATATGGCCCTTCAGTTAAGTCTAATGCTGGGTACACACTGGTCGATATATCGGCCGTTCTATTATATGGCTGATATATTGCTGGCCTGTCGGCCAGTGTGTACTAATGATATGTCTGTGACCGCCTTCGTTCACAGACATATTGCGTCGGCCCTGCAGCACAGCCGAGGGCCAATATATCTATATATTGACGCGTCGTGCAGTGTGTACGGGAGGTCAGCCGACCGCCCGTACACTTGCTGCAAACACCGGCAGTGATTGACACCACAACTGGGAAGGCGCATGTAAATGCCCGCCCAGTTTGTGACGTCAGTCACGACGGATTGGGTAGTGTGTATGCACAACACACTGCCTGGTCCATCTGTAGATATATCTGCAGAACAACTGATCTGCAGCTATATCTACTAGTGTGTACCCAGCATAACACACTAGCACCACTCTCATCAGAAACCAGTAAGTGCTTATATATGGGAGGCATTTGATATGCCGCCTGTTGGGATCCCGGCGCTCACCATACTGACACCGGAATCCCGACAGCCGGCATACCAATAACTATTCTCTGTCTTGGGGTGTCCACGACACCCCTGAAGTGAGAATAAATACCGTGGCGTGCATATGCTCACACCACTGCCTGCATGCCGGCGGTCTGGATCCCGGCACCGGGATGCTGGCCGCCGGGGTCCCAAGCGCCGGCATAACATACTACACCCCTTAAATATAAAGCCTACATTATATATTGAACAGCCACAGAATACGGATAATATATTAGCACCTTTCTGGAGACCCCGGCAGACAACTTCCTCGTCTGTTTCTCTAAATGTTCCTTCAGCTCCAGAGCTTCGGCCACTCTGCAAACATTACCCAAAGGTTTATTGCTGGAGACAAGTGTGAGATCACATAACTTGACCTCATTGCAACATATAGTCACATCATTATCATTAACATATTTTTCCTGGATGGATGTGATTAATAATACCAACATTGTGAAAACTCTCCATAGACAGTAATCCTACCACCCACCCCAGCCCACAATCATCAAAGGACGTATAACTGGCAATATGTTAATATCAAATAAATGTATGGACTTTCTTTCCCCGTTTCAGTTTCATATCCTCTCAGGTTTATAGTGTAGTGCTAAGTAATGCAGCAATTAATGTTTTGTTTTTGAACATCGGCCAATCAGACGATCAGGGCCGGTGCAAGGTTTCTCGGCACCCTAGGCAAAACCTCTGCCTTCTACCCCTTCCCCCTACCCAACCTTCAGGTGAAAGGCATGCTGCTCTCTCCCCCTCCCCCTTACTCTGTTAAATGTCTGCTGTTCTATCCCCCCAAAATCTGTGTGCATGCTGCTGCTCATCCCCCCAGACTGTGTGCATGCCTGCTCCTTATCTCCCCCCCACACACACACCCCCTCACCCCACCGCTGCTCTCGCTCTCTTTCCTTATCAATGCAGAGAATGCACTGTGCAGCCACCTTACCTCCAGGCTGCAGTGCAGAGTTGGAACTGAGTTGTCTGTGAAAGAGCCTGGAATGAAGAGCAGTGCTGCATGTCACCCCCAGCCAGGACTCCAGGAGCTGTCAAAGTTACTGCCTGTGCCGGGTGGAGGTGGAGCTGGAGGCTGCAATACTGGAGCTTAGCAGTCACGGCTACTGTAAGATACGCATTCAGGGGGATTGCAGTGGCTGTGAAAGAAAGGACTATGCTACATTTTTTAGGCAGCTGCAGCAGGCCGCCCCCTCAGGTCCCGGCGCCCCTAGGCAGCTGTCTAAAGCTGCCTAGTGGAAGCTCCGGCCCTGCAGACGATATTGTATACGGCACTGTGCCATGTAATGAATGTGGTATTGTTCCATCGGGTTGGGTATGCGTGACTGGCGGTCACCCGGTCACAATACTGACGCCAGGATCCCGACATTGAGATGGCTGGTGTAGGGGAGGGGGGGCGGGGCCACAGGCTCTATTTCCACTCTATGAATGTTGTGGGAATTGTCCCTGCTAGTCGACATGCCGACTATAGGATTCTCAGGGGGCGGGATGTAGGGGGAGGTATTGTGACCGGGTGTCTCCTGACCGCCGTTTACATAACTATATCCCGTTTCAGCCAATCTCGCGTGATCCGGGCCCAACCATCGTGATGATTGTCCATCATCCTGAAGTGTACTTGCCCTAAGAGTTCATTTTTCAAAACATGTTTTCCTAAATTTTCTTCAAGCCTAAAGCACTAAAGGTTTGCTACTGTAGGTGAAGAGTTTATACCTCTTAATGACCCGATCTCCATCTTCCTTCTTCATACCCTTTATAGCTGCATAAATCTCCAGATGTTGTTTCACAGTCATATCTGACCACAGGGGATTGTTCTGACAACAGTAACCCAGGAACGCAGTGGACTCATCAGAGACTCTAGTCTTGGGCAAATCAAGTTCACATAGCACTACCTATAGCGGGTAGCAAAGAGGATGGAATGAATAGACAGACATAAGCCATCAGACAATATAGAAATACTAATAATGGAGGGGAAGTTAAGATTCAGAAGACAGGTTTCTAACACATACCACAGAGTCAGAATATCATGGAGCTATTAATATAAAAACTATTACCACATACATTTACAATGCAAGAATAGTTTAGAGCAGTTACAGTCTCTGTAGCTGAGACTGCAATGTTGTACTTACCTCCCCAGCTGTTGGTTTGATATCACCGGCCAGCATAAATATAGATGTGGTTTTTCCAGCACCGTTTGGCCCCAGCAATCCCAGAACTTCGCCTAGGCATACAAAGATTATTTCACAGAGAGTAGACTCTGAGAGATGTATGGTAAGTCACTGGTAGCACCTTTCGGGATGCGGCTAATAAACCGCCTGCGAGATCCCGGAGTTCAGGATACCGATGCTAGAAACCCAACAGGCGGAGAAATGCCGGCAGTTGAGATCCCGACCGCAGCCTTATACTCCCACTTGGGAGGTGGGTCCATGCCACCACCCGAGTGGTAACATAACCTGTGATGAGCTAATCTCGCAACCGGACCAGAAGCCTAGTGAGCGCAGCAAGCCTGCGAGTGGGCTCGCTACTAGGATTCCGGATGACGGGATGCCGCTGTCGGTAAAATGACAGCCGGCATCTCGTCAGCTGGTCTCTCGTATGTATTCCCACTTTTCATGTTATATTTCCCTAATTCTCCCAAAAAGAAACTAAAGTCTCTGTGGTATTTGAAATGATTTTATGAAAAATACTTTGTAATATGTAATAAAACTGGACTGATTTTCTTCACGTATTCATTACAGTAATTAATTTTGTTTACTCATATAGAGCAAGTCTTCAACACAGTATAAGAAAACAACGATTTAAACCTGCAATAAAGTATTGTGGATTTTTTATGTGAAAGAATATTTGATGTCAGTGTAAGGACCTGTGCTCATACAGAGTGAAGCAGAAATAAGAACTGAGGGCTTCATTCAGCACGGATTGCAATTGCGACTAAACACACACTTATTGTAATCACTAATCTGCGAAGACCGCTAGCAAAACCCGCAATCTCATCTGAGATTATATAACCCCATGGCAAAGATATATACGCAAATCAGGATGGATCGCTGGTGTGATGCGATAGCATATTCCTGAATTTCCGGCCAGTCCGCACACACAGGACCCGTACTGCTCATGTGTAATCTGGGAGATGCGATCACCACATTGATGCGAACGCCTCTACAGTGTCGGACTGGGGCATGAATGAAGGGCCCACTGGGGGAATGCAATAGTAGGGGCCAGGTGTAAGGGGGTGGCCAGACTCCAGAGATCCAGAGTGAATGTGGCCAGCCACTACAGAGGCTTGGCTAACCTAAGCATTAGAGGGTGCATGGGCTGGGTCCCTGGACAAATATATTTAGTAAACGCTGCTAGTGCATCATGATAATGTACCAGATTAATTACAGCAATGCACTATAGAAAATATACCATAGTCCTGTGCAGTATAATGTAACATATGTAGAATTCAAGTGCACAGTGTGGAACCATGGGGGTCATTCCGAGTTGATAGTTTGCTGGTGATTTTCGCAGCGCAGTCATCAGGTCAAAAAATGACAAAACTGCGCATGTTTATCCACCGCAATGCGCACGCGTGTTGTACAGGTACAAAGAGCATCGTTGCTGTGCAATGGTTCTGAGGAAGAATCCATTCGCACGGCCGGTCGCAAGAAGATCGACAGGAAGAGGACATTTGTGGGTGTCAACTGACCATTTTCTGTGAGTGTTTGGGAAAACGTAGGCGTGTCCAGGCGTTTGCAGGACGGGTATCTGACGTCAATTCCGGGACCTCCGTCGCTAGATTCACCGCACAGGGTAAGTAACTACAGGTCTGGTCTTGTTTTGCACAAAATGTGTTTGTGCCGTTCGGCTGCACATGCGATCGCACACTTGCAAAGCGAAAATACACTCCCACATGGGCAGCGACTATGCGTTTGCACGACTGCTAAAAGTAGCTAGCGAGCGATCAACTCGGAATTAGGGCCCTAATCCCTAAAGCATACCTTCCAACTTTTCTGCAGCAGAAAGAGAGACTTTGGCGGAAAAAGGGAGCGTGACCTCAGGGAAGCGGGCATGGCTTCGTGGGAGTACCACAATCGTGAGCCACGCACCCTGTTTTCATCACTGAGGGGGCATGCCCAGCGCTCTGTGAGCTGCTGGCATGCCCCCTCTCCCTCCATCTCTAGTAAGTAGACGCTGTGCACATGCGCACAGCGTCTATTCACCGCTGCTAGAGCAGCGAGTGACAGAGCCTCCCAACTGCCCCCCTTCCCCCACCGCGGGACACTGCAGCCCGTGGGTGCAGCAGCAGCGCAGTCCCAAAAAATGGGACTGTCCCGTGAAAATAGGGACAGTTGGGAGGTATGCTAGAGAAGAAGGTGGACCCACCGGGTATTTCCCCTGTGCCCCTATGGGCCAATTCAACCCTGCACCTCTGCCTGATTGTTAGACAGAGGCGTTTGCGGGGTGGTCTGGGGTGTGGTGCTGAATACGGGGTGGGTCCGGGCCACTTTTGGGGCAAACGTGTAACGTCACATGCAGCCACTGCGATGGGTAAGATGGCTGCGATGCACCTGCCTTTTCAGCCGGACTACGCAGGCAGGGGACTTCACTTATTTGCAGGGCCAGTTTGAATTGAATTGCAATCGCATCGCTGGCGGCCACTAGCATGCGAGTGCTAACAGTTGAAATTTTGCTATGTTAGCAAAACGGCAACTGAAGCTGAATACGGTCCAAAGCCTACTCCCATTGCACCCATAGCTACAAATGAGATCGCATACCTCCCAACTGTCCCGATTTTCGCGGGACAGTCCCGTTTTTGTGGGACTGTCCCGCTGTCCCACCTGTGGGCCGCAGTGTCCCGAGGTGTGGGGGGGGGGGGGCAGTTGGGAGGCTCTGTCTCTCGCTGCCCTGCTTAGCAGAGCAGCGGTGAATAGAGGGAGAGGGGGCATGCCAGCAGCTCATAGAGCGCTGGCCATACCCCCTCAGTGACGGAAACGGGGCGTGGCTCGTGATCACGGAGCCTCTGTGAAGCCACGCCCCCTTTCCCGTAGGTCACGCTCCCTTTCCAGGCGCGGGCGTGCTTTGTGCGCCGAGATGTCCCTCTTTGATCTTCTTAAATGTTGGGAGGTATGAGATCGGTATGGGATGCCAGCGCAAGGGATGCTGCGGGCTCACCACATGTTCTATTCTCCTTCAATAGGTGTCGTGGACACCCACAGAGCGGGAATCACCTACTTTTCCGGTATTCCGGCGGCGATATAGGAACCCTGTCGGGCTCCCAACGTCACTGTTGAGACAGCCGGGATCCTGACGGGCGGCATTTTAACCACATACCCAAGAAAATGCAATATTTTGTACATTCACTCAAAATTCTAAGAAAAAATGCACCTCTTACACATCGATGTCAGCACAAAACTGGGATTGTTTGTTTCTTGTTATATTCTGTTAGAATAATGTTAGGCAGGCATTAAGGGTCATGGTGTAAACCAGTGGATCCCAAACTTTTTGAATCATGGCACCCTAGAGTATTAGATTTATTTTTCATGGCACCCCTAGGCCAAAAGTTCCTTTTTGAGAAATTTAGAAAGAAATATTAAATTAAGTACATTTTGTTTATGTGCCATCCCTAGGGTCAGTTATGTGGTGAGGGACAAGATTTGCTTCTGTTTGTCCACATATATTATTACTGACAGCCACCAGCACTGGTTTTACCTATTACATTGCCCATAAATAACTGGAATTGGTCCTGGACCACCAACCCAGGGCACCGCTGCAAGTGTCCCGATGCACCCCAGGGTGCCACGGCACACAGTTTGAGAACCACTGGTGTAAACACAATATATTAATGTAAAATGTTCAAGTAACGTGTTGCTTACATAGTAATAAATTATGCATAATACTGTACTAAAATGAGCATACACACATGACAGCATACATACCTAAAGACAGGCTTGGACTGGCTCACAGGGTTACAGGGGAAACCACCGGTGGGCCCTACTGCCTGGGGGCACACCTCCTGCTCTAAGGATCAGACTGTGGACTTGAATTATACATCATACATATGTTACCTTATACTGGACTGTGGTGTATTTTCTACAGTGCATTGCTGTTATTAATCTAGTACATTATCATGCATGCAGCAGCTGAATTTACTGTATATATTTATGAAGGTGTCCAGACGTTGCACTCTCTAATTGTTAGTCAAACCAATGAGGTGGCAGGCCACACCCCCTCTGCAGACTGGCCACACCCCTAACATGGGCCCCTACCACTGCATTCCCCCGGTGGGCCCTACATGCCACAATCCAACAGTGCCTAAAGAAAAGTATTGTTTTTTAGATTTAAAAAAACCCACTACTTTATTTAATTAGACATGCAGCACACTAAACAGCATTCCCTGCATCACTGTAAACACCATCATCTGCCTGGGATTTTGCAATTATTAGCTTGACCATCAGAACTTTTGCTGCTGCCATTAGCAGGGCTTGGTTAAGATGGATTAAGGTCAACATGAGCCTGGGGCTGAAAATGTTGAAGGGCCTATACTGAGAAGGGGATGAGCTGTGACCAGTGCTGTGTGGGTGTGGCAAGTGTCACATAGGTGTTTACACCCCCAGTACTATTACATGCCTCCCATCTGTCCTGATTTTCGCGAGACAGTCCCGTTTCTTGGGACTGTCCCGTTGTCCCACCCACAGTGTGCAATGTCCCACGGTGGAGAGGCGGGGCAGTTGGGAGGCTCCTGTCAGTGGTGAATAGACGCACAGCGTCTATTCATGGAGACAAGAGGGACTGGGGGCATGCCAGCAGCTCACAGAGCTCTGCCCATTCCCCCACAGTGACTGAAAACTGGGGCTCGCGATCGCGGCAGTGCTGCTTAACCACGCCCCCTTTGCTGAGGTCATGCCCCTTTTCAGGCGGGCACAGCATCCTATTTCGGCAAAGTTGGGAGGTATGCTGTTAGCTCCACTGTGTTCCTAAATACATAAAAATACAAAATTTGCATAATTTTGTGATAAAACCAGAAATAATTTAAGTACTTATGATATATTGATATCTAAGCGGCTAGTCATCATCATCATACTATGGGCCTATCTAGCTGTAGCTCCATCCGCCCCATTGTTAATCTGACCCTGGCGATCAGTACTTCCACAGTCTGCATAGCCTCTAGCTACTCAGCCTGTGCTGTTGAAGTGGTTGCAATTTCTGCATTCTGTTTCACATATATTGTGAATGCAACGCCCACGACACAACCACTACACGCCTCGCATCGCAGAAATTGCGGACCCATCCCACTGACACGCCTCCACCACTCCTTTTTATCGTTGCTAAATGCAAATGCTACTGTGTTCACAGATACCTATGTAAGATCATGAAAACCAGACTTGGAGCATGTGCACTATATTGTTTATGGTTGCGTACGCATGCGCAGTGTGCTCAGGAACGATCATTGCGTGATTATTTGCGTTTTCAACAGATGCTGAATGAGGGCCTGTGAACAGAGAATATGAACGGCTGTAAGTCTTACCTTTCTTTACACAAAAGGAAATATTTTTGGTAGCAACTCTCCTTTTCTTCTTAAAACTAAAAGTTCCAGTTTTAACTTTAAACTCTTTGCGCAGACTGTCAACAATGATGACTGGTTTCTGAAAAAAGATAATAGATCACGTGTTACTGGGAATGATGGTATGCCATTTTGGTTTTGTGCCCTCATAGAAAATATTTAAACAGTAGTAGCACATACTTGGGTTGATTCAGAGGTGGATGCACGACAATGGGCTTAATTCAGACCTGATCGCTAGGCTGCGTTTTTTGCATCCCTGCGATCAGGTAGTCGCCACCTACAGGGGGAGGGGGAAATCGCTGCGCAGGAGTGCGATCGCAGGTGCAGGAGAGCTGCACAAACAGAAGTTTGGGCAGTCTCTGCTCAGACCGGGACTTACTCTTCCAGTGTAATGATCGGGGCCGGAGCTGACGTCAGAAACCCTTCCTCCAAACACCTGGTCCCTCCTGCGTTTCATCTGGACAGGCCTTAAAAACGTTCAGTTGCCACCAACAAATGGCCTTTTCCTGTCAGTCACCTTGCGATCGCCTGTGCGATCGCTTTTCTCGCACATCCCGTCGCAGCTCACCCATCCCCGTCACTGTGAACTGACGCGCCAGCGCGTTGCGATCCATACGCATGTGCAATTCAGTCCTGATCGCAGGCTGTATGAAAACGCAGCCTAGCGATCAGGTCTGAATTATGCCCAATGTCAGATGCAGTGGAATGATTCTTTGTTACTGTACTTACCTCTAAATCACACCAAGCAAACATCCTGATTATGATCGTACAGTCACAGTTGTCATTTCAGATCCACCAATCGATATTTCAGTACTGAAAATGGGTGTCTCACTCATTGCACATTGGATGTGCACCAGGGAAGGGCTTTGTTGCAGCATTTGCAGAAAGTCGCAGACAGGCGACCATCAATAGCTGCAGATATGGCTGCTTCTGTGTCCACCATTGTTCTAAGCATTTCTGACCCCATGTGTCAAATAATACTGCTGTCGAAAGCGACAGTGGAGCCCAGTGTTCTGTGTTAGTGAAGGGCAAATCTTCAAAATTGCCAATTTATTACCCTTTATTGTTTAGTATGACAATAAAGATCGTTTACAAATGAGTTTGTGACACTATGTTCCTATTTGTATAGCATTTCAGAACTATGCAGCCGATTGTCTAAGCCACTGGCATAAGTGCTACAAAGAGAGGAGGATTTACCACAAGGCAACCAAGGCAATTGCTTAGGGACCTGGGGGTCTCAGGGGGGCCCTCCGATAAGGCTGTATGGAGGGCATTTCCAGCGGACCGCAACCTTCAGCAAAAATGACGGAGCACTTGGCTGGCTGAATACTCCCAGCAGGCTGTTAGTGATTAGATGCAGTTTCATTTATAGTTAAACATTACTTGCTGTACTGAGTTGGTACTTTCCAAGAGGAGAGAATAGAACAGCCATTTGCTCCACAGGTACATGTTCTGCTAGTACTAAAAAATGCCTCTTACTCATATATGAAGTGCACAGTAGGTATCTTAGGGAGGACAAGACACATAAGCGTGTTTTGTGTTGGATCCACTCACACTTAACAGACACTGTATTGTCAGTTTTGGCTAATCTGTAAATTGTTCTAGATCTACTTAAAGGGCATCCTTAAGGGCCCCCTTGACACCCATACCTAACGCGCAGGAACCTTGTATGATATGGATCTTGTTTGCCTTCTATAGAAGTTGACTTGGCACATCAGTATATACTGGTAGTCATAGAGAAGGGGTAGGAAACCCCTGGCATGTGTGCCATAAATGGCTTGCAGAACAGTTTAAGGTGATTCGCATAGGTGATGGGATGCTGGCACAGTTTGTGGCTTCAGCTTCCTCTCCTGCACTCTTACATGTCAGCTGTAAGCATCATACTCTTCTTCTGTGAATACAATGGTTGAGCAAACATCAAAAGAACATAGCAAAAGATAGGAGTGTGGACCAATCAGTTGGGGGGATTCCTTCCGCCTGTAATGTGGTGCTGCCAAAAGGTTTTATTTTGGGCACATCTGAAAAATAATAAAGTGGCAAACCCAACCTGAATTTGCTGATTAAATTATTGCTACTTTAAACCTATGGACTAAAATGCCAGAATTGCACCAGTTCCTGCAAATCATAAGGCAGTAATTGCACAAAGTGCCAGTACTGTACTTGTGGGTTACACAGGATGACTAGTGGTGGTACAATGGTGGTCACTGTTAACAGCAGTAATAAAACATGCTACAGGGGATCAATATGACCCCTGGAGTGTGGTAGATATTGCTAGATGGGGGATCAATATCTACCTGGATGATTGAAAAGTGGTACATGGGGATCATTAGCTACAGGGATGTGATAACACACCCGAAAAAAACTCTCCTCAATAATACATGCAAAATGAATCTTCATTTATTAACAGTCCTGTGAGTGACGCTATTTTGGACTATCCATGATATTATTTTGGTGGGCACCCGGGCCAGGACCATTGTATGAATAGTGAAGTGCCATCCCAGTGGGAAGGGGGAGGGGGAGAGGGATATAGTAAACATCATTGTTTTGTATCTGACCCTGCTACAGGCAACTGGCTGAAGGCCAAGTGGATGAAGACTATACAGTTGCATATTACCTCTTCCTCATTGTTAGTTGTTTTGGCATGTTTAACTATTTCCCTTTCAGCCAGGACCGACTCATCAGCATCTTCCAGCTCCTCTGGGTTTGGTTTGATGGTAGGTTTCCGTTTTGAAGTTCTTGAAGGACAGAAAGAAAAAAAAGATGAAAAATAATCCATGTGATGTGCTATTTCCGCGTATCTACATATAATGGATGCAGGGTGTGCCACACACATGAGTTCCTAGGTCCCACATCCAACACCCTACACCCATTTAGTATACTTACCTTTCCAGAGTCCTGCATAAGCACTGGACAAATAACTGGGAAAATGGCGTGGCCACAGTTTTCACTGAGAGTTTCATATGTACAGTACAGAAATTAGCAGGAGCATAGTGCAGGCGACATGATCTCGATACCGGCCATGGCACAGTATACCCTGGAACAGTGCCAGAGTCTACTCTCAACTGTGCCATGACGAGAGGAGGGGGCCTGCATGGAAGCTGCACATGCGCCACCTCCTTTATTAATCCACCAATGGCTAGAGCTGGATTAAGGGGAGGGCACAAGGGGTAAGTACCCCAGGGCCCCCTCAGTCAAGGGAGCTACACACGTTGGGAGTGCAGCAATCTTTGTTATGAGCTGTCTCGCCCTCCACTTTGTCACTCCGGTTAGAGACAGCGGGCTCTAGGACCTGCTACAGTGCAGCAGGGCTCACAAGGGATCCTTCCTCTGAAATGTGATTCTGTATGTGCATATGTGGTATTGCCGCATGTGCGTGCAGCACTGCCACATGCCGAGCTATGTTCCTAGACCTAGGAGCACTTTGAATGGACTGACATGCCGATGAGCAGAAACAGTTTGCGTGCTGCCTGAGAGGAGGCTTTGGAGTCCGCACAAATGGCAGCAGTACAGGTTCTGCCTCATGGGGGTGCAGGAGGTGCGGCACAGCCATGCGGTGAGGGCCTTCTTTTTTTAGGACTCCCCAGGCTCCCAAAGGCTTAATTTGGCCCTGCCTATGGCTATCCCCCATGAATCCAAATTCATATTGTTAAATAAAAGTGCTGGAGACGTTGAGATCAGTAAAAGAGATGTCAGTACCAGGGGACAATGTTTTATATTGTTTTTTTCTGCTGCGGGGTACACTGGGCTCCACAAGTCTGGACAATGGTGTGTAGAGTAGGATCTTGATCCGAGGCACCAACAGGCTCAAAGCTTTGACTGTTCCCAGAATGCACAGCACCGCCTCCTATATCACCCCGCCTTCCAGCACAGGAGCTCAGTTTGTCAGTTGGTGCTGCAGTAAGCAGGCACTTAACAGAGGGGCAGCAGCCCTGAGAAAAGCTTTTTATGAGGTAAAAAGTGAAGACTTCAAGGGCAGCAGCGGTGGTAAATGTCCTGTGACATTCACTGCTGCAGCTCCAGCTCTCCCCAGCAGCGCTGTTCACTCCCGAGCCCTGGTTGTCGGGTACCTACAGCGGAGGCCCCCTCGGGTTTCTTCATGTTAGACACACACGGCTGGGGCTCTCCAGGATCACGTGGCTGCACTTCGGGAGGTGGTAAGTGGGTCTCGCTCGCGGGACCAGGTCTTTATCGCGATCCGGCGCGGTCAGTGGGAGGCGGGCCGCGCGCACTGGCGGTGGACACTGTGGATACAGGCGATCCCACTAGATCACCAGGGCATGGGCGCAGGTCAGGTTTTCTCTTAAAACCGATTTTGATATCGCTCACAGTACCCGGTGGTTTTGCCAGCAAGGGGGATAAGGCTTAGACCTGAAGCCCCTCCCCCAGCCCCAGGGCGCAATTTACAGCAAGTGTTCCCGTCCTGGAGCTGCATCTCTGTCTTTTCCTCACTCCCTGTCAGTGTCTGCGGCACCATTACTCCTCAGCTCACTGTTCCTGGGACTGCTTGGGCAAATCCTCCTATGTAAAGCCGCCTGGTTGTCAGCGCTGTGCCTTTACATGACACTTAAGTATTCTACCTGCCTTTTTAGTCAGTGTTAGTAAGAAAGAGTGCATTTAGTCAGTAGTATATAGTACAATTACTCTGTGATATACATCCAGTTTCTTACTGTGTAGTGTTATATCTATTGACTATATAGCTGTGTAAGCTAGTCCAGTGCAGTATTATTGTCTGTAATAACCTCTGCATTGTACAAACTGTGACTATTTGTTTGTGCATTGATAGCTGAGTCGTGTCCATCTCGTGTCTTTCACTCAACTTGCTATCCCTATATTCTATAACCTGAGGGGGCTTGGTGCGTCAGGTGTTATTTAATATAGGATTTTCACAAAGATATACTGTATTACTTATTTTTCTCTGTGATTTAGTCACCATATCTCTCTTTTATCTCTGCTGGTGCTGACTACACTGCGCAGGGGTTTGGGTTTAGGGATATAGTGCTGCTAATAATTGTACTGTGTTACCTCATGCTGCAAGTTATATCATGTCTGCTTCTGAGGGTAACGGTTCTGGAGCGGAACACACTGCTGGTGTTGCTGAAGCCACAGGAACATAAGGGGAGAATATAGCAGCTGTGGGCTCTGGTTCTGGGGGCTCCTTGCCCCCCAGTGGGACTGTAGCAACGGAGGCACATACTGACCCTCCGTGGGCCGCTTTTTCCACACTTCTGCATACGCTAGTTCATAAACTAACACCCCCTATGGGATCCCCCAATGCCGGTACAACTGTATGTGGTCCCTGCAGCTAACACGCCGTGGGCGGACAATTTATCTGCTCAATTAAAGAAGTTGAACCAGTCCCTGACTACTAAAAAGTCTGACCATCGCTCGCCTAAGTCCAAGAGGTCCTCTAAGCGAGCGCTCGTCTCCTCACAATCCACTGCTGTCACTGACACCTCGTCTGATGAAGACAGCACATACACTGACCCCACAGGTTCTGACTCAGATACGGCTGATGGGGAGGGTAGTTCACATGTGGATGTCCTGATCTTTTGGAGGCTATTAAATTAATTCTGCAGATTACGGATGATAGCGAGCCATCCGTTCCTCCTAAGAAACCAGATAGGTTCAAGCGTCAGAAGGTGATTAAACAAGTTTACCTCACTCTGACCACCTAGTGGATATACGTCCGGAACCCTGGCAAAGCCCGGGTATGAAGTTTGTGCCTCAAAAGAAGATGCTGGCTCGCTATCCCCTCGCACCAGAGCTGTCTAAGAATTGGGAAACACCTCCTCCAGTAGACTCACATGTGGCTAGGATGGTGGTATCCTCAGCTCTACCTGTCACTGCCGTCACGTCTCTAAAAGAGCCTACGGATAAACGTGTCGAGGGTTGTCTAAAAGCTATTTACTCCCTCACGGGTGCTGCACAAAGGCCCACTATTGCAGCTTCATGGGCGACAGAGGCTATTGAAGCATGGGCCTTGGAGTTAGAAGCTGAAATCTCCTCTGACCATGCTAGACAATGCTTGTCATATATTGTCACAGCTTCTCGCTATATTAGAGAGGCGGCTTCTGATGCCGGTATCCTAGCAGCCAAGGCCTCTACTACGTCAGTCCTGACTTGCCGGATATTGTGGCTGAGATCCTGGTCTGTGGATCTGGACTCTAGAAAAACCCTGGAGGTACTCCCTTTCAAGGGGGATAGTCTGTTTGGGGAGGACTTAAATAAGATAGTGGCTGACTTGGCTACTGCCAAAACTGCCTGTCTGTCTAATACAGCTCCTTCTGTGTCGAAGGCCAAAGGCGCGTCCTTTCGCCCCTTTCGTCCTTCAGGTAAAGCAAAAGGCCAGGCGTACCATAAGCAGGCCCGCACTTCCAAACCTGGTAAGCCAAAGCCCAAAAGAGCCTGGGCTGCCCGTCAGCCAAGACCGATAAGCCTGCGCATGACGGGGCGGGCCTCCCCATGGTATCAGCAATTCCATTCTCGCCCCCTCCAGAAGCTGATTCTAGCCAAGTGGGACGGCCTGCCTCACCGGATCAGGTCTCCAATGATCTCTTTGACTCCGGAGGTCCGTCTGTCGCTGCTCTGGTGGCTCCAGGATCGACAATTGTGCAGAGGTCGTCCCTTCTGGATATCCAACTGGTTCCTGTTGACGACAGATGCCAGTCTAAGAGGTTGGGGCGCGGTGCTGGAGCAGCACTCCTTGCAGGGTTGATGGACCAAGGAGGATTCTCTCCTCTCGATCAACATTCTGGAATTGCAGGCGGTCTTCAATGCTTTGAACCTAGCCCAGCATTTGATTCAGAACCTTCCTGTTCAAGTACAGGTCGGACAACGCCACCACAGTGGCTTACATAAATCATCAAGGTGGCACTCAAAGCCGTTTGGCAATGAAGAAGCCCCACAGATTCTACGTTGGGCAGAACGCCATCTACCGGCAATATCGTCAGTATTCATTTCGGGAGTCCTGAATTGCGAAGTGGACTTTCTCAGTCGTCAGGACGTGCATGCCGGCGAGTGGGGCCTCCATCCAGAAGTGTTTCAACTCCTCGTGGAAAGGTGGGGTCTTCCAGATGTGGATCTGATGGCGTCTCGACACAATCACAAGGTTCCGGTCTTCGGAGCAAGGACAAGGGATCCTCAAGCAGCATTCGTGGATGTGCTGGCAGTGCCGTGGAGGTTTCGGCTGCCGTACGTGTTCCCTCCGGTGTCACTCCTGCCAAGGGTAATTCGGAAGTTCAAGCAAGAAAAAGGAAATCTCCTTCTCATAGCTCCGGCGTGGCCCAGATGGCACTGGTTCTCAGACCTGCAAGGCCTATTGTGAGAGGGTCCAATTCTACTTCCACAATGCCCAGACCTCCTCGTTCAGGGCCCCTGTGTCTACCAGGACCTAGCCCGGCTGTCTTTGATGGCGTGGCTCTTGAAGCTTCCCTCTTAAGAGCTAAGGGCTTTTCTGAAGAGGTCATTAAAACTATGTTGCGGGCCCGGAAAATGGCCTCTGCTCGGATTTACCATCGGGTCTGGCATTCCTACTTTGTTTGGTGCGCATCTAACCATTATGACGCTTCCAAGTTTAGTACAGCCAAACTTTTGGCTTTTCTACAGCAGGGCCTAGATTTAGGCCTTCGTCTGTCCTCCCTCAAGGTTCATATTTCTGCCTTGCCGGTGTGGTTTCAGAGAAAAATTGCGACTTTACCTGATGTTCATACTTTCACTCAGGGTGTGTTGCGTATCCAACCTCCCTATGTCCCGCATGTGGCTCCCTGGGACTTGTCGGGGGTTTTGGAGGCATTGCAGGAGCCTCCATTTGAACCTCTTGGTTCAGCTGACCTTAAGTGGCTTTCCCTTAAGGTGGTGTTCTTGCTGGCTATTGCCTCTGCTAGAAGAGTGTCGGATTTGGGTGCCTTGTCTTGTAGTTCCCCATATCTGAGTTTTCACCGTGACCGGGCGGTTCATAGGACTCGTCGCCGATATTTACCTAAGGTGGTTTCTTCGTTCCACCTTAATCAGGAGATTGTGGTTCCAGCTTTTGTCTCTCCTGATTTGTCTCCCAAAGAGCGGTCTTTGGATGTGGTACGGGCTCTCCATATCTATGTGAAGAGAACTGCTTCTATTCAAAAGTCTGATTCTCTCTTTGTTTTGTTTGGATTTTACAAACGTGGCTGGCCTGCTCACAAGCAGACCCTGGCCAGGTGGATTAGAATGGTGATTGCGCATGCTTATGTGAAGGCTGGTCTGTCAGCTCCTGTTCACATTACGGCCCATTCTACTCGGTCTGTTGGACCTTCTTGGGTGGCCCAACGTGGTGCGACCCTTGATCAATTGTGCAAGGCGGCTACGTGGTCTTCCGGGAACATGTTCATAAGGTTCTATGCCTTCGATACTGCCGCTTCCCAGGATGCTTCCTTTGGACACCGGGTTCTTGTGCCCGCTACAGTGCGTCCCCTCCCATAAGGAACTGCTTTAGGACATCCCCATTGTCCAGACTTGTGGAGCCCAGTGTACCCTGCAGCAGAAAACGAGTTTTATGGTAAGAACTTACCCTTGTTAAAACTCTTTCTGCGAGGTACACTGGGCTTCACAAGGCGCCCACCCTGATGCACTTAGCTTCTTTGTGTTGATATGGCATTAGCCGCTGACACTTCTCTTGTCGTGAGAGTGTGGTGTATGTGGCTACTAACCGTTGTCGTCTCTTTTCCTGCTACTGCATTGGGCTGGTTAACTAAACTGAGCTCCTGTGCTGGGAGGCGGGTGATATAGGAGGCGGCGCTGTGCATTCTGGGAACAGTCAAGGCTTTGAGCCTGTTGGTGCCTCGGATCAAGATCCTACTCTACATCCCATTGTCCAGATTTGTGGAGCCCAGTGTACCTCGCAGAAAGAGTTTTAACAAGGGTAAGTTCTTACCATAAAACTCGTTTTTATATGGTAGATTAAGGTGTATATCTGCCATAGTTCAGAAGTGTGTTTTCACTATTTGACACCAATTCAGGACTCTGAACTACTGTAGCTGGATATATCCTGGTTGTTTTGTTTGTTTGATTGTTCGTTTGCATGTGCAATCTTGGGATGCAATAAAAAGGGGTTGTCTGTAGTAAATTGTATAACTAGTGTGATGAAAACACTGGTAAGGTTGTACATGGGAGATATATTTGTTCCAGCTTTCTAATCTATATGATTTAAAAAAAAAAAAAAAAACAGGAAAATGTATGTGATTGCAGAACAGACTGGTAAAATGTTTTGGGCTTTAGTAAAAGACAGTTAAGGGTTCCTGGAGTTGTGGATGGAGAGAGAGGGTGTACTCCATCCACTAGGCACATTTTGGGTGTTTAGGCCTTCAGTCTGAGATCAGGCTCATTAGTGCTTGCACCTGTAGATGCCAATAAAGCTATGTCAGAGGTTTACTCAGGGTCTCACTTTGTGGAGGAACAGGTAGCAGGCTTGCTCAGAGTCACTGTGATGTACTGACTGTGAGTAGTACTGTGTATGTGCCTTGTTGTGGTAGGGGCATTAGGTCCTACGACTCAGATAGGTAATCAGTGTGTTAGTTAGTGGTCAGATGGGCTAGGATTTATTTTATATTTTACTTATCTGCACTGCACAATAAACCCAGCTACTGCTAGACTGTAAGAAAAACCTGGACCGGTGTGCTGTTTTCTGGCTGCTGTGTGTTTGGAGGTGTCAATCTACCCCAGGAGAGGGCACCTCTACCTTGATCTCCTTACACTAGTTACACATAAGCTATTTCAGGAAAAAATATAAAGTGTCTCGGGCCAACATTTAAACACTATTATCCTACCAAAACTATATATTAACCTATACTACATCTAGAGTAATGTTCTTTCCAAAAGTTTAAGGGGTCTATTGGTGGCAACAGGTCAGCAGTAACTATCATTATGTATTGCTGCTTAACACAGTGATACATAATAATGTATAACTGCAATTTACAATGTACAATATGTACTGTGACACTAGGGACAGAACAAACAATGTAAAACTGGTGATATAAGGAGCAAAGTGATAGTTACTTGGAACCAAGAAAGTGTCTTATACTAAACCTGAATATTGGGTCTCTTTTCAGGCTTCTTGTCCCATATCTCCATTCCAACAACCAGAGGATGCCTGAGAATAGGATGATATGTATGTAGGACTAGAAAAAAGAGAACATTCAGTTTTGAGAAATGTACTCTGAACTACTAGAGGAATGATCTGAGCTTATATAAAATAAAACAGCAGCAAATACAGTTCAGTGGAAATAAATGTTCAAGATTCAGTATGAAGATCTGGCCTGCCATGTACAATACATTTATATGTAGGTCTTGTCTGCCGTGTACAATACATATACTGTATATGTAGGTCTGACCGGCCATGTACAATACATATATATGTAGGTCTGACCTGTCATGTACAATACATATATATGTAGGTCTGGCCTGCCATGTACAATACATTTATATGTAGGTCTTGCCTGCCGTGTACAATACATATACTGTATATGTAGGTCTGACCGGTCATGTACAATACATATATATGTAGGTCTGACCGGTCATGTACAATACATATACATGTAGGTCTGGCCTGCCATGTACAATACATTTATATGTAGGTCTTGCCTGCCGTGTACAATACATATACTGTATATGTAGGTCTGACCGGTCATGTACAATACATATATATGTAGGTCTGACCTGCCATGTACAATACATATATATGTAGGTCTGACCTGCCATGTACAATACATATACATGTAGGTCTGGCCTGCCATGTACAATACATTTATATGTAGGTCTTGCCTGCCATGTACAATACATATACTGTATATGTAAGTCTGACCGGCCATGTACAATACATATATATGTAAGTCTGACCTGGCATGTACAATACATTTATATGTAGGTCTTGCCTACCATGTACAATACATATACTGTATATGAAGGTCTGACCTGCCATGTACAATACATATATGGGATCAATATGATATACATTCGGCCGGGATGCCGGCCGTCAGTATTCCGACAGAGGCATCCCAGCTGCCAGTATGCCGGCAGCTGGGCGAGCGTAAAGAGTTCTATTGTTGTGGACACCCACGAGTGGGAATAGCCACTGTGAGATGGGATTCCATTTGTCGGCTGTCGGGATTCCATCATCGGTATCCTGACCGCCAGAATCCCGACAGCCAGCAAATTAACTGCATCCCTACATATATAGTATATGTAGGTCTGGCCTGTCTTGTACGATACATATAGAAAAAGTGTGTACAAATGTGTTCTTTTTCATCTTGGCCGTGAAGGGGTCACATGTGCAGATGCATCGCGATTACGACTTACCACTCCCGCATGTGTCCCATTTGCGGGAGCGCACACACCCATTCCGATCCAGTGGATTACAGGTGTGTAATAAGAGCACGAGTACATCTGCTGGCACACTAATCCCGCGTTTGCCATGATTTGACGGTAAGATGAGCTAGGACTCCTCTGTATGTAACATCAGTTGCCTGCTTTCACGTAATTACACAACTGTGATGTGTTTTTACAATATGTGCATTCTTGTGAAAATACAAAACCACCTAAAATTAGATGCATTGTGGTTTTAATGCAGTGACAAATAAGAGCACTTGTTCCTGACTTGCCTGAATGCGGATTATATATTCTTAATGTGAAAGAATTACAAAACAGACTGCTAATGTGACTATAAGCACATCCTAATACATGCTCATCGCTCCACCCGAAAGCAACGTCATCAGTATCCTCAGCGCTTCCACTTACCCCATTCTACAGTAGGTGCAGGAGAACCAGACGAATGTGGCGTCCAGCATACGTACGCATGACTAGTGACTAACTCTGGCTACATGCTCATGACACTCCCCAACACACCCAGATAGATAGATAGATAGATAGATAAATAGATAGATAGATGAATGATAGGAAAAAAACTAAAAAGTCAGTGTCTCAGGATGTTGAGTCAGAGGCCACTAACTTCATAGCCGGTGTCGAGGTAAATATACAAAACGCATGTGGTGTTTGTCTTAAACTTGGACTTGACAAAGGTCTGCTCCAGACTAAACATTGGCATGCTTTATGAAAGATTATTTTTGAGTTATAAAATGAATGACTGAAGAGGCCTGGGGTTTGCCCTCTATTTTTTAATATTGTTGAGGCTATCTCTGATGTTACTGAGCTTATATGTAGCCTAGTGATTAACTGTATATGGGAAGTGAGCAGAGCTGGATTTAGGGGTCAGGCTCTCCCTAGGCACAATGATATTGCCCCCCCCTCCCCCACCATCACAATGACATCGGCTGCTGAGCATCCAAATTCCCCCACCCTCCCCCCCCGACTTAATAACTCCCCAGCTGTACCTTTGCTCGGGTGCCTGGTGCCTCTACAGCCATTCCTCTTGATCCGCCTGTTCATTCGCTGCTGCTCTGATGCGGTGGCAAAAGGGGAGAATTCCGTGCTGCGCCGCTGCTCTGAGGCAGAGGGGGTGGGGGGGGGGGCAAGGACTGCTGTATACACATTGTGCCAGGTAGAGCCTCTTACACATTTTGCGCCAGGTAGAGCCTCTTATACACATTACGCTAGTTCGAGTCTCTTACTGTATACACATTGCAAGAAAGAGGAGAAGAAGACTCTATTTTGGGGGCACTGTTATATACATCATCCAGAGCCTACGATGGCCAAAAAGTCTCTATTGCATTAAAATATAACTTTTTTTGTAAATATATTAAATGAAAATTTACTTAGGGGTTACAGCTAGACAGACATAGACACACATACACACACACACATATATATATATATATATATATATATATATATATAGAGGAAAATAACCAGCGGCACTCAGGGTCTTGTTGGGGAGTAAATTGTATTTAGAACATCAATGCAAGGCCATCAACGTTTCGGGGATTTAAACCCCTTTGTCAAGATGTTCTCACATCTTGACAAAGGGGTTTAAATCCCCGAAACGTTGATGGTCTTGCATTGATGTTCTAAATACAATTTACTCCCCAACAAGACCCTGAATGCCGCTGGTTATTTTCCTCTATTATCGATTCCACACGGAAGGCACCGGGACAACCCTCTCCCATGACAAGTGGAGTGCCGGGCTGTACTGATTTGATATATATATATATATATATATATATGTATATAAAAAAACAGTTTTTCTCTATCGTCCTAAGTGGATGCTGGGGTTCCTGAAAGGACCATGGGGAATAGCGGCTCCGCAGGAGACAGGGCACAAAAGTAAAGCTTTTACAGGTCAGGTGGTGTGTACTGGCTCCTCCCCCTATGACCCTCCTCCAGACTCCAGTTAGATTTTTGTGCCCGGCCGAGAAGGGTGCAATTCTAGGTGGCTCTCATAAAGAGCTGCTTAGAGAGTTTAGCTTAGGTTTTTTATTTTACAGTGATTCCTGCTGGCAACAGGATCACTGCAACGAGGGACAGAGGGGAGAAGAAGTGAACTCACCTGCGTGCAGGATGGATTGGCTTCTTGGCTACTGGACATGAAGCTCCAGAGGGACGATCACAGGTACAGCCTGGATGGTCACCGGAGCCACGCCGCCGGCCCCCTCACAGATGCTGAAGCAAGAAGAGGTCCAGAATCGGCGGCTGAAGACTCCTGCAGTCTTCTTAAGGTAGCGCACAGCACTGCAGCTGTGCGCCATTTTCCTCTCAGCACACTTCACACGGCAGTCACTGAGGGTGCAGGGCACTGGGGGGGGGGCGCCCTGGGAGGCAAATGAAAACCTTTAAAAAGGCTAAAAATACCTCACATATAGCCCAGAGGCTATATGGAGATATTTACCCCTGCCTAAATGTACTAAATAGCGGGAGACGAGCCCGCCGAAAAAGGGGCGGGGCCTATCTCCTCAGCACACGGCGCCATTTTCTGTCACAGCTCCGCTGGTCAGGAAGGCTCCCAGGTCTCTCCCCTGCACTGCACTACAGAAACAGGGTATAACAGAGAGGGGGGGCAAAATAAATGGCAATATATTAATATAAAAGCAGCTATAAGGGAGCACTTAATCATAAGGCTATCCCTGTCATATATAGCGCTTTTTGGTGTGTGCTGGCAGACTCTCCCTCTGTCTCCCCAAAGGGCTAGTGGGTCCTGTCTTCGTATAGAGCATTCCCTGTGTGTCTGCTGTGTGTCGGTACGTGTGTGTCGACATGTATGAGGACGTTATTGGTGTGGAGGCGGAGCAATTGCCAAATATGAGGATGTCACCTCCTAGGGGGTCGACACCAGAATGGATGCCTTTATTTGTGGAATTACGGGATAGCGTCAACTCGCTTAAGCAGTCGTTTGCCGACATGAGGCGGCCGGACACTCAATTAGTGCCTGTCCAGGCGCCTCAAACACCGTCAGGGGCTGTAAAACGCCCCTTGCCTCAGTCGGTCGACACAGACCCAGACACAGGCACTGATTCCGGTGGTGAAGGTGACGAATCAACCGTATTTTCCAGTAGGGCCACACGTTATATGATTTTGGCAATAAAGGAGATGTTACATTTAGCTGATACTACAGGTACCACTAAACAGGGTATTATGTGGGGTGTGAAAAAACTACCAGTAGTTTTTACCGAATCAGAAGAATTAAATGACGTGTGTGATGAAGCGTGGGGTGCCCCGATAAAAAACTGCTAATTTCAAAGAAGTTATTGGCTTTATACCCTTTCCCGCCAGAGGTTAGGGAGCGCTGGGAAACACCTCCTAGGGTGGACAAAGCGCTAACACGCTTATCAAAACAAGTGGCGTTACCCTCTCCTGAGACGGCCGCACTTAAAGATCCATCAGATAGGAGGATGGAAAATATCCAAAAAGGTATATACACACATGCAGGTGTTATACTACGACCAGCTATTGCGACTGCCTGGATGTGCAGTGCTGGGGTAGTTTGGTCAGAGTCCCTGATCGAAAATATTGATACCCTGGACAGGGACAATATTTTACTGTCGTTAGAACAAATAAAGGATGCATTTCTTTATATGCGTGATGCACAGAGAGATATCTGCACACTGGCATCACGGGTAAGTGCTATGTCCATTTCGGCCAGAAGAGCTTTATGGACACGACAGTGGACAGGCGATGCGTAGAGGAGTTATTTGGGGTCGGTCTATCGGATTTGGTGGCCACGGCTACGGCCGGGAAATCCACCTTTCTACCTCAAGTCACTCCCCAACAGAAAAAGGCACCGACCTTTCAACCGCAGCCCTTTCGTTCCTTTAAAAATAAGAGAGCAAAGGGCTATTCATATCTGCCACGAGGCAGAGGACGAGGGAAGAGACAGCAACAGGCAGCTCCTTCCCAGGAACAGAAGCCCTCCCCGGCTTCTACAAAAGCCTCAGCATGACGCTGGGGCTTCGCAAGCGGACTCGGGGGCGGTAGGCGGTCGTCTCAAGAATTACAGCGCGCAGTGGGCTCACTCGCAGGTAAATCCCTGGATCCTGCAGATAATATCTCAGGGGTACAGGTTGAAATTAGAGACAGAGCCACCTCGCCGTTTCCTGAAGTCTGCTTTACCAACGTCCCCCTCAGAAAGGGAGACGGTTTTGGAAGCCATTCACAAGCTGTATTCTCAGCAGGTGATAGTCAAGGTACCTCTTCTACAACAAGGGAAGGGGTATTATTCCACTCTTTTTGTGGTACCGAAGCCGGATGGCTCGGTAAGGCCTATTCTAAATCTGAAGTCCTTGAACCTGTACATAAAGAAGTTCAAGTTCAAGATGGAGTCACTCAGAGCAGTGATAGCGAACCTGGAAGAAGGGGACTTTATGGTATCCTTGGACATCAAGGATGCGTATCTCCACGTTCCAATTACCCCTCACACCAGGGGTACCTCAGGTTCGTTGTACAAAACTGTCACTATCAGTTTCAGACGCTGCCGTTTGGTTTGTCCACGGCACCTCGGGTCTTTACAAAGGTAATGGCCGAGATAATATTTCTTCTTCGAAGAAAAGGCGTATTAATTATCCCATACTTGGACGATCTCCTAATAAGGGCAAGGTCCAGAGAACAGCTAGAGATGGGTTTAGCACTATCTCAAGAGGTGCTAAAGCAGCACGGATGGATTCTGAATATTCCAAAATCCCAATTAATGCCGACAACTCGTCTGCTGTTCCTGGGGATGATTCTGGACACAGTTCAGAAAAAGGTTTTTCTTCCCGAAGAAAAAGCCAAGGAGTTATCTGACCTGGTCAGGAACCTCCTAAAACCAGGAAAGGTGTCTGTACATCAATGCACAAGAGTCCTGGGAAAAAATGGTAGCTTCTTACGAAGCAATCCCTTTCGGCAGATTCCATGCAAAGGGATCTGTTGGACAAATGGTCAGGGTCGCATCTTCAGATGCACCTGCGGATAACCCTGTAGCCGAGGACAAGGGTATCCCTTCTGTGGTGGTTGCAGGAGGCTCATCTATTGGAGGGCCGCAGATTCGGCATGCAGGATTGGATCCTGGTGACCACGGATGCCAGCCTGAGAGGCTGGGGAGCAGTCACACAGGGAAGAAATTTCCAGGGAGTGTGGTCGAGCCTGAAAAAGTCTCTTCACATAAGCATTCTGGAACTAAGAGCAATCTACAATGCTCTAAGCCAGGCGGAACCTCTGCTTCAAGGAAGACCGGTGTTGATCCAGTCGGACAACATCACGGCAGTCGCCCATGTAAACAGACAGGGCGGCACAAGAAGCAGGAGGGCAATGGCAGAAGCTGCCAGGATCCTTCGCTGGACGGAGAATCACGTGATAGCACTGTCAGCAGTATTCATCCCGGGCGTGGACAACTGGGAAGCAGACTTCCTCAGCAGACACGACCTTCACCCGGGAGAGTGGGGACTTCATCCAGAAGTTTTCCACATGCTATTAAACCGTTGGGTAAAACCAATGGTGGACATGATGGCGTCTCGCCTCAACAAAACACTGGACAGGTATTGCGCCAGGTCAAGAGATCCGCAGGCAATAGCTGTGGACGCGCTGGTAACACCTTGGGTGTACCAGTCGGTATATGTGTTTCCTCCTCTGCCTCTCATACCAAAGGTATTGAGGATTATACGGCAAAGAGGAGTAAGACTAGTGGCTCCGGATTGGCCAAGAAGGACTTGGTACCCGGAACTTCAAGAGATGGTCACGGACGATCCGTGGCCTCTACTTCTGAGAAGGGACCTGCTTCAGCAGGGTCCTTGTCTTTTTCAAGACTTACCGCGGCTGCGTTTGACGGCATGGCGTTTGAATGCCAGATCCTAAAAGGAAAAGGCATTCCAGAAGAAGTCATTCCTACCTTGATAAAGGCAAGGAAGGAAGTCACCGCGAAGCATTATCGCCGTATTTGGCGAAAATATGTTGCGTGGTGCGAGCAGCGGAGTGCTACGATGGAGGAATTTCAACTGGGTCGTTTTCCTACATTTCCTGCAATCAGGATTGTCTATGGGTCTCAAATTGGGATCTATTAAGGTTCAAATTTCGGCCCTATCAATATTCTTCCAAAAAGAATTGGCCTCAGTCCCTGAGGTCCAGATTTTTCTCAAAGGAGTACTGCATATACAGCCTCCTGTGGTGCCTAAGGTGGCACCGTGGGATCTAAATGTAGTTTTAGATTTCCTCAAATCCAATTGGTTTGAACCACTAAAGAATGTGGATTTGAAATATCTCACATGGAAAGTGACTATGTTACTGGCCCTGGCTTCGGCCGGGAGAGTATCTGAACTGGCGGCTTTGTTTTATAAAAGCCCTTATTTAATTTTCCATTCGACATAGGGCAGAGCTGCGGACGCGTCCGCATTTTCTCCCTAAGGTGGTATCAGCGTTTCACCTGAACCAGCCTATTGTAATGCCTGCGGCTACAGACGACTTGAAGGACTCCAAGTTGTTGGACGTTGTCAGAGCCTTAAAAATATACATTTAAAGGACGGCTGGAGTCAGAAAATCTGACTCGCTGTTTATACTGTATGCACCCAACAAGTTGGGTGCACCTGCTTCTAAGCAGTCGATTGCTCGTTGGATTTGTAACAAAATTCAACTTGTACATTCTGTGGCAGGCCTGCCACAGCCTAAATCTGTTAAGGCCCATACCGCAAGGAAGGTGGGCTCATCTTGGGCGGCTGCCCGAGGGGTCTCGGCATTACAACTCTGCCGAGCAGCTACGTGGTCAGGGGAGAACACGTTTGTAAAT
The DNA here is from genome assembly GCF_028390025.1 of Pseudophryne corroboree. NCBI lineage: Eukaryota > Metazoa > Chordata > Amphibia > Anura > Myobatrachidae > Pseudophryne > Pseudophryne corroboree. The sequence continues at coordinate 488,089,533 of NC_086446.1, read as the reverse complement.
TTTTACAAATTTGATACCCTGGCAAAGGAGGACCTGGAGTTCTCTCATTCGGTGCTGCAGAGTCATCCGCACTCTCCCGCCCGTTTGGGAGCTTTGGTATAATCCCCATGGTCCTTTCAGGAACCCCAGCATCCACTTAGGACGATAGAGAAAATAAGAATTTACTTACCGATAATTCTATTTCTCGGAGTCCGTAGTGGATGCTGGGCGCCCATCCCAAGTGCGGATTATCTGCAATACTTGTACATAGTTATTGTTAACTAATTCGGGTTATTGTTTAGGAAGCCATCTTTCAGAGGCTCCTCTGTTATCATACTGTTAACTGGGTTTAGATCACAAGTTGTACGGTGTGATTGGTGTGGCTGGTATGAGTCTTACCCGGGATTCAAAATCCTCCCTTATTGTGTACGCTCGTCCGGGCACAGTACCTAACTGGAGTCTGGAGGAGGGTCATAGGGGGAGGAGCCAGTACACACCACCTGACCTGTAAAAGCTTTACTTTTGTGCCCTGTCTCCTGCGGAGCCGCTATTCCCCATGGTCCTTTCAGGAACCCCAGCATCCACTACGGACTCCGAGAAATAGAATTATCGGTAAGTAAATTCTTATTATAAACTAGATGTAATATTCACATTACAGTACGAAATTTGTACCAGATATTATAAACACATTACATGCTGAAATTTGTGTCGAGATATAAAGTCACAATTGACTCGTTGGATGAATCATGGACCAGGCTGAAAATACGGGAATATATCCCATACACTTTGATCTTGCTCAAATTATGTAAATTTCCAGAGATGAAAAAGTTGTTATTAGTATACACCTAGATGGTATTAACCTCTGACTGGACAACAGTATCAGGTTTGTAAATCAAAATCAATCACATGTTTCAAGCAATATTGTATAACACCAATTCCTTGATCAATTATAGCTAACCCTTACTTGACATTGTAACCACTTAGACCTGTGTAGTAAAGAAACACTTGTTACATGGTCTGTTGACATATATAACATTGATACAGTATCCTAAATTCTCTGGCTGGATTATGTCAGGATACAGAGTAGCCACTAATGTTTTCTCATAAATCTTATTAATCATATTAATAATTATGCTGGTTGTTCAAGGCACTATAAACCAATTTGTATCATATATAGGACCATTGTATATAGGTTGTCACAAAATAAATTGCATTAGTTATTGCACCCTTCCAATCACTTTGAACCGGGATTAGTACTTAAGTGTTAATGGCATTAGTGCATAATCACAGGATTGAGTAAGTTTAACGATAGTGGCAAACCTCTATTTCCACTTATAATGTGGCCCATACTCCATAATCTGTATCATACATTATTCAGTAATTCTTTGCATATAGATAACATATTGGTATATATGCAAGAACAATTTGTATCAAATATAGGCCCAGTGGTGTATCTATAATGGATGCAGTGTGTGCGGTGCACATGGGCCCAGAGGGGGCCCACACTGCACCCATTTCTTGTAAATACTTACCTTTCAAGTGTCCGGCCAGGTGTGCGTCCCCATCTCTCCCGAGTCCTGTAGCCAGCAGCCGCAGCAGTGCTGTTAGTGCTCTGAGCACTAGAGACTCTGGCACAGTGCCAGAGTCTACAGCGCATAGCAGGTCTCCGAAAAAAATGGCCACCGTGCCATTTTTTCGGAGACTTGCACATGCGCGGTAGACTCTGGCACTCTGTCAGAGTCTCTAGCGCTAAGACAGAGCACTAACAGTGCTGCTGCGGATGTTAACTTCAGATTTAAATCAGTGGTGTTGAGTCAATAAATTCCAGTAACAGATCTTGTCCTGCATTCCATATCATGAAAACATCATCAATGTAGCGATCGCACATTGTTATGTGTTTCGTATAGTGTTCGATGTTATCGCAAAAGACTAGATTCTTCTCCCACCAACCTAAAAATAGATTGGCGTAAGTGGGCGTGCATGCAGCCCCCATCGCAGTTCCCCTCACTTGTAGGTAAAATTTACCATCAAAGGTAGAAAAGTTGAAATGTAATATAAAATATAATAGATCCAGTAAAAATTCCTGAAAAGCACCAAATTCATCCATGCTTAGGAAGTATTTTACAGCAGATATGCCTGCCTCAAGACTTGTGTTGGTATATAATGCTTCAACATCACGGCCTACCAGCAATTGGCCGTCTTCCAAGCTTGTATCATGGATCTTCTTGAGAATGTCCCTAGTGTCTTGTATGTAGGATGGGAGCCCTAGAACAAAATCCCTCAGGTATAGGTCTATTAAAGAAGTGGTGAGCAATAGGATCAGCGGGCATGCTTTGAATATTTCTCCTTGCAATTTAAATTTTGTTCTTGCATATATACCAATATGTTATCTATATGCAAAGAATTACTGAATAATGTATGATACAGATTATGGAGTACGGGCCACATTATAAGTGGAAATAGAGGTTTGCCACTATCGTTAAACTGTTACTCAATCCTGTGATTATGCACTAATGCCATTAACACGTAAGTACTGGTCCCGGTTCAAAGTGATTGGAAGGGTGCAATAACTAATGCAATTTATTTTGTGACAACCTATATACAATGGTCCTATATATGATACAAATTGGTTTATAGTGCTTTGAACAACCAGCATATTTAATTATATGTTTAATAAGATTTATGAGGACACATTAGTGGCTACTTTGTATCCTGACATAATCTAGCCAGATAATTTATAATACTGGATTAATGTTATATATGTCAACAGATCATGTAACAAGTGTTTCTTTACTACACAGGTCTAAGTGGTTACAATGTCAAGGAAGGGTTAGCTATAATTGATCCAGGAATTGGTGTTATGCAATATTGCTTGAAACGTGATTGATTTTGATTTACAAACCAGATATTGTTGTCCAATCAGAGGTTAATACTATCTAGGTGTATGCTAATAACAACTTTTTCATCTCTGGAAATTTACATAATTTGAGCAAGATCAAAGTGTATGGGATATATTCCCGTATTTTCAGTCTGGTCCGTGGTTCACCCAATGAGTCAATTGTGACATTATATCTCGACACAAATATCAGCATGTAATGTTTTTATAATATCTGGTACAAATTTCGTACTGTAATGTGAATATTACATCTTGCTTATAAACAGTTGTGTGTGTGTGTATATATATATATATATATATATATATATATATATATCTATCTATAGTCAGGTCCATAAATATTGGGACATCGACATCATTCTTATATTTTGTGCTCTATACACCACCACAATGGATTTGAAATGAAACAAGCAATATGTACTTTAAGTGCAGACTTTCCGCTTTAATTTGAGGGTATTTACCTCCAAATCAGGTGAACGGTTTAGGATTTACAATGGTTTCTATATGTGCCTCACACTTTTTAAGGGACCAAAAGCAATGGGACAAACTAAACAATCCTATATCAAACTTTTAAAACTTTGTTGCAAATCCTTTGCAGTCAATTACAGCCTTAAGTCTGGAACGCATAGACATCACCAGATGCTGGGTTTCATCCCTGGTGATGCTCTGCCAGGCCTCTACTGCAAATGTCTTCAGTTCCTGCTTGTTCTTGGGGGCATTTTCCCTTCAGTTTTGTCTTCATCAAGTGAAATGCATGCTCATTCGGATTCAGGTCAGGTTATTGACTTGGCCATTGCATAGCATTCCACATATTTGCCTTAAAAAACTCTTCGGTTGCTTTCGCATTATTGCTTTGGGTCATTGTCCATCTGCACTGTGAAGCGCCTTCCGAAGAGTTCTGAAGCATTTGACTGAATATGAGCAGATAATATTGCCCGAAACACTTCAGAATTCATCCTGCTGCTTTTGTCAGCAGTCACATTATCAATAAATACAAGGGAACCAGTCCCATCGGCAGCCATACATGCCCACGCCATGACACTACCACAACCATGCTTCACTAATGAGGTGGTATGTTTTGGATCATGAGAAGTTCCATTCCTTCTCCATACTCTTCTCTTACCATCACTCTGGTACAAATTGATCTTTGTCTCATTTGTCGATAGGACGTTGTTCCAGAACTGTAAAGGCTTTTTTAGATGTTGTTTGGCAATCTCTAATTTGGTCTTCCTGTTTTTGTAGCTCACCAATGGTTTACATCTTGTGGTGAATCCTCTATATTCCCTCTTGTGAAGTCTTCTCTTGATTGTAGACTTTGACACATATACACTTACCTCCTGGAGAGTGTTCTTGATCTGGGCAACTGCTGTGAAGGGGTTTTTCTTCACCAGGGAAATAATTCTTCTGTCATCCACCACAGTTGTTTTCCGTGGTCTTCCGGGTCTATTGATGTTGCTGAGCTCTCCGGTGCATTCTTTCTTTTTAAGAATGTTCCAAACAGTTGATTTGGCCACAACTAATGTTTTTGCTATCTCTCGGATGGGTTTGTTTTGATTTTTCAGCCTAATGATGGCTTGCTTCACTGATAGTTGCAGCTCTTTGGATCTCATATTGAGGGTCGACAGCAACAGATTCCAAATGCAAATGTCACACCTGGAATCTACTCCTAACCTTTTACCTGCTTAATTGATAATGAAATAACGAGGGAATAGCCCACTCCTGTCCATGAAATAGCTTTTGAGTTGATTGTCCCAATACTTTTGGTCCCTTAAAAAGTGGGAGGCACATATAGAAACTGTTGTAATTCCTACACCGTTCACCTGATTTGGATGTAAATACCCCCAAATTAAAGCGGAAAGTCTGCAGTTAAAGCACATATTGTTTGTTTCATTTCAAATCCACTGTGGTGATGTATAGAGCCCAAAATATGAGAATTGTGTCGATGTCCCAATATTTATGGACCTGACTGTGTGTGTGTGTATATATATATATATATATATATATATATATATATATATACTATCACATTGGGAGATCACTACTGAACACACAGGACTGTGCCACTATCTTTGGTGGATTCTCCCATTGGTTGGTTGGAAATTTAATAGTTTTAGTAGGATTGTTTTTCAATTAGGATTCCCATCTTTTATGGACCCATAGATATTGGGAATAGAGGTCTGGTTGATCTTTAAAACTGTGCGAATAATTTGAATTCTAAATGGTATGGTGGGCCTGACCATTTCACAGATTGTCAGTATCTGAATTGATTGTATAGCTTCTGTGACCATCCCTCTGAAGAAGTCCTATGTGGACGAAACACGTCAGGGTTGAGGAGATTAATACTACCCTTCATCTCACTTATGGCACAATTTTAACTGTGTATATGAAAGGGTTATCTCTGTTTGTGTAAATGTGCTTTTAATAAATTGTCATTTATGATCATATGTGGTCAATGTTATTGCTGGTAATAATTGGAAAGTGACGTTAGCGCCTCCTGATTCACTGTTTGGTGATTGATATATATATATATATATATAGATATATATATAGATAGATAGATACATATATATATATATATATATATATTATATAATACGTATACCACATCAGACAAGCAGCGGCACTCGGAGACTTTGTATCAGTGAAAAACGAGTAACAAATTTATTCCATGTCACAGCAAGGCCTTGCTGTGACATGGAATAAATTTGTTACTCGTTTTTCACTGATACAAAGTCTCCGAGTGCCGCTGCTTGTCTGATGTGGTATACGTATTCAATATTTGCAGAAGGCACCGGAGCCATATAGCACAGAAGGTTGAGTGCCGGTCCAAAGGACAATATATATTATATAATATATATCTGTGTGTATATTACACACACACACACACACACATTTGTGCGGAAAGGAATTTAGGGGTGGGGATTTGCACCCCCCTCTTTGTCTGTTGTTTGTCTGTGACCCCTCCCCCTTCCGGCACCTGATATACAATTATCTCCAGGTATGATTGAGCAGCTTCCAAATTGTTTGTCTGCTTGTGTGCAAGAGACATTGAATGGGGGCAGCATTTGGAAGGCATGCTGTTCCTTGTAGTGCCAATGGGAGATCCTGGGGGTGGCTCCCGGGTAAGTTAGCTCTCTGTCTGGAAGCGTTTTAATAATAGCCTTTATCATGAGGCCTACTGTGACAAATTACATGGCCCTATGTGGGCACTGCGATTATGTAGGTTAGGACTGCTGTAACAGAGAAGCCGTGAACTGGCCAGCAGCTAAACATGTGTTTGCAAACATTTGTGACTAATTCTCTGAATTTTATTACCAGATAGGTTCAGGGATGGTTACAGGTAATTTTCAGTGTGCGGAAGGGAATTTAGGGGTGGGGATTTGCACCCCCCCCCCCTTTGTCTGTTGTTTGTCTGTGACCCCTCCCCTTTCCAGCACCTGATATACAATTATCTCCAGGTATGATTGAGCAGCTTCCAAATTGTTTGTCTGCTTTTACACACACACATTTACAATAAAAGTTATGTTTTAATGCAATAGAGATTTTTTAGACATCGTAGGCTCTGGATGATCTATATAAGAGTGCCCCCAAAATATAGTCTTCTTTTTCTCTTTCTTGCTATTGGTAACCATTGCGCAAGTTCTCCCCTTATACATGTTGCACCAGGTAACCACTTATAGCATTGGGGGAGGAAGGAGGAGAGAAAAGAGAGTGTGAGTGTGTGTGTGGTCCGTTTCTGGAAACCTGGTGACTGACTGCTGCGGACAGGTATAGCGTTGCATTGAGCAGGATTTGCACACTACAGGGGAGGTGCGGCCAGCAGGACGCTACCGGGTAAGGGTCAAACCTTACACTATTCACTCCACTCAGCTGGTGGCCGCTAATTGCGATAGCGCGTGCCTGCCCACTGTTACAACCCCGCTGCACTTACAAGCAAAATGAGGAGGGGGTGTTTGGATTCCGGTGCCGCTCCCAAGAGCTGCTGCCCTAGGCACGTGCCTAGTGGGAAATCCGGCACTGGAAGTGAGAGTGCTATCTATCTGAGAACTATACCTATAACAAGCTATAATATACATAACTATAATAAGCTGTAATATAAGGTAGAAATCTTAGAAAAAAACGAGGGAAACATCAAAGAGAAAGTGACAGTTTAAGCGGAGGACAATAAAGGTGTTAAAGATAAAAGGATAATAGAAAGACATACAGAGAATAATAGGGCAGGAGACGCAGTAAAAAGAAAAGAAAATGAGGGTTGAGAAGCGAGAGAAGAGAGACACAGAGAGATGGCGGTACTGTATGTACTAAATGGAAAATGCGGTAAACTCCCGTTTACAGCATTTTCCTAATGTACTAACTCCCGGCCGGCAGGTCAGCGCCGCAGCCCTTGGATGGGGGGGGGACAGCCTCGGGCTTCACCCCTGGCCCTTGGGTGGATGGAGGGGGGGGACCCCTTGATTGAAGGGGTTCCCACTCCTCCAGGGTACCCCGGCCAGGGGTGACTAGTTGGGTATTTAATGCCACGGCTGCAGGGCGCTGTATAAAAGTGACCCCCAGCTGTGGCATTATCTGTCCAGCTAGTGGAGCCCGGTGCTGGTTTTAAAAATACGGGGGACCCCTACGCTTTTTGTCCCCCATATTTTTGGAACCAGGACCAGGCGCAGGGCCAGGTGCTGGTTGATTAAATATGGGGGAACCCCTGACAATTTTTTCCCCATATTTTTTCAATCAGAACCGGCTCAAAGAGCCCGAGGCTGGTTTGGCTTAGGAGGGGGGACCCCACGCAATTTTTTTAAAGAAAATAAACACTTTCCCACCCCTTCCCACTGAAAAACATGCACGGATCTCATGGATCCGTGCATGCCTATCCAATCACGGTAAAAAAAAGCAGGTCTGTTTTTTTTTTGAGCACTTTTTCACGAATTGTATTTCAGCACGGCAGTGTTTGGCTATTGTCGGCAGTGTTTGTGATTTGCACTTTTTAGTAAATGACCGATTTCTACCAAATTGCAGTATTTGACCGATGGTGTATTGATTCGTAATTTTTTCCTAGGACTTCCAAAATATTACGAATGCCCTCATCACTGCCGAGATTTTTGCTTAGTAAATTCCCGAGATGACACTTTGAAGAAAAAACGGCATCTCGGTCAAAATCGGGACCATAGTAAATATACCCCAATGGGTTAGCGAGCATTAACTTGGCCTGTTTTATTGAATAGCTCCAGCCGTGAAATCCGGAGCTATTTCCTGAGCAGCAAACCCCGATCTCAGTAGAATCACCCCCCTCCTCCTCCATTGTTCAAGCAATAGTAGTATAACTGCAGGATATATTGTCGGCTGTCTTACTGGTGATTTTCATAAATGGTTCATTACTTTATGTTGTCAACAAATTGGTTAACATCTGACGTGCAAAGTACTAGAAAAAGACAAGATACTTACAATTAATAACACCAGACATGCTGACATTAGTGATGAATGTTCAACTTGATAACTATCACCTTCAATAATTAGACCCTGTGAAAAATCAATTTATGTTAGGTAACTGTAAACAAGAGACAGCTCCTTGTGAGGTCCTAAAATACACCTTAAGCTAAGTGATCAAAGATTCTCATAATATAAAACATTTTACTTGCAGCTATGTGTACCATATGGTCTCAATGGGCAGCTGCCCAAGGGCCCCAGGAGTATAAGGACCCTTGGCTCATAGTTGAGGGTCCCCTTTTTCCAGGAGTACCAGAGTTTTGAAAATCGTCCCTGGGGAACCGGAGACATACAACTTCAAAGCAGTGGTCCCCATTTGAGCCTGTTAATTGCTCTTCCCAACCAGACATCTCGGGTTCTGTCTGAGTTTTTTTGCAGGTATACTCAAAAGCTGGGACTCTCCCCTTTCAGTGGACACTGGCAGCTTGTACCTACTATGCCCAGAACCAGAGATAGCAGCCTTCCAGCAGCTGGTCCCTGCTCCAGCTCCACATGCCTGGTATGCAGTTTTATATTTTTGTTGGTGGATTGCTCTGGCTCTTGAACTCTGATCCCCAAGTCCCCAATACCTCCTTAAAGGTGAGGTTTTTATTCCATTGAAAGGTAAGAAATCTATTTCCAGGGACTGGAGATATCTGCCCTCCCATTGGAAAATGATGAATATTTAGCCCACTCCACTATCTACTCCTCCCCTGAGTATTAAACACCACCTACCACCCTGAAAGTCATGTACCAGGGCCTTTTCATTCAGCCCAATGCCCCATTCTACAGTTCAGTGTTCTCCCTCCTGCCCCATCTCCCACCATCTGTGCAGTAAAGGAGTAATTAGCAGAAATTAACTTCTCCAAGTTCTACATGCTGAGCGGAAGATAGAACACACCCTGCCACCTGTGGGACATCAAAGCTGCTGCACCCCCCACCCCTACCGCTGGAGAATAGGTAGGGGCCCCAGTGCATTGCTCTGTCCCGGGGCCTACACTGATGTTAAGGCCCTGATGTGTACAACAGTTATTCATCACATTTATTTAGCAAATAGAAACGGTCATTATACTTTGTTACTATACTTTCAGTTACGTCTCAGTGTTGGAAAACTCCAAAACAAGTATGTCTGTACTGTACCTTTATTTTAAGCTGATGCATGGCCACATTATACATTTATCTACAGCCAAGTGTGGGATAAAACCCAGGAAAATAGGACAGCTAGGAGGCAGGTCTATACGTACCATCAACTAAAAGTAGGTATACTGTACACATGGCCAGATTAAGGGTAGTGGGGGTCCAGGGCAACAAATGTGTTGGGGCCCCACAAATAAAATTTACTCTGCACCCCACTACTGTCACTACTTTGCCCACTAGGGGCGCAGGAGAGAGAGTGAGGGGAGTGAGACAAAGAGGGTGTCAGGGACAGAGAGAAAAAGAGCAGAGATCAAGGAAGAGAGAAATATAGTATCAGGAAGAAAGAGAGATGAGCAATATAGAGTAAGAGGGTGTCATGGAGAAATAAGAGTGAGAAGGAGAGAGAGGGTATCAGGGAAAGTAAGAGGGAGGGTCAGGGAGAGAGAAAAAGGGTGTTAGGAAAGGAGAGGGAATGAGAGAGAGGGGACAGTAAGAGAGGGGGTGTCAGGGAGAGAAGGAAAGAGGAGCAATAGAGAGAGAGGGTGATGGAGAAAGAGAGGGAGGAGAGAGAAAGAGAAAGAGAGAGGGTGTGTGGTAGAGAGAGGGGGAAAGAAAAAGGAGATCAAGAGAGGGAGAGAGACATTGTGTCAGGAACAGAGGGGGAGTGAGCGGGAAAGAGACAGAGGGTGTCAGGGAGAGAGAGTGTGGGAGCAAGAGAAACAGTGTGTCAGGGAGAGAGAAAGGGGAGAGACAGTGAGAGGGAGCGAGCGTTAGGGAGAGAAAAAGGGTGTCAAGGAGAGAGAGCATGTCAGGGTGAGAAAGAGGAAGAAACCAAGAGAGGGAGAGAGCAAGAGAGAGAGAGAGAGAGAGAGAGAGAGAGAGAGAGGGGAGCATGGGGGAGGGGGAGCGAGTGGCAGAGAGAGAGAGTGTCTGGGAGGAATATAAAGAGACAGAGTAAGGGGGGAGCAAGAGAGGTATAGACAAAGAGTGGGAGATAGAGACAGAGGGGAGCAATAGGGAGAGAGAGAGGGGAGAGAGGGAGTCAGCGGGAGAGACAGAATGGAGAGAGCGTCAAGGAGAGAGATAGAGAGAATGACAGCGAGTCAGAGAGAGAGAGAATGAGAAAAATAGAGGGAGAAAGAGAGGAGCAAGAGAGAGAAGAAGAAGAGAGAGGGGAGAGATATATAGAGAGAGGGAGGGAGGGAGGAAGGGATAGGGAGAGCCACTACATATTACAGACAGTCTGGCTAGGCTTCAGCACAGGTTTCTGATGGGGTCGGGCACATCACGACATTAGGCCTCACCCATTTTCCACCTGGGTATAGCGGCACTCCAGTGCCCTGTTTCCAGGAGCTGGCCAGGTGGGGGTAGAGTGGGCTATGCCAGGGCAATATATGCCACAGTGTGGGGACACTCAATGTGTGGGGGCCCCTGGACACCCACTACATTTCCCCCACCTATAAACTAGCCCTGACTGCACATCATCCCCACAGATACACTTTTATCCACATCTAAATGTAATATCTCTGACGCAGGTCTATACCGTCACTTACTGCTATGTGTAGAACAGCTATGAGTTAGGTCTTTACAGCTATATGTAGGACAGCTGAGAGGCAGGTCTATACCTTCACCTACAGCGATGAGTAGGACAGCTATGAAGCAGGTATATCCCTTCACCTACAGCTATGTGTAGGGCAGCTATGAGGCACATCTATTCCTTCCACTACAGCTATGAAGCAGGTCTATACCCTTATTTAAAGTTAGGTGTAGGAAAGCTCCTAGACATGACTAAAAGTCCATATTTTCAATCACATCTAGGTGTAAGACCTCTCCCGTGCAGGTTTACGAGTACACTCATTCAATATTTTGTCTTTAACTACATGCAGAATTCTGATATGGAGTGGCAGCAGCTGACAGAATCTTACCTGTCAAGCTACCGGCTGCTGCTCTTCAAGCTTGTTGATGAACTGGAAGTGTGGTGTTAGGCTATGCTGTCACAGCCTGGCACCAAGCTGTTCTTGATCTACACAAGGTAAAAAGTGAGGTGTTGGAGAGGAGTGTGCTCTGTTCTGACCTGTCTCCTATCTTCTCAGTAGAGCCGGCCAGGTACCCTTACCAAGATGGCCACCGGGAAGGTTACTGCACATGAGCGCACCCACACATGGCACTGTGTTGAGAGTCGCAGTGCTGCACGGTACTCATATGTATGAGTACCTGTTACCACTGTTACTACAATTACATGGTTGTACCACCGCTGCATCTCTTATTGCTGTTCCACAATAAACCTGCAAGCCTTGTTAAGGGTTACTGTGTGGCCTAAACTCCATTTCACATTCCTATTGTTAACCTTCTAGGTTTTATACCAATAGGATATGTTAACACGTGGGTGGGCATCTTCAATGGAGATAGGAGCCCGTCAGAAGAGGAGTGCATGTCTATAACACCATGACGGCACGCACTCTCAGGCAGGACTGTACCTTCATCTACTGCTAGGTTTTGGACAAAATCACTAAATGCAAACTCTAGCTCTTCATGTATTATTCCATAAAAATGAATTTGACAGTTACTCATCTCATGTTTATGCCACTGAATTTAAAAAATGTAACATATACTGAAAATATCACTTACAATTGTAGATATCAATTCAATTAAAGCACTGTGTGGGAACAAGAACATATAGTAGATTGATGGTGTAGGGCCTCTGGAGGGATGGTCAATTTCTGCAAGCATCAAGGGTGCTAAAGATGTCTGTCAGAAGAGAAAAACAGTGACATTTGTAAAGAGAACTGAATGCAACTGAGATGTATCACAAAGCAGCCTCTAATAGAAATAGAGTGCAAATAACAATAACCTTACAGTTACACGTCAGGACTTGTGTCTGGACTCTGGAGACTACTAACTCATGTCATTATGGTAAATCTGTGGCCAAATGTACTGAGGTGTTTTTATTTATTTATTTATTTTAAATTAAAGTCTGTTTATTGTAAAGCAATAAAAAAAACATAGAAAGTCACATTAAAGCAAAAGGAGATTACAAAAAAACAAAGATGGTGTCATTTAATATTGGGACATAGGACCTGATTTAGACCTGATCGCTCCTCTGCGAAATTGCAGAGGTTTGCGATCAGATAGTCGCCGCCCAGACAGAGTGAATAACCGCCCCGTGCAAGTCTGCGTACACTGTGCGAAAAGCTTTGCATATGGCGGTCAGCTGCAAATCCGTTCGCAACTCACTCACCAACTAATGATTTTTCCAGTCTGTGCAGTTGTGTGCAGCTCAGGACCTACTCCTACAGTGTGATAGAATCAGGCTGATCGGGGGCCAGAGCTGACGTCACCCTCCCTGAAAATGCTTGGGAACGCCTGCGCTTTTACTGATACTCCCAGAAAACGACCAGTTACCACCCCCAAAGGTTCCCTTCCTGTCAATCAACTTTTGTACGCCTGGCGATCAAAAAAGTTGCTGAATTCTTTTGCAGTTTGGCCTCACATGTGCACATTACGATCCATACGCACGTGCAATCGATCGATAATCGCCCGCCTTCCAAATGTGCACAACATCGATCAGGTCTGAATCAGGCCCATAGTATTCTAAAGCATTGCAGTAGTTTTTGTAATGTACTGAACAGAAAACAAAAATAAACATTCAACCACAAAACAAACACAAAGGCCCTCATTCCGAGTTGTTCGCTCGCTAGCTGCTTTTAGCAACATTGCACACGCTAGGCCGCCGCCCTCTGGGAGTGTATCTTAGCTTAGCAGAATAGCGAATGAAAAATTAGCAAAACTGCTACTAAATAATTCTTAGCAGTTTCTGAGTTGCTCCAGACCTACTCACAGATTGCGATCAGCTCAGTCCGTTTAGTTCCTTGTTTGACGTCACAAACACGTCCTGCGTTCGACCAGCCACTCCCCCGTTTCTCCAGACACTCACGCGTTTTTCCCTGACACACCTGCGTTTTTTTTGCAAACGCCGGGAAACCGCTGAGTTGCCGCCCAGAAACGCCCCTTTCCTGTCAATCATTTACCGAACAGCAGTGCGACTGAAAAGCGCAGGAGAAGCAACAGCAAAACTACTAAGTTTTGAGTTAAATAACTAAGCGCATGCGCCCTGTGTGCCTTGCGCATGCGCAATTTGCAACAAATTACAGCATAGTGAAAATTGGCAAAGAGCAAACAACTCAGAATGACCCCCAAAGGGCGGTAACCTATTAGCAGCAGTACTTTACTGCTTGACAAAACGATAATTAGGAGCGCTTGTGTATATATATTATGTGTAGAACGCACATACCTGTTAAAAAAGAAAAGGGTTATTTTGAATGTTACAGCTCTTTTGTGATTAATTGGTGGAACGGAGATAATTAGCGGTATAATTAGCAGTGTATCCGTGTTGTTATGGACAGTCTCTATATGCGGGTAATACTTTCCCTACTGTCCCTAACTGTACCTCTTGCGGCTTGATGTTCCAGCCTGTCCGGCCGCCGCAGTTGTAACAGGTCCCGTCTTTGCTGCTGCTCCGGCCGCTTCGGCTTGGTTTCCCCGTGCGGCTTTTAATTCCCGAGCGTGTCAGCGTTTGCATGCACTGGCAGGGCTCCTCCGTCCTCCGTCCTTCACCGTGACTTCTCCAACGCGTTTAGGGTTCAACAAACCCTTTAACTAGGATAGTGTTCATTCTAGCACCCTGCACCTTTCAAAACCTGTGCAGCTCCACTTTCGTGCCTGGGGTGTCACTCTCTGCTCTGGTGCTTCTCAGCACACACAGGTCTGTATCACAGCACTGAGTTACAGATCAGAGTGTGCGGAGAAGCACTACAGCAGAGAGTGACACCCCTGGCAGGAAAGAGGAACTGCACAGGTTTTGAAAGGTGCAGGGTGCTAGAATGAACACTACTAGGATACTATTAGTTTGTATAAACTTCCTTTATAGTTAAAAAACTTTATTATTTTTAAATAAAAACAGGAAATGTTAATAAAGGAAGTTATAAATAAAAAGCAACCATGTGCCCTTGTATAGCCTATGAGGCAAATAAAATCAATTGTGGTATGGCGTTCAATAAAAATAATATAATGTACTAAATGAAAATTGTATTGGGTATTGGTCTAATAATGTTAATTTTCTAATAGGAAGGCATTGACATCTATTTCAACATTTAGTCCTTCCGGTTGTAAGGTTCTCATATGGTATATCCATTTGGTTTCCTTTTTTCTCAATTCAAGGCTTATATCTCCTCCTCTCCAATTTTTAAATAACTTTTGGATCCCTATAAACTTCAAGCTTGATGGGTCACTATTGTGACAATCTTTATAGTGTTTGGAAACACTGTGTGTGTCCAGTCCCTTGTATATATTATATATGTGCTCAGAGATTCTGACTCGCAGTTTTTTCTTAGTCTGTCCAATATACTGGAATCCACATGGACAATAAAGAAGATAGATGACTCCTTCTGAGTCACACGTGATTCTTTCTCTAATTTTGTATATCGTTTCGGTTATATTGGACATAAATTCAGAAATTGGTTTTGTGGATTTGTTTCCAGTAATCTTGCAAGGACGGCAACACAAACAGTGGAAGTTGCCTTTTTTCTCCTCTTGATTTCTTGTTTCCATCTGTATATAACTTTTAACTAAATTTTGCTTCAAGTTTCTGGCCTTTCTGTAGATAATCTGTGGCTTGTCTTTTATGTATGGTTTTAGTTGTTTATCTAGCTGTAGAATATGCCAATGTTTCTGTAGTATTGATTCAAACTGAACGTGCTGACTGTTGAATTGTGTTATAAACATTGTCTTATTGTCAAAATTGTTAGTTTTCTGTTTGTATTGATACATTGTTCTTCTGTCCATATTGGCAATGTGTTCAATTTCAGTTTGTAGTTCTTCTTCTTTATAACCTTTATCAGTAAATTTATTTTTCATGGTTTGACATTGTTGCTGATAAGTTTCTCGATGCATACAATTCCTCCTAAGCCTTCTGAACTGTCCATTGGGAATATTTTTAAGCCAATTGGTATGATGATTACTGGTACGGCTGAGTGGCAATAATACACTCAGCCGTTCCAGTAATCATCATACCAATTGGCTTAAAGAAGAAGAACTACAAACTGAAATTGAACACATTGCCAATATGGACAGAAGAACAATGTATCAATATAAACAGAAAACTAACAATTTTGACAATAAGACAATGTTTATAACACAATTCAACAGTCAGCACGTTCAGTTTGAATCAATACTACAGAAACATTGGCATATTCTACAGCTAGATAAACAACTAAAACCATACATAAAAGACAAGCCACAGATTATCTACAGAAAGGCCAGAAACTTGAAGCAAAATTTAGTTAAAAGTTATATACAGATGGAAACAAGAAATCAAGAGGAGAAAAAAGGCAACTTCCACTGTTTGTGTTGCCGTCCTTGCAAGATTACTGGAAACAAATCCACAAAACCAATTTCTGAATTTATGTCCAATATAACCAAAAAGATATACAAAATTAGAGAAAGAATCACGTGTGACTCAGAAGGAGTCATCTATCTTCTTTATTGTCCATGTGGATTCCAGTATATTGGACAGACTAAGAGAAAACTGCGAGTCAGAATCTCTGAGCACATATATAATATATACAAGGGACTGGACACACACAGTGTTTCCAAACACTATAAAGATTGTCACAATAGTGACCCATCAAGCTTGAAGTTTATAGGGATCCAAAAGTTATTTAAAAATTGGAGAGGAGGAGATATAAGCCTTGAATTGAGAAAAAAGGAAACCAAATGGATATACCATATGAGAACCTTACAACCGGAAGGACTAAATGTTGAAATAGATGTCAATGCCTTCCTATTAGAAAATTAACATTATTAGACCAATACCCAATACAATTTTCATTTAGTACATTATACTATTTTTATTGAACGCCATACCACAATTGATTTTATTTGCCTCATAGGCTATACAAGGGCACATGGTTGCCGCTTTTTATTTATAACTTCCTTTATTAACATTTCCTGTTTTTAATTAAAAATAATAAAAGTTTTTTAACTATAAAGGAAGTTTATACAAACTAATAGTATCCTAGTTGAACCCTAAACGCGTTGGAGAAGTCACGGTGAAGGACGGAGGACGGAGGAGCCCTGCCAGTGCATGCAAACGCTGACACGCTCGGTATTTAAAAGCCGCACGGGGAAACCAAGCCGAAGCGGCCGGAGCAGCAGCAAAGACGGGACCTGTTACAACTGCGGCGGCCGGACAGGCTGGAACATCAAGCCGTAACAGGTACAGTTAGGGACAGTAGGGAAAGTATTACCCACATATAGAGACTGTCCATAACAACACGGATACACTGCTAATTATACCGCTAATTATCTCCATTCCACCAATTAATCACAAAAGAGCTGTAACATTCAAAATAACCCTTTTCTTTTTTAACAGGTATGTGCGTTCTACACATAATATATATACACAAGCGCTCCTAATTATCGTTTTGTCATATAGTTTATTATTATATGGAGCTGCTGACATAATAAATACAAGCGCGGCAATTTTTTCCAATATCAGTACTTTACTGCTGCCAATAGGATCGCCAGAGGTGATCCTATTAACCCTGATGCCGGCTTCCTTTTTTTTACCAATGCCGGCACTCATCGGGGATTAATTTGCGATAAGTGGCCACCGAAGCTGCGATAACACATGCGATCAGGTACTTAACCCTGCCCCATGTGTTTTTGTGCAATCGCGGGGTCCAATTTCAGACGATCCAAACAACCTCTAATTTGATACCGCAATAATGACCATTAGTCATACATCAGGTTATCCATCCATTTTGATCGGCCAATGCGACATCGGGGCTAATAGGATACCGCCCAAAATCTGTTACAAAAGTGTAATACAACTCAATAATAGAAGTGATAAACCAGAGCCGTGTACCACTGTAGCCAAAGAATTGTAAAAATGCTAGAAGATAAATGCCGGTTACACGCGAGACGGTGGGCGAGACTGGAAAGCCAGGAAATTCACATTATGTAAGCTGCCATAACAAAAACCGCTCTGGGCCAAATGTAATAGAGTGAGAGTTTCAGAAAGTGAGAGATTTGGTAAAGTTTTTTTTAAAGTGGCAATCATTTACACATCAAAACCAGGTTGATCTTGCTGTGTAAATTATTGCCACTTTAAAAAAAAAAAAAAATGCAAAACCTTACCAAATCTCTCACTTTTTGACACTCTCACATTATTACATTTGGCCCTCTGTGTTTTCAATCACTTTCCTTGTGAACTGATAAACTATCAATGTAGACACCCTATTTCTTATGTAATGCCAGAACCCCTTATTCTTCTAACCATTCGCCTCTCATGGTAAAGGATCCCCATCATTTCTCCACTCACATAGGGTAGGATGTAGAATTCCAATGTTTCATGATTATCTGTTTGGCTACTGTAACCATGACAGCTCATAGCGGAATCAGTGGGCCTAGGTACTCAGAGTAAATCTTATTTAACAGGGAGAAGTCAAAAAGGAGTGCTTCAGCCTGCTTGGGTAGCAGACACATTTAGATGGTAAAGAAATGGGATACAGTTACATTGCCGGCAGTCGTGGTCCCGGTTGTCAGGATACCGCCGCCGGACTCCCAACCACTGGCATTGCCGCCAGCCGGAATTCCGGCTAACAGGAGCGTGGCGAGCACAGGGAGCCAGCAAGGGGCTTCGTTGTGCTCGCCCCCCTGCCGGCATTCTAGCGGCCGGGATCGTTGGTATGCTGACCATCGGGATCTCTGCCACCAGCAACGCATACCCAACACAAAGAGATATATACCAAAACCTGTTGATTTTTCAACAGAACCATAAATGATGGGATAGAGTAGCCTTAGGACAATGACATTTAAGGAAGGCACCGGGATCAGTATCAACAAAGTGCTTCCGATGGGCTATAGAAATATAACTTCTGTTAAATACCAGAATGAGAGTTTCTTGTAATGTGGCAGATTTGAAAGAAGACAATATCCTCTCAAATTCAGACAAGCTTGGTATCTCAAGGAGACTGTGGTCCATGGCATAGTGGTGGCATCCACATGTTCTGGTTAAAGGTAACAGATTCTAAATTTATTAGAACGGCTAAGGGGGTAATTCCAGGTTGATCGCAGCAGGAATTTTGTTAGCAGTTGGGCAAAACCATGTACACTGCAGGGGGGGGCAGATATAACATGTGCAGAGAGAGTTAGATTTGGGTGGGTTATTTTGTTTCTGTGCAGGGTAAATACTGGCCGCTTTATTTTTACACTGCAAATTAGATTGCAGATTGAACACACCCCACCCAAATCTAACTCTCTCTGCACATGTTATATCTGCCTCCCCTGCAGTGCACATGGTTTTGCCCAACTGCTAACAAAATTCCTGCAGCGATCAACTTGGAATTATCCCCTAAAAGAGAGTGCTTCAAGCACAGTATATGGGTGGTCATTCCGAGTTGTTCGCTCTGTATTTTTCTTCGCATCGCAGCGATTTTCCGCTTATTGCGCATGCGCAATGTCCGCACTGCGACTGCGCCAAGTAAATTTGCTATGCAGTTAGGAATTTTAGTCACGGCTTTTTCATCGTTCTGGTGATCGTAATGTGATTGACAGGAAGTGGGTGTTACTGGGCGGAAACTGGCCGTTTTATTGGTGTGTGCGGAAAAACGCTACCGTTTCTGGGAAAAACGCAGGAGTGGCCGGAGAAACGGAGGAGTGTCTGGGCGAACGCTGGGTGTGTTTGTGACGTCAAACCAGGAACGACAAGCACTGAACTGATCGCAGATGCCGAGTAAGTCTGGAGCTACTCAGAAACTGCTAAGAGAGGTCTAATCGCAATATTGCGAATACGTCGGTCGCAATTTTAAGAAGCTAAGATTCACTCCCAGTAGGCGGCAACTTAGCGTGAGTAAATCTGCTAAAAGCAGCTTGCGAGCGAACAACTCGGAATGAGGGCCATAGTGTAGTTGTACTAGTTAAAGGATCAGCCAATGACTGAATGACTGTAATGGTGAGTCTGTATAAACATGAAAAAGTGTGTGGGGCAAGTTAAATTTGTCTTGAAATTGTAGAATGGGTGAAGATGGCCTCCGGGGACGAAAACCTCTTTTATGGAAAGGATTCCCCAATGATACCATGATTTGCATGCAGGGTTTGCAACTGAAGGGGGAAAGGTGAGGTTACCCAACAGAGGGATATAAGGGGAAGAGTAAGGCTTACTGCACAGCTATCTATTTATGCAGTGGTTTTTAAACTTAATTTAATATTTCTTTCTAAGTTTCTTAATAAAAAATGTTTAGCCTAGGGGAACCATGAAATTTTTTTTGATACTATAGGGCGCCATGATTCAAAAAGGTTTGGGACTCACTGCGTTAATACTAAGCCAGACCTTATATGTTTCCCAAAGGAAGATATTATTGCAACACAAGGAATTTGCATCTGACGAGTATGAAGCTGGGCAGTCAGGCATATGGATAAAATAAGGTCTCCTCTAGAGCCAGGTTAGTAAAATGACTTGTATGCAAAAGCCAGTCGGAAGAATACCTGAAAAGAGCGGATCTAGCAAAGGCCAGATTGTGAGGCACTCTTAAGTCCCCTTGTTTTATCGAGAAATAGGTACGGCTACTGCTCACATGGGGTTTACAATTGTGCCAAATAAACATTGAGAATAACTGATGTGACAGGAATCACACAGACCGGATAAACTTCAACAGTTTCATTATTTCTTTGGGGGTAATTCAGACCTGATCGCTGGGCAGCGATTTTTGCAGCCTTGCAATCAGATAGTCGTCGACTACGGGGCGAGTGTATTTTCGCTGTGCAAGTGTGCGAACGCATGTGTATCAGAGCTGCACAAACTGATTTTTTGCAGTCTCTGCGCAGCCCAGGACTTACTCATCCACTGCGATCACATCAGCCTGTCCGGGACCGGAATTGACGCCAGGAACTGTCCCTGCTAACGCTTGGACATGACTGCGTTTTTTCAAACATTTCACCATGGTTTTATGTTGTCAGGATGACTGCAGAGTGCAGACCAGTAACCATTTCACAGTAAGATGTTCATGGCCCTGTCAGAAACTAATACCCCTTTCAGACCTCCACCTATGAACACGGGTTATGGGTACATGAGCGCACATTACCCATGTTTAGCTGTGGTCTGAAAGGTGCAAGGGTTGAAATACCGGGTCGAGTGACCCGGTATTTCAAATCTAGTCATGAGACGGGTTGAACACGTCTTAAACCCGGCTCACTGTGTGGTGTGTGGGTCGATGCGACCCATTTCCCGTTCACTCTCTGCATACAGGCGGCACTTGGAGATCATGTGATCTCCATGCCCCGCCCCCGCCGCTTCACCGATGACGTCACCAACCCGGCAATAAGTCTGGTTGCAGTCAGCAGTAGCAGTGGTGCCGAGAGATGGGGGGAGAGGGTACAAATTACCCGGGCCCAGATCTGATGGAGGGACCCAGTGGGGGCCCTGGGCCCCCTCCCCTTTACTAGGCTGCAGCTCTTCTCCTCAACCCAGTACATGCTGCTGTGTACTGGGCTACAGTGTGGCCCTGAAGTCACTTAAAATACAATATTTTCAGTATTTTTTTCTAAGGGTGCATGACCACACCTCCTGTGATTAGGCCCCAACCCCTGAATAGCACCTGAGCCCAGCCCAGCTCTCTACTGCCCTGAATGGTAGCGGGCACCTGAGGTGGGTCACACACTGGGAGCTCCCGTGTCATGCTCCCATGTGCGATCCGCCTCAGGTGGTCTGAAAGGGGTATAACAGAAACCTTCCCTCTAGCCACCAGAAAGGGGCGTAGCCAGAACTTTGTGTGCCCCACAGCAACATATTGAAAGGGCCCCTGTCCAAATGCTTCTAGAGAACCTACTCTCCACAGCAGGTGTTAATTTTATGCCCGATAATAGTGCCCTAGTTCATTTTCTGAACCATACCAGTTCCCTAGTTCACGTTATGTCACATTGTAGGCCTGCCAGTACACATTATGCAACAAAACACCCCCAATTCACATTACAACATACTGTACAGTGCCCCTAGTTCATGTTATGCCACATTACAGTGCCCCCAGTTCATATTAAGCTATACTATAGTGCCTCCACTTTATATTGTGAAACATTACAGAGCCCCGGTTCATATTATGTAACATTATAATGCTTTTTTACTACATTACAATAAGCAGGTCCAGGGTACACCAAGATGTATTGCAAACCCAAAGGCAAAAGTTTGTAAAGACACCTATGTATCACCCAATATTGAAAAATGTATATAACACATGCACCTTTGGCAGGGAAGGTGGGCCCCTCTCAGCTCTGGGCCCCAAAGCAGCTGCACTCCCTGCACCTATGGTAGTTACTGATTTTCCACCTTTTTCAACTTGCGGCACAATGAACAAGACTTTAAAATTGCTGAAGCACACTATCAGGCCCCCAATGGGGGAAAAACACACACACACACACACACACACACACACACACACACACATACACACACACACACACACACACACACACATTGGCTCCCACAGTAATTAAACAAACACAGTGGCCCCCACATTAATACACATTGGCTCCTACAGTAATTCCAAACACATTGGCCCCCACAGTAATCCAAACACATTGGCCCCCACAGTAATTCCAAACACAAATTGGCCCCCACAGAAATCCAAACACATTGGCCCACACAGTAATCCAAATACATTGGCCCCCACAGTAATTCCAAACACATTGGCCCCCACAGTAATTCCAATCACACTGTCCCTCCACTGTAATTCCATACACACTGTTCCCCCACAGCAATTCCACAAACACTCTCCCCCTACAGCAATTAAATAAAAATACACTGGCCCCCTATGTGAGCAGCACAGAGCTGTGAGGACCATGGTTTGGTTGGTGGTGCACTGGCAGGCTGGCGGGCGGGTAGGCAGCATGCGTGACCTATTAGTCACGCCACATCGCCATAGGTCACAGGCTGGGCTGCAGAAGAGTACCAGTGCTGCCCAAGCCTTAGAATTCATTCAGGCAGCCAGGCAGCACACCTCTGGCGGCACATCAGGTAACCCCTGACAGCACAGTGGTTGGAGATCACTGGCCTAGACTTCTAGCCTCCCCCATACCCCAGGCTGACAGGAATATTATGCTCCCACCTGGCCTATAAAAAGGAGCTCTGGACAGGTGATCTGTTTTGATTACTCACATGCCTTCAGCTGTATGTCTCCCCTCCAGCAGGCTGGAGGGGAGACATACACTGAAATCAAGGAGGAGGTAAAACACACTTTTTTAAAAAAATTCTTCAATTGGATGACGTCCCTGGACTTAACAGCTAAACACCCCGGGTTCCTTCATAGCACAGCACCCCTTTTGCCACATCTGGTATGCATGTCAGTGGAGACAGGTAACCATAGTGTAGTAGCTGGTAAAGGTATTTAGCATTAACAGATGCTCAGAGGTAGTGTTAACTCACCTGATCCTGATATGTCTGTTAATAAGGATTTGGAAATCATAATCATGCTTTATCATATCATAGACCTATTGGTGGAGATAGGCAGGACCGGATTAAGGGAGGGGCAACAGGGGCTGTCTTTCCTGGGTCCCCACACGTTAGTGGCCCCCACACACAGGTGTTTTAAGTGGGTTAGTACCCCTCCGACAGCTGAGCTGTTAATAAATAGCGGCCACCGAGGAGGCGTCTGCAGTGAATCTCGTGGGATGGTAAGATGCAATCCTGCGAGCCAGTTTCCGTGAGCTGGCGAGGGGTGATGGGGGAGCGTTGTGTGTGTTTCATGGGGGAAGGGGGGTCACCAGCAATTTTCCTACTGGGCGCCCCCACAACTTCAATGCCCATAGGTTCCCTACCACCCTTAATCCGGCCTTGGAGGTAGGCCAGTCTGACAGGAAGGCTTCTGAAGATCTGCCTGGCAAGAATAGCAATGGACATCCCATAACTTACCATAACAAAGAAGAAAGACCACCGATCATGATGACTCTTTCCACTTCTGAAAATAAAGGCGAAGATATAGACATATAGGACAATGGCTGCTCCATACCCAAGGAGATGAAAGATCTATGGCGAAAAATTTGTATTGAGAAGTTACATATGTACAATTTACAAAAAAGAAAAACAATAATATGTATATCAGGAACCCAATGTTAGTTCTAATTGGTACCACAAGCAATTAAACAATATACATTGATGCTTGGTAGGAATGGACAGTCTCTAAAATGCTGTACAGGTTAAATACATGGTAATTGTCAAATAGAGCAGAGACTCTCTTAACCATATAAAAAAGATAAAATATGTAATAAAAGGTTAAGGTGCAGTTTTAACCATGGTACTCGCAGTTTGATGTTCTGCCAGGGAATATTATTGTATAATTGCAGTATAATATTTATCATAGAAGAACAGGTGGAGTTAATAATACCCATCCGTTAGGTACCCAATAATACTTAATGTGCGTTTGATCTTGTTGATTAAGTTGATATACCCCCCCACACACACACACGCACTAGAAGGAGCCCAGTGCTGGTTGTTGGAAATACAGGGGACCGTGCTCATATCCCCTGCGTATTTCCGGAACCAGGACCGGCTCACAGAGCCTGGTGCTGGTTCAATGAAATACAGGGGACATCCACGCCATTTCCCCCCCATATTTTTGAACCAGGATCGGCTCACAGAGCCCAGTGCTAGTTTTACTTTGGGGGTGAACCCCACATTGTTGTTTTTACAAAAGTAACCCATTAACTCATATTAAACACAAACGTCTGCATGTATCGCGCTAATCTGTGCAGGCTTCACATCAGACACGCCTATTTTTTTTAGCACATTGATTTAGTGAATTGTGTTACACTTCTTAGTAAATTTGCAATTTCCATTCATACTAATGTTATTCTAATGTTTGTTCTGATTGTAATTCGCTGTGATTTCTTTGGCGAATTCACGTTTGACAATGCGATCTGGTCTATAGGAAATTTCCGATTTGCAAAATCGCGGTAAAATCACACAAAAAACAGCAAATCGACCAAAATCAGACTTTAGTAAATTTCTTCCTTGTGTCTTTTTATTCCAGCTTGTCAACCATAAGAAAACATTTACATACAGAGGGGCTGATTGTGAATTGGACACAGCTGCGCATGCATCTACTGGCGGTCATCTGTCTGCGACTTTATGCAAATGCTGCTACATAGCCCTTCCCTGGAGTACATCAGTGTGTCCGAATGCTCAAGGACTGAGACACCCACTGTCAGCTTCCGTAGATGCTGAAATACAGATTGGTATGTCTTTAGAAGCACCAATGGTTGCACCACTGAAACTTGCACCAGTCCTAGGACATGTGCAATTTATACATCCGAGTACGATATGTGTCCCCTCCATTTCCAACAGCTGGTTGGGGATATATCAAGCTCCAAAATGATCATAGGGACTCTCCTCTGCAATAGGCGCCACACATGCGCAGTCAGCAGATCGTACTGTAGCACTGTGGGGGTCCCTGAAAGAGAAGTGAAATGAACGCTAATGTGCAAAGTGCCGAACATCGCTTCTTTGCGCCATGCAGAGTAGCAGCGTCGGGGCCTGAATCAGGTTCATAGTTAGTATATTAACTCCGCAGTGGATCTGTGAAAATATTCTAATGCCGGACTTGTACATAGATGTCCACTGTCGATTTCTCTGATCCGCCACTTACCAATAAAAGCAGCATCAACAACAGTGGTTGCACCATCGAACTTCTGCACAACATAATGGTTGCTCAGAATGTCCGTTGGAACTAAAACACCGGAGCCCTTAAAGCTACATTTGCAGATACAGTTGCAGGCTGAGACATGCGCAGTCCATAAGACACAGCTGAATGAGGCCCTCTGCATCTATAATATGTATTAGGTAGGATGCCATATGTTCAACCTAATAATGGCTCATGGTGAGTCACAGTGCCCCTTTAGGCACTACTACACCTCGGGCTACAACTCTGACTATTAGATATGAAGTACATTCTACTATCTCTCTTGGAGTACAAGAACAATGGTACAAAGAAGAATTACACACCACTGCCATAGCTGTAGGAAAAGGGACCAGCTGTCTCCTGGAATAGTTAACACAATAAACACTATACAGTACCTGCAGGGACCAAGTCCTATCAGCGTCTGCTCACTTACCAGTAGTAAAGCTACCGAGAAGTCCATGATGATTCTATGATTGAATATAAACAGTACGGAAATCATTACAAAGAGCAGAAGCCAATAGAATGGTATGTCCACCATGGCCTGTCCAAACCAGTACGCAGATGGGTAGAGTCCAGAAATCCTCAGCTGGGAACGAGCTTTGATCTAAAGATGCATAGTCCAGAAATAAAATGTGTAAGGGCTAGTAATTAATGGACACAACCCTTATATTGTACAGCACATTACTATTACTAGCTTACAGACATCCCAGAGATTCTAAAAAAACCTTAGTGGAACTACTAGTTAAAAAGTCATCTTAATAGGAGCGTCTATTGTTTAAAAAAGAAACGTGCATAAACATGTGCACACATAGCACAAAATATATTTGTGATAGTAAGGGTGGAGTTATAGATTGAGGTTATAGGAACATAGGAAGATGTAGGGGATACTAGAATGGCAATATTAGAAGTCAGGGAAAGAGTTTCATTTCACTATGACGTTGCGGGAGATATTGAAATAGAGATGGGCGAATAAATGTGTACAATTCTGTAATTCATGTCAATTTTAGAGATTTCTTGATGGCAAATGTGTTCAGCAGATTTTCTGCCCACGCTGCAAATCATATGAATATTTTTTTCTAATTCTTTTGATGTGATGGTCAATTACCAAAGATTCGATGTCGCAAGCCCAGCCATCATTTGATGGTGGGCTTCCGATATCCATCCCTAGTCCAGAGGATTAGTAATCCCAAATGGGCAATATCTGGAAATCTAAACTTGCAAATCAGTTGGCCTTCTCCTCTGCTCCTGACAGCCTCCTTCTCTGTTGAATAGTGCTCTTAAGGCCCCCATCCACTAGTCCGATTTGGGCACTCTTCATCAGATTTCGACGCATCTGACAGAAAAATCTGATGAAAAGTGTCACATCGGACGGCTCCTCTGATCCGACGCGCGGTCCTATGTCAGATATGTCTGAGCTATAGATCTTTGGTGCTGCACCAAGGATTTATCTGAATCTGAAGAAATCAGGTGCACGTCGGAATGTTTTTTTTAGTTCAGATGTATTGCATCAGAGTCATCTGAAGCGTCACTTAACTGGTATCTCCCTGGCCATTCCCACCCACCACAAGGACGTGACGGCAGCAGAAGCAGTATCAGACAGCAGCATCAGATCAATCCAGAGGCAGAACACTGGGAGGCAATGGAGTAATCTGTCGCCGGGCTCCTGCTCTGAAAGGGGGCACCTCTCCTCCCATTCTGTGACATCATTCAATTAAGTTAATTGATAGCTGTCGCTATCTTTTCACTATATGAAGTTACTTCTCTGACAATAACACACAATTTACATAGTTACAATTCTCATGCTTCCTGTACAGGAGCAAATAGCTCCATCAGTAAAGTGTCTGCTGTCAGTGTAACAGGTCATGGGGTTCTAATCCTGGGTATGACTGGTAAGAATTGTGTGATTTAAAATAAAAGACATGCACACATACATACATGCATATATCTATCTAAATATAGGGGGCATGTGTGCATCATATATATGTGATGTGATATATCTGCACATGATGAATCACATCAGATATATCTGAAGTGAATCTAGTGAAAATTTAAGCCCAGGATCCGATCCTAGTCCTGGGAAGCTGCCGGGAAAGGTCAAGAGAAATCTGATGCGGCATGCAGTTCAGACAAGTTGGCCTAGTGTATGGGGCCTTTACTGTGTCCCTTATAGTGACGGCAAACTGTAATGTCCCATCTGTCTGTACAGTCCGTGCATCATCTGTTGCTGCCACAGGATAGTTTTTTTCCAAAGTGTTTTTATTAATTCCAAAACATGCATAACAAGAATGTATAAAAACAAATTTAAGGTGCAATAGAAAAATACATAAACTGAAACAAAAAAGCACGTTTTTGAATCTACCGTTTCCATTTTTTTCATCCAAATACGCTGTAATTTGCACCAAGAAACACAAAACTTGAAGAAACCAACAATAATAACATAAGGGTATTATCAGATAGAATTGAGAAAGCAGGATTTGTAAATGTTGTGCACAGTTTACAGGGGTAAATAATATATGGGACTGAAAAGGTACATAGAGGCATCAGATGATGAGAAGAACGACCATGAAACAAACATACCAACAATTATTTAAGATATGAACTAGCAATTGCTGTATATGGAGGGTTGGGTATGAGATGAGGGAGATAAATCACAAGCAAAAAGTAAGTTATTTCAGTGACAGCACCTAAGCAACTTTAAAGAATATTTAATGTATGCTCAGCAATGAATAAACTTGATCACCAGATATGTAGTAGTGGCATTTCAGCAAGTACAGTATGGGAATGGCCAAAAAGTAGTGAGGAAAACAGGGCCTGTAGTTATCATCTGTAACCCTCTGAAGTAGCCAGTGACATGCCTCCAACCATAATACTCCAAATTCATCTTGTAGATCCCACACTTGGAAAAGAGCAGGCCCCCAACAACCCTGGGAGGCAGGGAGAGCCTACCTCAAAACCAAGAGGCAATTTACCATGGTGAGGGGATAGTGCAGCAGAAGGGATATCAACCCGTTCAGGTTACGTAGGCACCAGGGTCACAGGTATGGACACCAAACTTTAAGAAGGGATATCAACCACAGATTTGCCCATCGCAGCAGGACAGGAGGGTGGGCCAATCTGTGGGGCTGAGGCAGGTTCTAAAAGAGGTTCTAAAAGAGACAGTTGTCAAGTAAATCAGTCTTCCAAATACGGTAACAGTAGGTTACACATTTGCATTGCAACTGGGTGGCCATGCAGTATTAGTGAGTATCAGGGTAACAACGCCAACAACTGTTAGAGGAGGGAAGTGAAAAAAGGGGACTATTGCTTGGCTGGGGAAACACATGCATGTCATGGCACTGCAGAGAGCAAAGTAAGAGCCTAAACACTAGATAAGATGAGCGTTTAGGCTCTTACTTTGGCTCCATAGGAGTTGGCGCCCCAAGTGGTCCTCTCCCACCATGTAATACACCGTTCGCTATCAATTTGGGATTTGGTAGCTATCAATTTGGGATTTGGTAGATAGACAATTTAAATTGGCCCCACATCCATCACCCCTGATTCCATTAATCCATAACCCGGCCTTCCCCCCTGGCATGTGCAGGTCATCCTTTACTACCTGTCTCTTGTGCAACATATTTCATATTAACGGCATCACTGATGCCACCTTTACTCAGTTCTCAGATATCCATAAAGGAACGACAGTCCCAGCCATAGATTTCTTTCACTATCTTCAAATAGGACACTTTTACTCCACAGTTACCTCAACTCCCACAAATAGAAATGTATCCTCTTTTTAATATATTTGCTGGATACGCTCTACTACCAAGGGCTTCATTTCCAGCATTTATGCTCTACTAAATGAGGATTCCAGCCCCGCTTGGGAGCCTCACAAACTGGCATGGGAATCGGATCTAGGACACACCACAGATAGTGAAGATTGGTCTGAAATCTGGGATAATGCTGCTTTCTGTTCAATCTGTGTAAAATTCAAAGAAAATGTTTATAAATTGTTATACCGCTGGTACTATGGTGGTCATTCCGAGTTGTTCGCTCGCAAGCTGCTTTTAGTAGCTTTGCACACGCTAAGTCACCGCCTACTGGGAGTGAATCTTAGCTTCTTAAAATTGCGAACGACCTATTCGCAATATTGCGATTACACACTTCTTAGCAGTTTCAGAGTAGCTTCAGACTTACTCGGCATCTGCGATCAGTTCAGTGCTTGTCGTTCCCGGTTTGACGTCACAAACACTCCCAGCGTTCGCCCAGACACTCCTCCGTTTCTCCAGCCACTCTTGCGTTTTTTCTGGAAACGGTAGCGTTTTTTCCCACACGCCCATAAAACGGCGTGTTTCCGCCCAGTAACACCCATTTCCTGTCAATCACATTACGATCACCAGAACGATGAAAAAGCCGTGAGTAAAAAACCTAACTGCATAGCAAATTTACTTGGCGCAGTCGCAGTGCGAACATTGCGCATGCGCATTAAGCGGAAAATCGCTGCGATGAGATATAAAATACAGAGCGAACAACTCTGAATGACCACCCATGTTCCCTCTCGTTTAAATGGGGTCATTCCAAGTTGATCACTCGCTAGCAACTTTTTGCATCGCTGCGATCAGGTTAAAACTTGGCAAAACTGCGCATGCGTATGCACCGCAATGTGCAGGCGCGTTGTACGGGTACAAAGAGGATCGTGCTGGGTGAGGTATTTAACGAAGAATCCATTTGCTCAGCCAATCGCAAGGAGATTGACAGAAAGAGGGCATTTATGGGTGTTTTCTGGGAGTGTTTGGGAAAACGCAGGCGTGTCCAAGCATTTGCAGGGCAGGTGTCTGACGTCACTTCCGGGACCAAAAAGACTGAAGTGATCGCAAGGGCTGAGTAAGTCCAGAGCTACTCAGAAACTGCTCAACTGCAAAAGTGTTCGCACACTTGCAAAGCGAAAATACACTCCCCCACAGGCGGCGACTATCTGATCGCAGCGCTGCAAAAATGACCCCCCATGTTTCCTGATTCATCGGATAGGTACTGGAGGGGATGTGCAGACAAGGGCTCTTTCTTCGACATCTGGTGGCCATGCCCAAAACTTGCTATTGTTTGGCGGGAGATCATTACCTTATTCTTGCACCTATTTGATACCACTATTCCTTCTGATCCCCAATATTTTCTGCTTCCTTTGGCTCTCCCCAACGTCACCCGACACTAAAACAAACATTTCGGCACATGGTTTCTGCCATGACATGCCAAATAGCTACTGATTGGAAAAACCCAGTACCCTCTCCCATGCAGGTAATAGTTTCCCGAATATGGTATGTATACAAAATGGAATACATGACTGCTTTAATTCAAAATTCCTCTAAAATATTTGATAAAGTTTGATCCCCCTGGCTGGCATCTCAGCGCACTCCCTTACCATTTATTACCTGATATACTAAAAACAATGTTTAAGATCTTGAGCCTGCAGGTCACCTCCTCCTTCTTCTTTTGGCTTATTCCTTTTCCTCTCGTTACTCGCTTTTCTCCTTTCCTTATCTTCTTCTCCCTCCTTCTTCTATTTTCTTTCATCAATTCTCATTGACGGATGGCCACACCGTCACTGAGAGAATCCCCATTGCTATTCTAGTTCCAAAAACTGGATCATGGGGGTAATTCCAAGTTGATCGCAGCAGGATTTTTGATAGCAATTGGGCAAAACCATGTGCACTGCAGGGGGGGCAGATATAATAAGAATTTACTTACCGATAATTCTATTTCTCGGAGTCCGTAGTGGATGCTGGGGTTCCTGAAAGGACCATGGGGAATAGCGGCTCCGCAGGAGACAGGGCACAAAAAGTAAAGCTTTACGATCAGGTGGTGTGTACTGGCTCCTCCCCCTATGACCCTCCTCCAAGACTCAGTTAGGTACTGTGCCCGGACGAGCGTACACAATAAGGAAGGATCTTGAATCCCGGGTAAGACTCATACCAGCCACACCAATCACACCGTACAACCTGTGATCTAAACCCAGTTAACAGTATGATAACAGCGGAGCCTCTGAAAAGATGGCTCACAACAATAATAACCCGATTTTTGTAACTATGTACAAGTAATGCAGATAATCCGCACTTGGGATGGGCGCCCAGCATCCACTACGGACTCCGAGAAATAGAATTATCGGTAAGTAAATTCTTATTTTCTCTATCGTCCTAGTGGATGCTGGGGTTCCTGAAAGGACCATGGGGATTATACCAAAGCTCCCAAACGGGCGGGAGAGTGCGGATGACTCTGCAGCACCGAATGAGAGAACTCCAGGTCCTCCTTAGCCAGGGTATCAAATTTGTAGAATTTTACAAACGTGTTCTCCCCCGACCACGTAGCCGCTCGGCAGAGTTGTAATGCCGAGACCCCTCGGGCAGCCGCCCAAGAAGAACCCACCTTCCTTGTGGAGTGGGCTTTTACCGATTTTGGCTATGGCAGGCCTGCCACAGAATGTGCAAGCTGAATCGTACTACAAATCCAGCGAGCAATTGTCTGCTTAGACGCAGGAGCGCCCAACTTGTTGGGAGCATATAGTATAAACAGCGAGTCAGATTTCCTGACTCCAGCTGTCCTTGAAATGTATATTTTTAAAGCACTGACAACGTCCAACAACTTGGAGTCCTCCAAGTCGCTTGTAGCCGCAGGCACTACAATAGGTTGGTTCAGATGAAATGCTGACACCACCTTAGGGAGAAAATGCGGACGAGTCCGCAGTTCTGCCCTGTCCGAATGGAAAATCAGATATGGGCTTTTGTAGGATAAAGCTGCCAGTTCTGACACTCTCCTGGCCGAAGCCAGGGCTAGTAGCATGGTCACTTTCCATGTGAGATATTTCAAATCCACAGTTTTTAGTGGTTCAAACCAATGAGATTTGAGAAAGTTCAAAACAACATTGAGATCCCACGGTGCCACTGGAGGCACCACAGGGGGCTGTATATGCAGCACTCCCTTAACAAAAGTCTGGACTTCAGGAACTGAAGCCAATTCTTTTTGGAAGAAAATCGACAGGGCCGAAATTTGAACCTTAATAGATCCCAATTTGAGACCCATAGACAATCCTGATTGCAGGAAATGTAGGAATCGACCCAGTTGAAATTCCTCCGTCGGAGCACTCCGATCCTCGCACCACGCAACATATTTTCGCCAAATGCGGTGATAATGTTGCGCGGTTACTTCCTTCCTTGCTTTAATCAAAGTAGGAATGACTTCTTCCGGCATGCCTTTTTCCTTTAGGATCCGGCGTTCAACCGCCATGCCGTCAAACGCAGCCGCGGTAAGTCTTGAAACAGACAGGGACCCTGCTGAAGCAAGTCCCTTCTCAGAGGTAGAGGCCACGGATCTTCCGTGATCATCTCTTGAAGTTCCGGGTACCAAGTCCTTCTTGGCCAATCCGGAACCACT
The DNA here is from genome assembly GCF_028390025.1 of Pseudophryne corroboree. Lineage (NCBI taxonomy): Eukaryota > Metazoa > Chordata > Amphibia > Anura > Myobatrachidae > Pseudophryne > Pseudophryne corroboree. The sequence continues at coordinate 488,056,941 of NC_086446.1, read as the reverse complement.
AGTATCGTTCTTACGCCTCTTTGCCGTATAATTCTCAATACTTTTGGTATGAGAGGCAGAGGAGGAAACACATACACCGACTGGTACACCCAAGGCGTTACCAGCGCGTCCACAGCTATTGCCTGCGGATCTCTTGACCTGGCGCAATACCTGTCCAGTTTTTTGTTGAGGCGAGACGCCATCATGTCCACCATTGGTCTTTCCCAACGGGTTACCAGCATGTGGAAAACTTCTGGATGAAGTCCCCACTCTCCCGGGTGAAGGTCGTGTCTGCTGAGGAAGTCTGCTTCCCAGTTGTCCACTCCCGGGATGAACACTGCTGACAGTGCTATCACATGATTCTCTGCCCAGCGAAGAATCCTTGCAGCTTCTGCCATTGCACTCCTGCTTCTTGTGCCGCCCTGTCTGTTCACATGGGCGACTGCCGTGATGTTGTCCGACTGGATCAACACCGGTTTTCCTTGAAGCAGAGGTTCTGCCTGGCTTAGAGCATTGTAGATTGCTCTTAGTTCCAGAATGTTTATGTGAAGAGACGTTTCCAGGCTCGACCACACGCCCTGGAAGTTTCTTCCTTGTGTGACTGCTCCCCAGCCTCTCAGGCTGGCGTCCGTGGTCACCAGGATCCAATCCTGTATGCCGAATCTGCGGCCCTCCAATAGATGAGCACTCTGCAACCACCACAGAAGAGATACCCTTGTCCTTGGAGACAGGGTTATCCGCTGGTGCATCTGAAGATGCGACCCTGACCATTTGTCCAACAGATCCCTCTGGAAAATTCTTGCGTGGAATCTGCCGAATGGAATTGCTTCGTAAGAAGCCACCATTTTTCCCAGGACTCTTGTGCATTGATGTACAGACACCTTTCCTGGTTTTAGGAGGTTCCTGACAAGCTCGGATAACTCCTTAGCTTTTTCCTCCGGGAGAAAAACCTTTTTCTGAACCGTGTCCAGAATCATCCCTAGGAACAGCAGACGTGTTGTCGGAATTAACTGGGATTTTGGAATATTCAGAATCCACCCGTGCTGTTTTAGCACTTCTTGAGACAGTGCTAATCCCATCTCTAGCTGTTCTCTGGACCTTGCCCTTATTAGGAGATCGTCCAAGTATGGGATAATTAATACGCCTTTTCTTCGAAGAAGAATCATCATCTCGGCCATTACCTTGGTAAAGACCCGAGGTGCCGTGGACAATCCGAACGGCAGCGTCTGAAACTGATAGTGACAGTTCTGTACGACGAACCTGAGGTACCCCTGGTGTGAGGGGTAAATTGGAACGTGGAGATACGCATCCTTGATGTCCAAGGATACCATAAAGTCCCCTTCTTCCAGGTTCGCTATCACTGCTCTGAGTGACTCCATCTTAAACTTGAACTTCTTTATGTACAGGTTCAAGGATTTCAGATTTAGAATAGGTCTTACCGAGCCATCCGGCTTCGGTACCACAAATAGAGTGGAATAATACCCCTTTCCTTGTTGTAAAAGGGGTACCTTGACTATCACCTGCTGAGAGTACAGCTTGTGAATGGCTTCCAAGACCGTCACCCTGTCGGAGGGGGACGTTGGTAAAGCAGACTTCAGGAAACGGCGAGGTGGATCCGTCTCTAGTTCCAACCTGTACCCCTGAGATATTATCTGCAGGATCCAGGGATCTACCTGCGAGTGAGCCCACTGCGCGCTGAAATTCTTGAGACGACCCCCCACCGCCCCCGAGTCCGCTTGAGAAGCCCCAGCGTCATGCTGAGGCTTTTGTAGAAGCGGGGGAGGGCTTCTGTTCCTGGGAAGGAGCTGCCTGTTGCTGTCTCTTCCCCCTTCCTCTGCCTCGTGGCAGATATGAATATCCCTTTGCTCTCTTGTTTTTAAAGGAACGAAAGGGCTGCGGTTGAAAAGTCGATGTCTTTTTCTGTTGGGGAGTGACTTGAGGTAAAAAGGTGGATTTCCCGGCTGTAGCCGTGGCCACCAAATCCGATAGACCGACACCAAATAACTCCTCCCCTTTATACGGCAAAACTTCCATATGCCGTTTTGAGTCCGCATCGCCTGACCACTGTCGCGTCCATAAACTTCTTCTGGCCGAAATGGACATAGCACTTACCCGTGATGCCAGTGTGCAGATATCCCTCTGTGCATCACGCATATAAAGAAATGCATCCTTTATTTGCTCTAAAGACAGTAAAACATTGTCCCTATCCAGGGTATCAATATTTTCAATCAGGGACTCTGACCAAGCTACCCCAGCACTGCACATCCAGGCTGTCGCTATAGCTGGTCGTAGTATAACACCTGTATGTGTGTATATACTTTTTTGGATATTTTCCATCCTCCTATCTGCTGGATCTTTAAGTGCGGCCGTCTCAGGAGAGGGTAACGTCACTTGTTTTGATAAGCGTGTGAGCGCCTTGTCCACCCTAGGAGGTGTTTCCCAGCGCGCCCTAACCTCTGGCGGGAAAGCCAATAACTTCTTTGAAATTAGCATTTTTTTATCGGGGGCAACCCACGCTTCATCACACACCTCATTTAATTCATCTGATTCAGGAAAAACTATAGGTAGTTTTTTCACACCCCACATGATACCCTGTTTTGTGGTACCTGTAGTATCAGCAATATGTAACGCCTCCTTCATTGCCAAAATCATATAACGTGTGGCCCTACTGGAAAATACGGTTGATTCGTCACCGTCGCCACTGGAATCAGTGCCTGTGTCTGGGTCTGTGTCGACCGACTGAGGCAAAGGGCGTTTTACAGCCCCTGACGGTGTTTGAGGCGCCTGGACAGGCACTAATTGATTGTCCGGCCGTCTCATGTCGTCAAACGACTGCTTTAGCGTGTTGACACTATCCCGTAATTCCATAAATAAAGGCATCCATTCTGGTGTCGACCCCCTAGGAGGTGACATCCCCATATTTGGCAATTGCTCCGCCTCCACACCAATATCGTCCTCATACATGTCGACACACACGTACCGACACACAGCAGAAACACAGGGAATGCTCTTAACGAAGACAGGACCCCACTAGCCCTTTGGGGAGACAGAGGGAGAGTTTGCCAGCACACACCAAAAGCGCTATATATGACAGGGATAGCCTTATAATAAGTGCTCCCTGTATAGCTGCTTTAATAATATAGTTTTGCCACAATTTTGCCCCCCCTCTCTTGTTTTACCCTGTTTCTGTAGTGCAGTGCAGGGGAGAGCCTGGGAGCCTTCCTGACCAGCGGAGCTGTGTGAGGAAAATGGCGCTGTGTGCTGAGGAGATAGGCCCCGCCCCTTTTTCGGCGGGCTCGTCTCCCGCTCTTTAGTGGATTCTGGCAGGGGTTAAATATCTCCATATAGCCCCCGGAGGCTATATGTGAGGTATTTTTAGCCAAAAAAGGTTTTCATTTGCCTCCCAGGGCGCCCCCCTCCCAGCGCCCTGCACCCTCAGTGACTGCCGTGTGAACTGTGCTGAGAGGAAAATGGCGCACAGCTGCAGTGCTGTGCGCTACCTTAAGAAGACTGAGGAGTCTTCTGCCGCCGATTCTGGACCTCTTCTCGTTTCAGCATCTGCAAGGGGGCCGGCGGCGAGGCTCCGGTGACCATCCAGGCTGTACCTGTGATCGTCCCTCTGGAGCTAATGTCCAGTAGCCAAGAAGCCAATCCATCCTGCACGCAGGTGAGTTCACTTCTTCTCCACTAAGTCCCTCGTTGCAGTGATCCTGTTGCCAGCAGGACTCACTGTAAAATAAAAAACCTAAGCTAAACTTTTCTAAGCAGCTCTTTAGGAGAGCCACCTAGATTGCACCCTTCTCGGCCGGGCACAAAAATCTAACTGAGGCTTGGAGGAGGGTCATAGGGGGAGGAGCCAGTACACACCACCTGATCGTAAAGCTTTACTTTTTGTGCCCTGTCTCCTGCGGAGCCGCTATTCCCCATGGTCCTTTCAGGAACCCCAGCATCCACTAGGACGATAGAGAAAACATGTGCAGAGAGAGTTAGATTTGGGTGTGGTGTGTTCAATCTGCAATCTAAATTGCAGTGTAAAAATAAAGCAGCCAGTATTTACCCTGCACAGAAATAAAATAACCCACCTAAATCTAACTCTTTCTGCACATGTTATATCTGCCTCCCCTGCAGTGCACATGGTTTTGCCCAATTGCTATCAAAAATCTTGCTGCGATCAACTTGGAATTACCCCCACATCTGTTGTTACCACAACTCATTGAAACTTGCAGTATAACTGTAATCAACATTTTTTTCTTGCGTGTACTGTATGCTGTTTCTCTTATGTGATCCTTTCAATAAATTGTGTTTAATTAAAAAAAAAAGACAAAACACTAAATAATCAGTTAAACCCCTAAGAATACTTGGTGATCACAGTAAAGAAGCCGTAACAGGATACAGTATAACTGCGCAAAATAATTAAGTAATATAAAGGAGGCAGAAGGGAAGACAGTTCAAGAAGAGTAAATGAAATTCTGTAGCTAAGGGGCAAATGCAGACATAACGGGTATCTTTGCAATAAAAGGACACTTAATCAGACTAAAGCATGGCCCAAAGGTAAAGCAGTGGTTCAGAATCACCAATCAGGTATTAATACCGTAGTCAAACTGTTACCATAAAAAGAATATTGTAACACAAAATTATAATAATAGATATCAGTAAAACTTTCAGAGACAGAGAAAGTGTGTGATTAAGAGTTTCCATAAATTGGCTGCCAGTGCGAATAAGGCCTGCTACTAAACTGGCAGTAGGACTCACTATGATCAAGAAGATATGTGGAGCATGGAGTAAAAGGTCCCACAATGAGGACCAGGCCTGTGGGACTAACAAGAGAACATCTCTCTGACTGAGAGTGAGTCCTGGTAACCTATATTCAAGCAGAACCACAGCCTCATCAGCCGGAGGAGGAGCAAGAGGTAGCTATTATTTATATTGAGCAAAAGTGAAAATGTGTGAGGGGCTATGAAGCATCTATAGAGGAAGGGGTAGAAGGGTGAAGCTTCGCCTGATGCGCAGTGAGGCCTTGCACTGGTAATAGTTTTAATCTATTTCTTTATCATTTCTTTACCATTATTTCACATGATGGCTGGTTTTGCAGAGACACTGGCACCAATCTCTTAACCTACTGATCTCAGCGCTTGTCTTGGCTTCACAGAATTAGCACTAATAAATATATGGGGAAAAAAAACAGCAGAGTTTCTCTCACCCAAAATCTTTAACCAGCACCAGCACTGGACAGTCGTAAATGCTTTCCAATAAAACAGGAAGTCAACAAACATGGATTTTCCACACTTTAGAGTAATGCTAGTCATCATGGTGCTGATGTATACAGATGTGTCCACATACACCATTCCTCAAATAGTGCCAAATAACCCCATTTAGCATGGCCAAAATACTAATCCTAAGAACCTAGTACAATACAGCTTGACAAAGATCAATTGCAGATCGAAACGTGTAGGTGGGGGAGTCTACTGGATTTGTGGAGGAGACGCTACTTGAGGAGGAGGAAGCTTTGGAAAATGGGGCCATGTTGTGTTGAGAAAACAACTTTCACACCTGCTTACTCCAATTCGGGTATGCATCCCTCCTTTTCATTAACATTTATTGTATGCTGTTTTTTTATTATAAAAAACCTGCCCCCTCTCATACCTTCTCATCCTGGGCATATTCATAAAAAGAGGATGAAGCTAGATACCCTTGGATGAGTAAGAGAGAAAAAGAAGCCATATACCTTGATTACAAGTCATTGCATGTAAGTGGTTTACAGAGGGGGCATCCCTGAACCGGCGAAGGTTGTTTTATGACTTGGTATTTTTAAGAGACCTTTCTGTGAGTTTTTTGTATTGGGGGCATCCTCACACCATCACATAACACTTACAAAATAAATAAATGGATGTGGGTACCCCATATAGTGATTTGAATTCAGTGTGCATTACCCCAATCGTATTACACAAAGATTGTGTTTGTGTTTTATCTTTTCCATATGTTATTACCCATTGGGCACTGAAATGAAGAGGATGGATTTTCCTACTACAATGGAATAACCAGGGGAGTGTGATTTTGGTTTTCTTTTTCCTTAAGCGCCTATGTGTACTATAGATATTGATGTTTCTACATTTTTCTAAGGGTTTAAGGGTGTGACCCTTCACCTTGTGTATTACTAAGGCAGCTTAAGTGTGCGCACAGAGATCGTACCAATATTTATACAGCTAATATAAGCAAACTAAAGCACAAAACTGAGGAAAACGTATAGCACTTGATAAAAAAAGTAGTAAAAAAATTGAGGAAAAATGCAGTCTGTGTAAAAAGGCAAAAGACAGGTCTAATATGAGTGACCATACTATGCGTCATTATACTTTATTTGTGACTTTATACTAAATCCTTTGAATCCTAAATAGGTAGTGTACTATATGCCAACTAGGCACAAAATTGAGGGAAAAGTAGCAAAACTGAATAAAAAGTGCATAGCTTGTGAATCACGCGAGGCGTCTTGTGCCAAATGGCACAAAAAGGAAAGGTGTATGAGGACACGTCAGCATATAACTTAAGGGGATGCCACTGTTTGCCATTCACCAAAACGATCAAAGCCTGGACATTCCTGGACTGTTCTTCACTGGAAACAAGTAGTCAGCATGGAAACAGCCTCTGATTTACTGGCAGTAAATTGAAGTTCAGATAACGGACCTAATTCAGACCTGACTGCAAAATCTTTCTCTAATGGGCAAAACCATGTGCACTGCGGGGTGGGGGGGGGGGGGGGTGGGGGGCAGATATAACATGTGCAGAGAGAGTTAGATTTTGGTGGGTTACTTTGTTTCTGTGCAGAGTAAATACTGGCTGCTTTATTTTTACACTGCAATTTAGATTTTAGTTTAAACTCACCCCACCCAAATCTAACTCTCTCTGCACATGTTATATCTGCCTCATCTGCAGTGCACATGGTTTTGCCCATTACAGAAAAAATTAGCTGCAGCAATCAGGTCTGAATTAGGCCCAGCATCTGGCAGTAGTAATGTCCCACATTTCTAATGTTCCGGTGGATTAATTTAAAGAGTTTTGTTGATTTTGTATAAATTTAGACTAAGATGATCCAAGAAAGAAGAAAGGAATATTTTGGGGGGTTTATTTAAGTGGTAAATAAGAGTTTTATATAGCCTTTTATTCAATTAGTGTATTTGAAATGTGTGCTTTTACTCAGTTAGCTTGAAATGTGTGGTTTTATTCAATTAGTTTATGTGAAATGTGTGGTTTTCTTTACTCTTGGTATAATTGGAGTGTTCAGAGTTAAAGGGAACCAAGTCCATTTTTTTTGTACTAACCATGCCATGGTACTGAGCAAACATCAGATTCATAAAATATATAAATTAAACATGGTACTACATTATAGAGCAGTAAAAACATGTAAAAGTCATTAGTTAATTATAGTTCTTTAACTTTGAGATCCATTTTCTCAAAATTTACTCACTTGGACTTGTTTCACTTTAGCTCCTAACCCTCCAATTGGCAGAAGACTTAGGAGCCCTCTTCATTTTATTGACATATTTGGATAGCAAAGTTGCCTCTCTAGGCTTTTTTGATACTATTTACTCCATGTGTTTCTCCATTTTGTATATGTATGACCTCATTGCTTTATATATGTACTTTTTATTAGGATTAGTGCTTTGCAGACATATAGGCACCAGTTAGAAATATAGGGGTATATTCAATTGCAGTTGAATTCCGGCTTCAATTCAACCGTTTTTGGATTCAACACAATTCAACAGGCGAAACCCTCCACCCGGGACCCGAATTCAACATATTCAATAAATAACGGATTCGACATTACCCCTGTCGAAAAATGGACCAATTGATGAATAGTGGGTGGCCTGGATTCGACTTCATGGACATCACAAAAGTGTTCAATAAATCCTGAAAAAAATTGCGTGGGGTCACCCCTCCTAAGCGTAACCAGCCTCGGGCTCTTTGAGCCGGTCCTGGTTGTAAAAATACGGGGGGAAAATTGACTGTGCTTCCCCCATATTTAAACAACCAGCACCGGGCTTATCTACTTGGTTTGTCTATTTAGGAGCCACAAGTATTATTTAATCGATTTTTTAAAAGAATATATATATTTTTTTACTAACTTCAATAATATGGAGAGATCAGTGCATGTTTTTCAGTTGGAAGGGGTGTTGAAAGTGTTGAAAATCCTGAAAAAATGCGTGGGGTCCCCCCTCCTAAGCATAACCAGCCTCGGGCTCTTTGAGCCGGTCCTGGTTGTAAAAATACTGGGAAAAAATTATATTTTATAATTTTATTTACAGGTACCCCTGGATTCTACTGGAGAAGAGGACCGACTGCTTCGTGTCAACATAGGTAAGTATGTGTGTATGTAGGTGTGCATGTATGTAATAAAGTTGAACTGTCACGGTGTGTGCGTTGTGTTTTTTTTTGGTATTTTTTTTGTAGTAGAACTACAGGTACCAGCGGGCCCGTTTTCCACCTGCATGCTGGTACTTGTGGTTCTCCAAGTACAAGCTTGCGGGGGAGCCTTGCTGGGACTTGTGGTTCTGCTACAAAAAACAATATTTTTTGTCACAAAAGGCTATCAGCCCCCCATCCGCAGCCCTTGGATGTGGGGGACAGCCTCGGGCTTCACCCCTGGCCCTTGGGTGGCTGGAGGGGGGGACCCCTTGATTTAAGGGGTCACCACTCCTCCAGGGTACCCCGGCCAGGGGTGACTAGTTGGGGATTTTAATGCCACGGCCGCAGGGGCCTATATAAAAGTGTCCCCCAGCTGTTGCATTATCTCTCTGACTAGAGGAGCCAGGTGCTGGTTTCAAAAATACGGGGGACTAGAGGAGCCCGGTGCTGGTTGTTTAAATATGGGGGAACCACAGTCAATTTTAAGGTCCACTGTATGTATATGTGTTTTATTTTTACTAAAGTGTTTTTAATTATTACACTTTTTTGAATATCTTTGGAGCCATATATAATGAAACCGCTACGTGAGGATTCGCGGCTTGTTCTGAGTGAGTAATGGTACGCATTGTACTATATGCCTGACCTATAGTTTTTTGGTGGAATGAAAGATACCTTTATGTGTGAAGATCAGTCCTATTTATTGTGAGTGGGGTACGCCATCCATCTTCTTGAAAATTGATTCCATGCTGCATTGTGCATTTCCAGCATTTAAAGACGTATTACACCATGATGCATATTTTTGCTTTTGTTTTACATATCTTGTTGATACGTCGTATGCAGTTTGGGAACTGTTCGTGTGCTGCTGTGGTGAAGGTGTTTTGTGACTGGACAAATGGCACTATTGCGAATAACCAACATGGAAACTGCAGAGCACCACGTGCCACTGATGTGAGAGGTGAACGTCGGCTACGAAGGTGCGTGAAGGCCGACGACACGCTACAGTGGAGCATCTCACCATCAAAATGAACCTGGGGCTACCAGACATGTGTCTTAAATGACAGTTCAGCCCATCTAGCTGCTGTCCGTACTGCACACGGCGGTTACTCTGGTGGTCATAATAATGTGACTCGATCGTGCATGAGCCCAAGGGTTCATGTTGGCATTATACAAAGATGCAGCAATATATACAGCTGGAAATTTGGTGAGTTTTGATCAGATATGTGCAGAAAATGTAGGCAGGGGAGGCACTGTCTTATCTGCCATAGATTTTTTTTACTCCAGAGTTCTGACTATAAAAATGATTAGAATAATACAAAGAAGATTTTTCAAATATATTGTTTGTATTTTTCATATACTTTTATTTAGTCAAAACTCTGGCTTGTACATTAGTAAGACAGAAAAGGCTCTGCCTCACCTGCCTCACCTCACTGCACATCACTGGAAAGGGAGGGGGGGGGGGATGTTAGGGGTGAATTTCTTGCAGGCAGATACAAAATAACTGGGTATCAGCATATAAAAGTCTGTCTTTTAGCAGTTTCACTCACCCTGGTGTCATCGATGCTGCTCATTGCAAAATGGGGTGCCATACCACTTGCAAATACCATGAAAATCATGCTTAATAAGAACATGTATATATGGAACTCGTCTTCATATGACTAATAAAACAAAAGAAAATACAATTACTAAAAAATATTTCTGGTGATCATAAAGGGTCACAAATCTGTGAATTACATACCATTCAAACTGCAGATAAACACCTGTAATTAGTTTTTCTTTCCCTCTATTTGCATTAGTATACAATAGCAATATTTTATTACCTTCTGTGATTTATTATAGAGTTTAATACTTATTATATAATTCTTCATGAAGGAGAGATTTGTACATGTATTTTAATAAACATTTATTTAAATCACATGATTACACTAGGTGTACTTTTATGAATGGGTCCGGTATGATATACCGGCTGACGGCAAAATGCCAGCTGTCGGGATTGTAGTGTCGGTCTCCTGAATGTCGGGATCCCAACCGCCGGCATTTTCACTGCATCCCTTATTAATATGCACTAACACAACTTAAATCTATAATCAAAACTATACATTTTATAATTTGCTATTTATGATCTCCACAAGTTTCATTTTTTTTCATACATCTTTAAAAATGAAGCACAATTACCTGAAAGAATCATTTGCGCAGCTGACTCATACTCACAGGCAGCACAGGGTTGTTCCATATCTGGATATGTTCCTTGGAGTTAAAGGTCTTCAAGAAGGCATTGCTAATGATGTTTACAAGCACTGGTAGTGCATTCTGTGCTCGGGGGTTTCCTACTATGGTGTAAGTGTAACTCTATGGTGTAAAACATAATTATATATGAATATAAATAACTGATGTATCACAAGAACATTTGGAGTTGATGGATAGGCTGGAGGTAGCTAAGAGGTAGCATTGGAAAGTCTAGAGGGGTGCAGTGGAAGTGGTAAAGTGGTGTTGGAAATGTTGGAGATGGTGTTGGACAGCTTAGAGGAGGGCATTATAAAGAGTGGCGTTGGCAATGGAAAGCTTGCAGGGCACTGGAAATGGTGAAGATACACTGGAAGGTTTAGAGAGGTCATTGGAAATGGTGATGTCTTAGGAAGGCATAGGAGGAGTGATGGAAAGAGTGAAGATGGACTTGGAAGTTTTGTATAATATAATTGTATATTTGCACCTGCAAGACTGAATTAACTTCTTTCCTATAAGAAAGTACTGTAATTCCTTAACCACAATATATATAGATTATTTAATCACCATTTAACAGGATCAGATGGTCCCAATTTTCAGTTTCACTATCATTAACTTTATAACAGAATTTTATATTTGTATTAAATCATTTTCTTGAGTTCATTGGGATACGGAACTCAGAAATTAAATTTGGGAAACCTAAATTCTGCTGCGATCATCAGTAATTACAAATCTCTAGTGAACAGAATACAGAAGAGCAGAGGAATCAAATAAGAGAGAGAGAGAGAGAGAGAGAGAGTGTGTAAAATACAGTGTTTTCCAATATGACTTTAAAACAACTTTACACAAGGAGAATAGGAAATGGAATAAAAACATAAAGGTTGGGCATCCAGTGTCCCATAGACTAAAAAAAGACAGTATAATTTCACTAGTCCTACAAACATAGATCCTCAAGGCCTATCATGAAGGGAGATCTCTTTTTCTGCTACCTACCAGAGTCCAAGGTCAAAATAACAATTTACTGATATAAATGGAAGTTGGAGAATACTATTGGATGAAAAGTGTTAGCCTGAAGAAATGGACAACGCTTTAATGCTGTCAAATCAAGGTTGACATCTGAAGAAGTTTTGGGTGATATATGTAGGTTGCATCACAAGTAAGAAAGTCAGCATAATTAATTTTCTTTGAATGAGGACTCAAACCCTAGAGAGGTAAGTTTCAGGTCCCCATCAAGAACTTTTTGTAACAGCTGTAAACAGGTCAGCTAAAAAGAAAACACAAAGAAAACACACAGAAAAATATAATTAACTAAAAGTGGATACAAGTCTTTCACACCCTGTAATAATTCTTGTCCAAAACTTCCTTTCTAGCCTTTAGAAAGCCATTTTCAGAGAAAAACCTTTGCTTTAAGGGTCATGGCTTTAACAGCCATGCCATTAAAGCCATCCAAGCTAATCCTTGGTGATATAAGGGCCCCTAATTTAACATGCCTTATCCATGACTGTTCCCATGCCATGATGAGCATGTTCGTGTACCACACCTTCTTTGCCAGTCCATTGGTTCCAGAATCACCGGAAACACCCTAGTTTTTTACTTTCACATGGAGGCATTATCAGATGGAAGTTCCAAGAGACTTAATGTCTGTCAACAATGCCATCAACCATTGTCAGAAGTACTGAATGTTTTGGTTGCACCATGTTCACATCTTGTTGACTCCACCTTCCATAATCTGTAGAAAAACATCCTGTATGCATGGCATGTCTGTACATAAAAATCTACTTCCAAGTTTTCAATGCCTAGAGCCTAAACCTAAAAGAGATTTTGGTAAAACCTACCCCTTTCTTCATTTGAAGAATTGAATAAATAACCAAGAGGAAACCAAAAATTGAATGTCTTCCTATAGAGAAAAACATTTTGTTTCATCTCCAGAAAGGCTGTTAGATAAGAACTGTTCAATGGGAACTTCTTGAGATATAAGATGTTTTCTACATACGTTCCTCTCACAAAGGCAAAAGAGGATATTGGCTGACATCAAAGGAGTTCCTGGGTGTGCAGCCATGCCAACTATCTGTCAGATGACTTTGGAGCTCAACACTTAGTCACCCAACCCTGCTTTCCTCTCTTAGCCCTCATAGGATTGAAGACTCACAGCAATCTGTCTTACAGCCCTGATAGTTTTCAAGATCCGTTCCAGGAAAGATAAAACCTTGATGAGATTCTCTACCAACTTCAATAAGCAATGTCAGCTCATCTGGTGCTATGAAAAAAGATCCCAGGGAACAATAGGAATATAGATCTGGAAGAGTTTAGATTTTTCAAGTCAAATATTGTCTCCAAACCCCACCACTAAGCTTATGTACCCATTTTCTATTGCCCGGCATATGATGAAAGAGACATTTTACTATAATATCATATACTGGATTGACTGTCAGGCCCATAAAGTCACAATGATCTACTAAATATTACCCTGATTTACCCATAGATGATCACTCACCTGATTGTCTCGAGTGACTTCTATTGCTCCTTTGTATGTTGTAGTGTTTATGTTGTATGGACCATTAATGACATCAATCACAATGTCCTGAGATTTCACCCCATCAATGAAATCCTCTATAGGTGCACCTGTCTCAGAAATAACAGGGAATATTTGTCCAAGGATATATAGAAGTGAAATAATAAATGCTGCAAAATGTTTTTGACACAATATTATTTTTAACGTTTTTGGGAGAAACATTATGCCGATTGTTTCAAAGTAACAATAATTTATAAGGCAAAACCAGGTCTGTTTTGCCTTTTAAATGATTACCACAGTGAGGATAAATCTGAGAGACATAGAGCGAGGTGAGCATATGACCGACCGCCCTATACCTACCAGTGAGGAACGGGGCGTCACAAGACTTCTCTTGCCAGCCATGAATAGGCAACTACATGTGCCTCTTACCGATAACCCCAAAACCCACAACTATTCAGGCTTTGGCCTGGAATTTTTAAGCCTGCTTTTAAAGCATATAATTCAAATTAAGAAAAGTTGTAACTGGAGTTTGAGAACCCCATCTCTCCTTTCTCCACAGGTAAATCCATCTTCATTATGATTTCAGTTCATTGAGAATGTCATTAAGTTAATCAGTGGCGGATTTTATCTAGGGGCGGCGGGACTGCACCTTTCCTGAACCCTGCACAGCGTTTACCGCCTCCCCTTGTAGGTGGCATCTACCTGATTACAGCACTGCAAAAAAACGCCTGCGTACGTTCAGGTCTGAATCACCCCCGTAGTCGGTAATTTATTGATTACAACCACCTGTACCGCCTGGCGGTTGTTTCGCTCCAGCCAGGACTCTCCTCACACAACACTATGGGGGTAATTCCAAGTTGATCGCAGCAGGAATTTTTTTAGCAGTTGGGCAAAACTGCACTGCAGGGGAGGCAGATATAACATGTGCAGAGAGAGTTAGATTTGGGTGTGGTGAGTTCAATCTGCAATCTAAATTGCAGTGTAAAAATAAAGCAGCCAGTATTTACCCTGCACAGAAACAAAATAACCCACCCAAATCTAACTCTCTCTGCAAATGTTATATCTGGCCCCCGTGCAGTGCACATGGTTTGCCCAACTGCTAAAAAATTTCCTGCTGCGATCAACTTGGAATTACCCCCTATATTCTTACCACTTTATTGTACTATTAATACACATATCCCATTAACGCAAAACTCCCCACTGTGTATAGCCTGGAATAGGGAAGGGCTTCGCTTACTTCTACATGTTTTAGATAAAGAGGGTCAAACAATGCTTTCTTTTCAACAATGTAAAGAAAAATATCAAACTTTACCCATACCCTTATTCGTATATTATCAAATACGAAGTTATACTTCCAGCGTCATCTCCAAATTTACTGACAAAGACTCCTCGAATAAACTGGATGTATTGATGAGTCTTGCTAAAGGTAGAACGTGCAACACCTCTTTATTATACACACATACCAAAAGATAAATTGTTCTAGAGGTTTTACAGGGTGGAATGGCGAAATGGACCATGGATTTACCCAGTGTTACTCTTGAGTTCATCCTTTCTGCATTTACACGATTAAATAAAACTTTAATTTCAGCCTCTTATGTAGAGATGCAGTATAAGTTATTACGTTAAGCATATTACACCCCGAAATGACGTCTGCTAATAGGTACCTCCACAGACTCGAAGTGTTTTAAATGAGCAGCTCCAGAAGCAAATTTGTATCACTGCATGTGGAGCTGTCCTGAGGTTCAGAAATGCTGGCTGATAATAGATCAATACATAAAATATACTTATGATTTCTCTGACGTCCTAGTGGATGCTGGGAACTCCGAAAGGACCATGGGGATAGCGGGCTCCGAAGGAGGCTGGGCACTCTAGAAAGATCTTAGACTACCTGGTGTGCACTGGCTCCTCCCACTATGACCCTCCTCCAAGCCTCAGTTAGATTTTGTGCCCGGCCGAGGTTGGATGCACACTAGGGGCTCTCCTGAGCTCTTAGAAAAGAAAGATAGTCTTAGGTTTTTTATTTTCAGTGAGACCTGCTGGCAACAGGCTCACTGCAGCGAGGGACTAAGGGGAGAAGAAGCGAACTCGCCTGCTTGCAGCCGGATTGGGCTTCTTAGGCTACTGGACACCATTAGCTCCAGAGGGATCGACCGCAGGCCCAGCCTTGATGTTCGGTCCCGGAGCCGCGCCGCCGTCCCCCTTACAGAGCCAGAAGCAAGAAGATGGTCCGGAAAATCGACGGCATGAAGACATCAGTCTTCACCAAGGTAGCGCACAGCACTGCAGCTGTGCACCATTGCTCCTCTCACACTTCACACTCCGGTCACTGAGGGTGCAGGGCGCTGGGGGGGGCGCCCTGAGGCAGCAATAAAAACACCTTGGCTGGCAAAAATACCTCAATATATAGCCCCCGGTTGCTATATATGAGGTAAATACCCCTGCCAGAATCCTATAAAAAGCGGGAGAATAGGCCGCGGAAAAGGGGCGGAGCTATCTCCCTCAGCACACTGGCACCATTTTTCCCTCACAGCTCCGCTGGAAGGAAGCTCCCTGGCTCTCCCCTGCAGACTACACTACAGAAAAGGGTAAAAAAGAGAGAGGGGGGGGCATTTAATTGGGCGCAGTATATAATATATATTAAAAAGCAGCTATAAGGGACATAACTCAGTTAGTCCCTGCATTATATAGCGCGCTGGTGTGTGCTGGCATACTCTCACTCTGTCCCCCCAAAGGGCTTTTGTGGGTCCTGTCCTCTAATAGAGCATTCCCTGTGTGTGTGGAGTGTGTCGGTACGGCTGTGTCGACATGTTTGATGAGGATAATGATGTGGAGGCGGAGCACATGCCTTTAGAAGGGATGTCACCCCCTGGGGGGCAGACACCTGAGTGGATGAGCTTATGGAAAGAAATGAGTGCACGTATAGACTCGTTACATAAGGAATTTGACGAGAAGCCGACTGTGGGACAGCCGAGTTCTCAGCTCGTGCCTGTCCAGGTGTCTCAAAAGTCATCAGGGGCTCTAAAACGCCCGCTATCTCAGATGGCACAAGTAGATGTCGACACCGATACTGACACCAGTGTCGACGACGATGAGTCAAATTTAATGCCCATTGACAAAGCCTGCTGGATTGCTTTATCGTATAAACAACCCTTTATGAGGTCTAAGAACACTGTACGCTGAATGCGTGAGAAGTACCGTAAAGGTACGCTATTTGCGTATCGATCGCTTAGCCGTGATCGAGACGCTCAGGCGTCACGTTTACTCACGAGTAAATGATCACAGGCAGGCACGCTCAAGACCACGAGGAGATCACCAGCGGCGCAGACGCTCACAACGCTAAACCTTGATATCTATACCTTTTATCAAAGTAATACACAGAATACCTTAATGTGAATACAGGGTGTAAGTGCAACCTTGTGTAACCTGACTAACTACAAAGCTGCTTGAGCGTCACCGACGCTCAAGTGAACACTTAACACTATGAGAAAAATACACAGATACTTGATTAGGGTCCAAAGCCTATCAACTGTATTATAACTATTATACTTGCAAAAAGGAATCACAGTACAAAAGATACACTACAATATAACAGAGACTTCCTAACCAAAATAGCTACACTAGAAATACAATACAATACCAATCTAATACAATACAATACAATACTAGTCAAGGGGAGATATGGGAGAAAAGAGAAGGGAGAGAGAGAGAGAGACGGAGAGAGAGAGAGAGAGATGGAGAGAGACGGAGAGAGAGAGAGAGAGAGAGAGATAGGGAGAGAGATGAGAGAAATGGCTCACAGAAAGACAATGATTACGGAGAGAAACTTACGCACAAGGGTAAACGATCGCATGCGCCTGGACATCCAGCACCCGATTTTCAGCAATGAGAACCGTTGAAGAGTGAGAGCTGGATGTGGTCGGCCTGCCTATTTATGCCCCACACACAATGCAATCCTACAGTCCCTACAATCCCATTGTCCATTGGACGTCGGAATTCGGCCCTGCATCATAACAAAAGGTCATAGGTTGATTCATACAGGTGGGCTGTGACGATTTCAAACAGCTCAGGTGGGTGGGGAACTAGGTTTCCCGCCGCATACCTGAGTATGAGTAAATAGTAGAAATGGACATAAACTTCTTATGTCCATAACTATTCGCACGAGCGATTAATACGCTCCAAACCAACACCGGAATATTGCTATTTAAATACTCTTCCGATGGGTACCAAACACTACTGCATGACTCCTGTTAGACCCTTCCTACGATACAAAGAGGGATTCCTCAGCTCAGGGACATTCTATATTAACCAAACTTTCAGAATCTATCAAAGGGACCATGGTCTACAAACTACATTAATTGTGAAAATATGTAACGATTGGGTCGCACACTACGACTACATACTCCTTACCGTAAATACGCATACCGATGCGAGCGGGTGCACGCATCAGCGGGTATGCGCTATCACGGGAAAGCGCACGCATGCGCAGCGCGGACCAGCGTGAGGTGCAAATATGGCAGCGTGTATAGGGATATTTTTCTGACTTTGACAGTCCACCCTTTGGCAGTCAATAATAACTGCCACCTTCAAAACATTTCAAAAAGGAGAAAAATATAAGTCAGGGGTTAATTCATTTCCATGGTTGGGTAAGGAAGAAGAGAGGAGTAGGTGTGAAGAGGGTATGACCTAGTGAGATAGCAGAAGTATGTGTGTATGAGTCCATGTTTGGAGGGTCATGTATCATCGTGCCGTACGTGTGGTAAATCAAGCTTCGAGGTATTGCGAAGTATACATTTGAATTCCTTCTTATCCCGTGGTACAGGTCTGTGGATGGGCTGTCAAACTTTACCGAGCTCTTTTCGGCTTTTGAACAGAATGGGGAGCACATTTTAGTTGATGATACATGAATGGGGGAATATGTGATTGCTGATATCTGTGCCTGTATTCCCTATACTATGTGTGTTATTACCTGAGGGTTGTAGAGATGAGGATGAAGAACACTTATGGAAAATGCAATGATATTCTATGTCAGGTAAATGTACATCTGTCGTTGAAGTTTTGTTCGGTATCTGTTGAGAGTCGTCTTCTTTGCGCTGTATTGCTCCTTGGGCATGAGCAAATAGCTTTGTCAGTGCCATCAGATTTACAAAAATGTTGGGCTAGCGTGAGTTTAAAAATACTAGGGAAACTGGGGATCCATGGCAAAGTTCATCAAATGTCCATTTCTCAAGTGGTCAAAACTTCATCTTTGGTGCTTGTCTGTGATCTGTATAGCGTCTCGTCAACTTCCTCGTCCAAGGGGGTCTTTGTATCTTGGGGAAAAGCAGAAAAACAGGTGAAAGAAACGGACCTTATAATCGCATTTTCATCACATCATGGTTTCTATCATTGGGTCATAAATCAAATCCAGGTTAATTACAGTTTCCTCACTCCTCAAGCTCATCACTCTTGTACTTTGTTTGCACCTCATTAAAGCCTGCCCGCATCTAAATATCAATCCAATAGATATAACAACACCTAAGATACATAGGAGAAACTTTCCAACATCCATTATGACTCCTTGAGCCCAGTCTCCTAAACCGGAGAACCAATTTCGCTGGTTCAACCATGACACCCAACTAGTCAGCTCATTTCCTACAGCGGCAAGGGTGAGATTGTGTTTTCGGCGAAATTCCCATTTTAATTGGAGAATATCGTCCATCTTTTGGTCTATGACCTCTACCGGATCCTCGGTGCTATTTGTGATATACGTGCAACACTTTATGCCGTACTGTGTTGCCAATGTAACACAATATCCGCCTGTTACTGCTGTAAGATAATTAAGAACCATCCTATGCTGAACTAGTTCTGTTTTATAAGCTTGAAGTTCTCTTCCAGTGTATCTGAACGTGTCATCATACATTTCAGTGATATTATCTAACAAATTGGCGAGTGCGGAAATGTATCTATAATTCATCACTCCCCGAGCGGTGCGAGTGAAATCTAACGCTACCAGAACCTGAATCCCGGTGGATTCATGGATAAGATCAGAGGCCGGATGCTCTAACCTTTCTGACAGTTGTCTTTTAACTCGGTGCTCGTAATGAGTGTGAGTATAAGGAGCTTGGGCACCACGGTGTATGTCCTTCATTTTGTCATGTGTAACAGTCATCACTTCAGGCAATACTTTTCCAATATAACACAATCCTTCAGAGTTTGGGGCAAGCCACTTGTACGCCTTTCTCCCGCATATGAAATATGCATCATCGGGGAGAACATAAGGGACGGAGAAGGACATTACCATATTACACACCTTCCAGGTGAAATCTCCTGATCCTAATTCTTCCATCTGCTTAATGCACGTATCAGACTGTACGATATGTGCACAGTATCCTGGTGATACTTCTCCAACTCTAGTAATTCTATTTCCTAGGGTGTATCTATACCGGAAAGATTTTCCTCTACTGGCTATGTGGCGTACAAGCTCTGTATCTGTAGGCATTCTATCTGCTCTGTGTGAAAAGGTCATGGTGTGGTTACTCCATGACACTTCCCAATTTCCCGGCTTTCGGGGATTGGAGATGTTGAAACATAAGAGGGACCTATCCACATGGTATTGGTGGAGCTTCAAGCTAGGAGGGCTGGAGATATTAAACCTCCTGTCCACCGGTCTCCCACCATTTAACTCAAGTACCTCCCCTAACGTTAAAGGAAATGGTACTAGCCCTGATTTGCTATGCCCTTGAGGTACTTGAGAACATACCCAACAATCTGTCTCATTTAACACGCTACCCACTAAGGAGTGATAGTCACTCAATGGATGCCGGTCCATATGGTTATTAAAACTGGATTGGCATTATTGCTACCGAGCCTACAGATACAGTTTTCTTTTTGAACTAACAATCCTTCAAAGAAAATGTTTACAGATAACATGGTTGTTAGATCGTGCCCGGTACTCGCCTTTGCTTGGTGATTGAGTTGCTATTGGAAATTTACACCTCCGTCTCAGTCATCAGGACCTTTCTGGATCCTTTCTCGACCTCACTGGTACTCTCACCGAAACAGACTGCTCTGGTCAACATCATGGTTAACGGGAAAATCCATATCACAGTCTCTTGGGGCAAGTCCATCTTACAGGAGGAGAAAAGAAGAAATTTGTAATGGGGGCATAAGAAAATCAGTTTGAGGGGGAGAGAACTCGTTACGATAATAAGTTCTCTCGTCTTGTTGTTCTTCTTGTTCTGCTGTCCTCTCAAAGGTGCTGTCTCTCAGTCTTCCAAACGAACATTCTGGTGATGCAATATTCCTTCCCAACCGACGATCTTTCTGTAAGGAGCAAAAATCTGGCATTACCATTGGTCCAACTGAGGGGTGACATAGCATCTTTAAACCATGGAAACATGAGTGGGAAGAGAGAGACAACAAAAAAAACAAAAGAGATAGAGAACAATTCATGTGCATATATACATTACATAACTCGACAATAACCATCAATAAGAAAAGAGAAACAAAGCATTTTTAAACATTGTCAACATTAAGAAAACATTGTTAGCATTAGAAAAACATTGTCAGACTTATTAGGCTGTCATATCTATGTGTCTAATGGTCTCCTTGAGCAGTCCCTCCCCACCAGCACCTGCATTACTCCACTGTCTGTATCTGGCCAGAAATACATTGTGGCGGAGGTCATGCTGGGGTTTGGTAGACTTCTGCAAGGACCAAGTGGATATGCAATGTGTGAATTCTTACCGATAATCGTCAAAGATGGGGATAGAGAGAGAGAGAGAGAAAAACATTTTTCTTCACAAATACATTTACAACGTTTCACCTGGTCATTCCTGTGTCTTCAGTGAATGACCTCCCACTTTATTAACCGTTACCTCAGGCTTACCATCCGTCGTATGATCACCTTTCTTGACTACCTATCATGGGTGTGGCTCAAAATTCCTCCTATCTGATCTCTGATTATAATGGTGTGTGTTGTAATTTTGCTAATTTCTTGGTCTAGGGGGTCTAACTTTATGTGGGTTATTACAGTTGTTGGCATAATGCCCTTCTCTTCTACAATGGTAACAAATCCTTGGCTTTCTCCATGTGCTAGGGGCCTGGGGTTCCGGTCGACTTGATGCATCCTCTAGTGCTTGGATGTTCAGTGTCATCAACCGCTCTCCCTGCGCTTCCCTGGTTCTTTGGATATTTCGGTCATGCTCGATAGCGGACTCTCTTAATGCCGCCACCGAGATACCTCTCCAATGAGGTATTGAAGTTTGTACCCTAATTTTTAGTGTGTCTTTTAAGTTGTTCGCTAATACGGACACAGCTACCTCTCTGTGGTGTACATTAGTTTCAATGTCATCTATACCTGTGTACCTAGCCATATCCTGCAGAGCCCGGTGAAAATACTCTTCTGCGGATTCACCTTCTTTTTGTCTTATTGTATAGATTTTATTCCACTTTACTACTGTAGGAAAATATTCTTTCAACTGTAGATTGATTCTTTTTACATTATCTTGGTTATACTTGTTTGTTAGTGGCACTTCCTCATCTAGCTTACAATCAGTGATAAATTTCAATGAATCAACATCGGGGGGTAAACATGCCCTCAAAACTGTCCTCCAATCTTTGTTACTTGGCTCTGCAGTATGTCCTAGCACTCTAATGTATCTTTGACAAGCAACTAAGTCTTTCCTGGGATCAGGAAATTCAGACAGAATTGCTCTTAATTCTGTTCGGGAAAAAGGGCAGTACATGGCGATGTTCCTGACAGGAGTGATTCCTGAAGAGTCAGTTTCCCCATTTGGTACTGCAATTACCCTAACAGGATTAAGTCCAGTAATGTCATTCTGAATTGATTCTAAGATATAAGGTACATTTGTTTGTGCGTGATGTATAATACCATACATACCTGTGGACACGACCTCACCTGACCCTCCATTAGGGGGTTTGATTACAGTTTTTACCGACTGGGTCGCGTCCACCTGGACGTCTTGTGTGATGGCTTCTGGAAGAGGTGCCGACATCGTTCTGGGTTCACTTTCTGGTTGGTGTTCCTGAGGAAAGTTTAACATGGGGTGCGACTTGCATGGGTTAATAGTTGTACATTCAACAGTATTACAATTATCTTTGTTACATTTATTACACTTATTCTTATCATCTATACTACAGTTGCTAAGAGCGTTTTTATTGTTCACCCTTGTGCTTTTCTCCGCAACCACAATCCCCTCCATTGCCATCTCTCTCCTCTCAAGATGAAAGTTAGGTAAGTAAGTTACATTTCTTTGCATTTCACCCTCCTGTTGCCATATCTGTAAACAATCATAATGCTTGATTCGTCTCTTTGCTGATTTAATGAGACATATCCTTCTCCTTAAATTATGCAACACCTCTGAGTCAAAACTACCTATCCCGGGAAATGGTACCTTATCCCCCGCAGTCATTCGTGTCCATTCATCACAAAAGGTCTCAGAGTGGGGACCATATTTCCCCCACATTACTAACCGAGCAGACCCTCGGGGTCTGCAAGCCTCTGGAGTCTGAATCCTGACCTCCGACCGTCTCTGTATTGTGCACTTGGCTGCCATTGTGGACCTTTTTAACACAGAAAAACTTCCTAAAATGCACCAAACACAGAACTTCGTTGGAAATCCTTAAAGCTCTTCCACTGAACTTCTTCTGCTCCGGGTATCTCCGGTCCGCCTTCTAGCAGACACGTGTAGCCGTTGCAGGCCCTATTTTTAGAGATTTTCCTGGGAAAATTCCCTTTTCCATTTTTCTTTACACAAATCACGCTTGCATGTGCTCCCTACAACACGTATGAGGGCAATATACGACCTCATATCACGTTGCGTTATTGGTCACACATACAACCGTGCGGTCCAATCGTACCACTTATAGACACTTGTTGCCCATAAATGGTAGGATCATTGGAGTCTCCCTACTGTGCTCCAAAACAGCCAGAGCGTAATACAACGAAAACTTTATCACACTCTGTTGCACGTTTTCACTCAGATCGTGCTCATCACGTTCCACATAGATCACAAAGTTCACAAAGCGGGCACAAAGTCCACAAAGCGGGATTCAATACACTCATACCGTTTTCAAACCAATATCATTCTTATAGTTTTCTGATCAGAAAAATCATTTCCCGTAGTCTGATAGCTCTCCCCAGAGGTATTACAGTAAAGTAAGGTATTTAAACTAAGTTTTTGGAAAGCTGAAATCAATTTGTGCTATTTATCGCCTTGCGCTATTTACCGCGTTGCGCTATTTACCGCGTTGCGCTATTTATCGCCTGTTAAAGTCAACTTGTGGTTTGAGTTACGTGGGCGTACACAGACGCTCCGTTGCGTAATGTACACTGCGTGCGTCGGCCTTTGGATTGCGTACGCAAGTCTCAGTTAGGGACACGTGTACGCAAAGCAAAGATCCACCGTAACACAATTTATACTTTTATCAATGTAGATGATCCCTGATCATCTACCACACACCACACTGACTTCGCCTTATCTCCCAGGCAAACCGTGTGTTGGTCTATACTTTAACTATTACCTCTATTCTTAAACTATGAAATAACAGCAAATCTCTTTTGGCACTTTTCTATCAACTATAAAACTGGCAAACAGGATAGTGATATACGAAAAATGAAATACACAGATGGAAAAGAAATGCAGATATGTATATGTATGCGTGCGTATATACGCAAGACAGAAGAAAAATAAACAGTTTTAAAAAACACTAGCGTTTTGTTCTTACCTCCGGTTCCCGGATTCCTTCAGCACCCTTTACCTAAGCGAAGCAGACGCTTATCCCATCAGCACTGCGAGACAACCTCCCGCCCTTTGCTGAGGGATAATGTCTGCTGATCTACCTAGTGCAGATATGTGAAGGACTGGACGGCCCCCAATTGACAAAGCCTGCTGGATTGCTTTATCGTATAAACAACCCTTTATGAGGTCTAAGAACACTGTACGCTGAATGCGTGAGAAGTACCGTAAAGGTACGCTATTTGCGTATCGATCGCTTAGCCGTGATCGAGACGCTCAGGCGTCACGTTTACTCACGAGTAAATGATCACAGGCAGGCACGCTATTGGCTATTGACTAACGTAATGATTCGCTATGGCGTAGCAGACGCTCGAGACCACGAGGAGATCACCAGCGGCGCAGACGCTCACAACGCTAAACCTTGATATCTATACCTTTTATCAAAGTAATACACAGAATACCTTAATGTGAATACAGGGTGTAAGTGCAACCTTGTGTAACCTGACTAACTACAAAGCTGCTTGAGCGTCACCGACGCTCAAGTGAACACTTAACACTATGAGAAAAATACACAGATACTTGATTAGGGTCCAAAGCCTATCAACTGTATTATAACTATTATACTTGCAAAAAGGAATCACAGTACAAAAGATACACTACAATATAACAGAGACTTCCTAACCAAAATAGCTACACTAGAAATACAATACAATACCAATCTAATACAATACAATACAATACTAGTCAAGGGGAGATATGGGAGAAAAGAGAAGGGAGAGAGAGAGAGAGAGACGGAGAGAGAGAGAGAGAGATGGAGAGAGACGGAGAGAGAGAGAGAGAGAGAGAGAGCTAGGGAGAGAGATGAGAGAAATGGCTCACAGAAAGACAATGATTACGGAGAGAAACTTACGCACAAGGGTAAACGATCGCATGCGCCTGGACATCCAGCACCCGATTTTCAGCAATGAGAACCGTTGAAGAGTGAGAGCTGGATGTGGTCGGCCTGCCTATTTATGCCCCACACACAATGCAATCCTACAGTCCCTACAATCCCATTGTCCATTGGACGTCGGAATTCGGCCCTGCATCATAACAAAAGGTCATAGGTTGATTCATACAGGTGGGCTGTGACGATTTCAAACAGCTCAGGTGGGTGGGGAACTAGGTTTCCCGCCGCATACCTGAGTATGAGTAAATAGTAGAAATGGACATAAACTTCTTATGTCCATAACTATTCGCACGAGCGATTAATACGCTCCAAACCAACACCGGAATATTGCTATTTAAATACTCTTCCGATGGGTACCAAACACTACTGCATGACTCCTGTTAGACCCTTCCTACGATACAAAGAGGGATTCCTCAGCTCAGGGACATTCTATATTAACCAAACTTTCAGAATCTATCAAAGGGACCATGGTCTACAAACTACATTAATTGTGAAAATATGTAACGATTGGGTCGCACGCTACGACTACATACTCCTTACCGTAAATACGCATACCGATGCGAGCGGGTGCACGCATCAGCGGGTATGCGCTATCACGGGAAAGCGCACGCATGCGCAGCGCGGACCAGCGTGAGGTGCAAATATGGCAGCGTGTATAGGGATATTTTTCTGACTTTGACACCATTAAGGCCATCCACTGCATGATTGAGGCAATGAAAGAGGTGTTAAATATTTCTGATTTACATCCAGGTACCACAAAGAAGGGTATTATGTTTGGGGAGAAAAAACTACCCGTAGTTTTTCCCCCGTCAGATGAATTAAATGAAGTGTGTGAAGAAGCGTGGGCTCCCCTGATAAGAAATTGGTAATTCCTAAGAAGGTACTAATGGCGTTCCCTTTCCCGCCAGAGGATAGGTCACGTTGGGAAACACCTCCTAGAGTGGATAAAGCGCTCACACGTTTGTCTAAAAAGGTGGCACTACCGTCTCAGGATACGGCCGCCCTTAAGGAACCTGCTGATAGAAAGCAGGAGGCGATCCTGAAGTCTGTATATACACACTCAGGCATTATACTTAGACCAGCTATTGCGTCAGCATGGATGTGCAGTGCTGCCGCTGCATGGTCAGATAAACTGTCAGAAAATATTGACACACTAGACAGAGACACGATTCTGCTAACAATTGAACATATCAAAGATTCAGTTCTGTATATGAGAGATGCACAGAGGGAAATCTGCCGGCTGGCATCTAAAGTAAGTGCATTGTCCATCTCTGCTAGGAGATGCTTATGGACTCGCCAGTGGACTGGAGATGCAGATTCCAAAAGGTACATGGAAGTTTTGCCCTATAAGGGGGAGGAATTATTTGGGGATGGTCTCTCCGACCTAGTTTCCACAGCAACGTCTGGGAAGTCAGCATTTTTACCCCATGTCCCCTCACAACCTAAGAAGGCGCCATTTTATCAGGTTCAGTCCTTTCGAACCCAGAAAAACAAGCGTGGAAAAGGAGGGTCTTTTCTGTCTAGAGGCAGAGGTAGGGGAAAAAGGCTGCAACAAACAGCAGGTTCCCAGGAGCAAAAGTCCTCCCCCGCTTCTTCTTCCAAGTCCGCCGCATGACGGTGGGGCTCCCCAGGCTGAGCCAGGTACGGTGGGTGCCCGCCTCATGAATTTCAGCGATCAGTGGGTTCGCTCACAGGTGGATCCCTGGATCCTTCAAATAGTATCTCAGGGGTACAAGCTGGAATTCGAGGCGGCTCCACCCCACCGGTTTCTAAAATCTGCCTAGCAGATTGCTCCCTCAGACAGGGAGGCGGTGAGAGCAGCGATTCACAAGCTGTATTCCCAGCAGGTGATAATCAAGGTACCCCATCTCCAACAAGGCCGGGGTTACTATTCCACACTATTTGTGGTGCCGAAACCGGACGGTTCGGTGAGACCCATTTTAAATTTGAAATCCTTGAACACATACATAAAAAAATTCAAGTTCAAGATGGAATCGCTCAGGGCGGTTATTGCAAGCCTGGACGAGGGGGATTACATGGTATCCCTGGACATCAAGGATGCTTACCTGCATGTCCCTATTTACCTTCCTCACCAGGAGTACCTCAGATTTGTGGTACAGGATTGCCATTACCAATTCCAGACGCTGCCGTTTGGACTCTCCACGGCACCGAGGGTATTTACCAAGGTTATGGCGGAAATGATGATACTCCTTCAAAAAAAGGGAGTTTTAATTATCCCGTACTTGGACGATCTCCTAATAAAGGCACGATCCAAGGAACAGTTGTTAGTGGGAGTAGCACTATCTCAGGAAGTGCTGCGCCAGCACGGCTGGATTCTGAACATCCCAAAGTCACAGCTGGTCCCGACGACACGTCTAATGTTCCTGGGAATGATCCTGGACACAGTCCAGAAAAAAGTGTTTCTCCCGGAGGAGAAAGCCAGGGAGTTGTCTGCTCTAGTCAGAGACCTCCTCAAACCAAAACAGGTATCGGTGCATCACTGCACGCGGGTCCTGGGAAAGATGGTAGCTTCTTACGAAGCAATTCCATTCGGCAGGTTCCATGCCAGAATCTTTCAGTGGGACCTGTTGGACAAGTGGTCCGGATCGCATCTTCAGATGCATCGCTTGATAACCCTGTCCCCAAGAACCAGGGTGTCTCTTCTGTGGTGGCTGCAGAGTGCTCATCTTCTGGAGGGCCGCAGATTCGGCATACAGGACTGGGTCCTGGTGACCACGGATGCCAGCCTACGAGGCTGGGGGGCAGTCACAAAGGGAAGAAACTTCCAAGGACTATGGTCGAGTCAGGAGACTTCCCTTCACATAAATATTCTGGAACTAAGGGCCATTTACAATGCCCTAAGTCAAGCAAAATCCCTGCTCCTACACCAGCCGGTGCTGATCCAGTCAGACAACATCACGGCAGTCGCCCATGTGAATCGACAGGGCGGCACAAGAAGCAGGATGGCAATGGCAGAAGCCACAAGAATTCTCAGATGGGCGGAAAATCATGTACTAGCACTGTCAGCAGTGTTCATCCCGGGAGTGGACAACTGGGAAGCAGACTTTCTCAGCAGGCACGACCTTCACCCGGGAGAGTGGGGACTTCATCCAGAAGTCTTCCAAATGATTGTAAATCAGTGGGGTCGTCCACAGGTGGACATGATGGCGTCCCACCTAAACAAAAAACTAGAGAGGTATTGCGCCAGGTCAAGAGACCCTCAGGCGATAGCTGTGGACGCTCTAGTGACACCGTGGGTGTACCAGTCAGTTTATGTGTTCCCTCCTCTACCTCTCATACCAAAGGTATTGAGAATAATAAGAAAGCGAGGAGTAAACACAATTCTCGTGGTTCCGGATTGGCCAAGAAGAGCGTGGTACCCGGAACTTCAAGAGATGATCTTAGAGGACCCGTGGTCTCTGCCGCTCAGACAAGACCTGCTACAGCAGGGGCCCTGTCTGTTCCAAGACTTACCGCGGCTGCGTTTGACGGCATGGCGGTTGAACGCCGGATCCTGAAGGAAAAGGGTATTCCGGAGGAAGTCATTCCTACGCTTATTAAAGCTAGGAAAGAGGTTACAGCAAATCATTATCACCGCATATGGCGGAAGTATGTTGCATGGTGTGAGGCCAAAAAGACCCCAACAGAGGAATTTCAACTAGGTCGATTTCTACATTTCCTGCAAGCAGGAGTGAATATGGGCCTAAAATTGGGCTCCATTAAGGTACAGATCTCGGCTCTGTCGATTTTCTTCCAAAAAGAACTAGCTTCAGTACCTGAAGTTCAGACATTTGTTAAAGGAGTGCTGCATATTCAGCCCCCGTTTGTGCCCCCTGTGGCACCTTGGGATCTCAACGTGGTGTTGAGTTTCTTAAAATCACATTGGTTTGAGCCACTAAAAACCGTGGATCTGAAATATCTCACGTGGAAGGTGGTCATGTTATTGGCCTTGGCGTCTGCCAGGCGAGTATCAGAGTTGGCGGCTTTGTCTTGTAAAAGCCCTTATCTGATTTTCCATATGGATAGGGAAGAATTGAGGACTCGTCCCCAGTTTCTCCCTAAGGTGGTGTCAGCGTTTCACCTGAACCAGCCTATTGTGGTGCCTGTGGCTACCAGGGACTTGGAGGACTCCAAGTTACAGGACGTTGTCAGGGCCCTGAAAATATATGTTTCCAGGACGGCTAGAGTCAGAAAATCTGACTCGCTATTTATCCTATATGCACCCAACAAGCTGGGTGCTCCTGCTTCTAAGCAGACTATTGCTCGTTGGATTTGTAATACAATTCAGCTTGCACATTCTGTGGCAGGCCTGTTACAGCCAAAATCTGTCAATGCCCATTCCACAAGGAAGGTGGGCTCATCTTGGGCGGCTGCCCGAGGGGTCTCGGCTTTACAACTTTGCCGAGCAGTTACTTGGTCAGGACAAACACGTTTGCAAAATTCTACAAATTTGATACCCTGGCTGAGGAGGACCTGGAGTTCTCTCATTCGGTGCTGCAGAGTCATCCGCACTCTCCCGCCCGTTTGGGAGCTTTGGTATAATCCCCATGGTCCTTTCGGAGTTCCCAGCATCCACTAGGACGTCAGAGAAAATAAGAATTTACTCACCGGTAATTCTATTTCTCGTAGTCCGTAGTGGATGCTGGGCGCCCATCCCAAGTGCGGTTTATCTGCAATACTTGTACATAGTTATTGTTAACTAAATCGGGTTATGGTTGAGCCATCTGTTGAGAGGCTCAGTTGTTTCATACTGTTTACTGGGTTTAATATCACGAGTTATACGGTGTGATTGGTGTGGCTGGTATGAGTCTTACCCGGGATTCAAAATCCTTCCTCATTGTGTACGCTCGTCCGGGCACAGTGTCCTAACTGAGGCTTGGAGGAGGGTCATAGTGGGAGGAGCCAGTGCACACCAGGTAGTCTAAGATCTTTCTAGAGTGCCCAGCCTCCTTCGGAGCCCGCTATCCCCATGGTCCTTTCGGAGTTCCCAGCATCCACTACGGACTACGAGAAATAGAATTACCGGTGAGTAAATTCTTATTATCACACTTCTCCCTGCTCCAGAGTGGGCTTTGTGTGACATATACACGACCCCTATTGGGAACAGGACACCCTTTGGACAAAGATTATTATTGGCCACATTGGCAGCAGTGGGATAAAAGACCATAATGTCACAATGCATTTTGTCAGATACACTGACATTATTATTGTTTATACCTGTTACGTACCGCCGTCGCGGCCATCGCTTAGCAACAGGAACGCTGTGTCATTAGCTGGCTGCTTCAGGCTACTGATAAGTCCTGGAGTATAAAGTTTGCAGCACTGTGTCAGGTGCTGTAATCAATCATGCAGGCTGAGTTCTCTGTGGATGGCAGCACTCAGCTGGTTCCAGTCAGCTAATCAGCTCCATATAAATAGGATTTCTTTTTGCTCAGTCAGTGTTGGTGATAGCTTCATGTAGGCTGTGTCATTCAACCTGGGAAACTACTTGAAAGATTCTAAGAACTTTGGAAAGACTCTGTCTGGCATCCTCTGAGAAAATCTTGTCCATTTATGAAATTTCTTTAATAAACAATAGAAATAGTGAATACGTATAATGTTGTACAGATGTGTCCACATGCATCTTTGCTATATCCCGCCATGTATGGCACAGTTTTGCATGCCATAGACTGAGAGACATTGGGGGTAATTCTGAGTTGATCGCAGAAGGAACTTTGTTAACAGTTGGGCAAAACCATGTGCACTGCAGGGGAGGCAGATATAACACGTGCAGAAAGAGTTAGATTTGGGTGGGTTATTTTGTTTCTGTGCAGGGTAAATACTGGCTGCTTTATCTTTACACTGCAATTTAGATTGCAGATTGAACACACCCCACCCAAATCTAACACTCTCTGCACATGTTTTATCTGCCTCCCCTGCAGTGGACATGGGCCCTCATTCCGAGTTGTTCGCTCGCAAGCTGCTTTTAGCAGCTTTGCACACGCTAAGCCGCCGCCTACTGGGAGTGAATCTTAGCTTATCAAAATTGCGAACGAAAGATTCTCAAAACTGCGAATAGACACTTCTTAGCAGTTTCTGAGTAGCTCCACACTTACTCGGCATCTGCGATCAGTTCAGTCAGTTTCGTTCCTGGTTTGACGTCACAAACACACCCAGCGTTCGCCCAGACACTCCTCCGTTTCTCCAGCCACTCCTGCGTTTTTCCCAGAAACGGTAGCGTTTTTTCACACACTCCCATAAAACGGACAGTTTCCGCCCAGAAACACCCACTTCCTGTCAATCACATTACGATCACCAGAACGAAGAAAAAACCTTGTAATGCCGTGAGTAAAATACCTAACTGCATAGCAAATTTACTTGGCGCAGTCGCACTGCGGACATTGCGCATGCGCATTAGCGACTAATCGCTCCGTTGCGAAAAAAAAGTAACAAGCGAACAACTCGGAATGACCACCATGGTTTTGTCCAACTGCTAACAAATTTGCTGCTGCGATCAACTCAGAATTAGGCCCATTATACGTATTCACTATTTCAGACTGCGTAGGGAACATACTGTGACCATAGCAGCATAAACGAACCGTCGGGGCTTCCTCAGCGCCACTCGGTGCATCACCTTGGCTTGGAAGGGGTTAATGTTTTTGTGGTGGGAGGAACGTGGAGAGAGGGTCCGAGGGGCTGATTGGCTGGATCATGTATAGGGGCTGGCCTGTCATACATATAGGCTGCTGACAGGGTACTTCCTCCCTTTTTTCAGCTCTTCTCATGAGGTCTGCAAGTATTCTCATGAGGTCTGCAAGTATTGCTCCATTTAATATATCCTACACCTTTATTCTTTATCATACTTCTAACATATCCCTTTCTTCTTCTTTTACTCCCTCTCCTCTGTTCCTGGCCTTTCTCTATCCCCTCTACCTTTTTACTATATTTCCCTTTCCTATATTTCCCTTTCTCTGTGTGTGGAGGATCCTGCATTACGTCCGGGCTCTATGGCAGCCAGAATCCGGTCTCTGTGTAATCCACAGCCGCACCGCTGGCCTCCCCGCCCGGCTCCTGGACGCCTCTGATGTCCAGCCAGCACGGGGAGTGCCTGCTGCGGCTGCCTGTGAGGTCCGGGCTGCGCGCGGCCGGGCTCGGCCGCCCGCTCGTGCTCCCCCGCGAGTGTGTTCTCCGTCCCCGCTGCTAGCCGCGGCGGGGGACGGAGCGCAGGGGGACTGAGGGCGCACGCGACGGCATGCCAGGGACGGTGCTCTGCCGTCCCTGAGCCCGTCATTAGGCGCCACCCGCCGCAGCTCCGATCACGTGGGACCGGGACAGAGCTCCCGGCCCGCGGATCGGCTGATTGCGGCCACCAGGGGGGGGGCAGCACCCAGTCACTGTGAACCAGGGGTGTTAATGGGCGGACAGGGGGGTCGCGCGGCTGCCAGACAAACGCAGTCTAGGCAGCGCGCGCTGCTATGTCATCCTACCAGCTGGGGGGTCCATATGATGCCTGACCCATCTGGCCGGCTCTCCCCTTCGGCCGGTCTGATCCGACCTGCGCCCTCCCCTGACAGAGCGGTGCGTCGCCCCCGCTCTGCTGCGTCCCATCCCCCATTGCCTGTTGCAGATAGGGCAGGGACGGCTAGAATGGGGCGTTCTGCGTCCGCCGGCGGCGGGGCGGCCCTTCTGGCCTCTCCTGCGGTGGATGACCCCGTAGCGCCTGCCCCTCCCAGATCGACTCGGATGGCGACTGGCGCTGCTGCCGCTGCCCGTGGCCGAGCGGCTCCTCCCGGGGTCACTCAGGAGGCGGCGGCCGGCAGTGGAGGGCGACCGTTCTTCCCCTCCCCGCGTCCTGCCGACGTCGCTGCGGACGGCGTTCATTCCGACGTTGCGCTGCCTCCTTCCAGTAGTGACGACTCTCCGTTTTTCTCGTCCTGCGGCCAATGCTCGGGATAGGAGGAGGTCGCGGCGGTGGCGGTTTGCGCGAGGTTCCACGCAGCGGGACGGCTGTACCATGATGCCTGACAGTAAGGGATCGTACGGGTCCTTGCTCCCAACGGGCGGTTTACGAACCTCCCATGGGGCGCACGACATGCGTGGTGTCTCTGATTGTCCTATGCCTGCCACTGCGGCTGCACCCTTGGTGGACGTCACCGTTCTGTCCGCCATTTTGTGCCGCTGTTGGGTCGGGGGTGGGGCCCTCGTTATCCTCCGTACCCGGGGGACTAGGGCGGCCCGCTGTTTTTTCCTTTGGTGGATGGCATTGCGCGGTCTCTTACCCCGCTTCTGTCCCCAGGCGCGACGGTTCCCTCACCTGCCTCGCTCCCGGCGGTTGCGGGTCCGGTGGGGGAGCTGGGGAACGATGTATCTTTTGCCTCCCCAGCCACGGAAGTCGTTTTCGGAATGGAGTCGGCCGTCGGGACGGATGGTGTTCCCTCGTGCAGGTGAGTCTTCATCAGACCCTGACCGGTCCAGGGGGAGCGCGGTTAGAACGGGTACTCACTCCAGGTCCTCTAGCGCAGACAGAGTTGCGCGTAAGGTTTCCAGCAAGCGCAGCAGACACAGCCGAGGCGTCGGGATACGGACTCTACCCTTGCTTCCACGTCCTCGGAGGGTCTGTCCTCCGACAGTGGCTTGCACAGGGTTAAGCGTCATAGTCGGCGCGAGCGTCGGTATTTAACCTCGTCCGCTTCCCAAGTCTTGGTGGAATCGGACCCCGTGCACCGCGCTAATACGGCCGTGCACGCGGACTCAGGCCCCGGGTCCGAGACCGTATCCGTTAGGGCCAAGATGTAAATATTTTCGCTCTTACTAGTGAC
The DNA here is from genome assembly GCF_028390025.1 of Pseudophryne corroboree. NCBI lineage: Eukaryota > Metazoa > Chordata > Amphibia > Anura > Myobatrachidae > Pseudophryne > Pseudophryne corroboree. The sequence goes on along the minus strand of NC_086446.1, from coordinate 488,023,347 downwards.
GAGCGCAGAGCCCTACTTTCAGCTAAGAAAAGAGGGCCGGGACAGCAAGGACGCTTTGCGCTCCTACCCGACTTTAGTTAGCTGCATGTTGATATTTGCAGCGTGTTACTTAGAGTCGCGCCTGGATGAACACATGAACATCGTGCGCTTTAATTCCTTATACACGTGCTGACCATACTTGACGGCGTTACTACTAAGACTTCCGGCGCAAACAGCATGAGCGGCAGATCTATACCTTCTGTAAAAAGTATGTGGTATTGTGCCCGGAGCTGCCTCAGGGTCCAGCCGGTACAGCAGGAACGCCGGGTTCCACGACCTGCCTCTCATTCGGCCAGCTTTTGAGAGGGTTCATGGCGCGCGGGGCCATGGTTATTTCTTCGCTTTCAATCCTGCCCAATGCGGTTTGGGGCATCGGTGTCGCATTCGTCACTTCTGTATCAGCCGTGGCGGAGGCCACGGGATCAAGGACTGCCCCAGTACACGAATCCGGGCGTGCTCCGGCAGAAGGTTGCGGCTGCATTGTCGTGGGGCTGGGATGATAGGCTTTCTCATCCATCTTTCCTGTCCTCTCGGGTGATCGGTTTAATGAGGCTATCCCTATTATCGTTTACCTATCTGTAAGTCTGATTCGGCCATAGATGCCATTCGGTCGTTGGTCCGGGGGCGGTGATGTGTGAATTGTACATCGCGTCAGCATTTCGCTCCTCCCGCTGCACCCTTTCGCCTTTCGATTTATGGGTTTTTAACTGGATGATGGCTAATACATCCATTTCTGCCTCCGTGTGGGGTTTTTTCTCTCTCGTGCGCTGACTTTGCAAGGAGCAATTCTTTCCTCCGCTGGGGTCAGCAGCAGGCGACGGGCGAGCGGGGCATGTCGCACTACCTGGATGAATTTTCTTGTGCTCGGCCCAACTGGCTTTGTTCGCCGCGTCGTCTTGCTGCGGTGGCCATTGGCAGGGTCCCTCCGTTTACCTCGAGATTCAGATGGATACGGTCGGTGGTCTCTGAAGGCTCCTTGGGGACACGGTGTTGCTTTTTCCCGTTGGTTCCTTCTATGAGCTCACCGCGGACAAGCTTACTCTACAACAGGCGCAATCCTTCTTGGGCCTGTTTTCTTTTTGCTTGGAAGGTTATCCCATTGAGTTTTTCGGTGGGAAATTGGAACGGGCGACAGTTGGGATTATACGCCCTCATCATTTTCTTAGTTTAGCGCTCAAGGGATTTACGTATTTGGGACGGATTTCTAGTTCGTTTCACCTCCTCTCTGGAGCTTTTCACGGATGCCTCTGGTGCTTGTGATTCTCGCTGTTGCTGGATATTTTTCCCATACTGGGCGCTGTGGCGCTCTGGCGCTATGCCCTGCGTAACAAACAGGTGGTCTTCTGGTGCGCCAATTTGGGCGTGGTTTTTTGCCATCATTAGGCAGGAGTCCACATCCTTGCTGGACTGCGGGTCTTCGCGTAGATAGTCTTGCTATGCTGGGTGACCAACATTACGTTGCGAGACAAGCATGTCCCGGCTGTGGGCAACGGAATTGATGATACCCTTTCTCGCGGCGATTGGCAGTGGTTTCGGCGGTTAGCTCCTGCAGCTCTAATCCAAGGGGACTTCTGTCCTGCTTCTGTGTGCGGATTGGAGGATTTAGCCCACAGGTCTTTGTCTCCTGCAACTTTTACGGCTTATCTGGCCGAATCGCTGCCTTCTGGAGAAGGGCCATAGTGGGTAAGACCCCTCACAAGGCAGATGGCCCATAGTTGCATTGGATTCGGGATGTCTGGGATGGTGGCGGACGGCCGATCCCATGACATCTGGGTAGCAGGCCCTCAGGGATAGTGGCAGAAGGCCGATCCCATAACATCTGGGTAGCAGGCCCTCAGGGATAGTGGCAGAAGGTCGATCCCATAACATCTGGGTAGCAGGCCCTCAGGGATGGTGGCAGAAGGCCGATCCCATAACATCTGGGTAGCAGGCCCTTAGGGATGGTGGCAGAAGGCCGATCCCAGAACATCGGGGCAGATGGCCCTCCAACATTTAGGTTATTATTTAAATTATGATTTTGAGATATTTTATTTTCCTGAGCTGTCTTCTTCCTGCTAGGTGTCCCAAAACCTCTTGGTAGCAGGCCCTCAGGGATGGTGGCAGAAGGCCGATCCCATAACATCTGGGTAGCAGGCCCTTAGGGATGGCAGAAGGCCGATCCCTGAACATCGGGGCAGATGGCCCTCCAACATTTAGGTTATTATTTCAATTATGATTTTGAGATATTTTATTTTCCTGAGCTGTCTGCTTCCTGCTAGGTGTCCCATAACCTCTGGGTAGCAGGCCCTCAGGGATGGTGGCAGAAGGCCGATCCCATAACATCTGGGTAGCAGGCCCTTAGGGATGGCAGAAGGCCGATCCCATAACATCTGGGTAGCAGGCCCTTAGGGATGGCAGAAGGCCGATCCCTGAACATCGGGGCAGATGGCCCTCCAACATTTAGGTTATTATTTCAATTATGATTTTGAGATATTTTATTTTCCTGAGCTTTCTGCTATGTGTGATAAATATTTTCAACTGTCCCTTAGTTAGACAGGTTGTTTTTTCATCCAAGTTTAGATTTAACAGGCCTTCCTTTCAGTCAATAAAGGCCGTCGATGTACGCCCCGAAGGTTTGGGGTGTAGGATCCGGTGCTCACAATACAAGGATACGGGGGTACGATATGGGGATACGAGGTTCGCCTCTTCTTGGCGGCCTTTACGATGGCCTTCCACGGTGCGCTCAGGGTGGGTGAGCTGGGGTCCGTCTCCCGAACTTCAGCCTCGCCCATGCTGGCGGCCCGCGTCGTCGTATGCCCCGACGGTTTGTGGTGTCGGATTCAGCGCTCCAAGACGGACGTAGTTGGCAGGGGGCAGTGGGTTCGAATGGGTCAGGGTCGTGCGCGGGGCATTTGTCCAGCGGCCGCGGCCCGGGCTTATTCGTCCCTTCGGCCTCCAACGCCCACCGGGTGGCTAGTCCATCGGGACGGTTCCCCGTTGTCCAGATATCACTCCCGGTCGGTTTTGGAGCGTTGTCTTTTGTACCTGGGTCTATCTCCGGCCGACAGTGGGACTCACTCTTTCCGCATCGGCGCTGCGTCAGCAGCCGCTGCGGCGGGTTGGTCCGAAGTCGAAGTCCGGGCACTGAGTAGGTGGAGGTCTGATGCAGTCATACGCTATATCAGGCTTTTTCCTCCCAGTGCGCCCCTTTGAGGACTAGCCGCTCGTCGCAGTTGCACTTCGCGATTGCGGGGGCCTTGAGGAATTTTTGTTTTATCGTTGGTTTTAATTACGGCTTTTGCCGGCTAACGAAGTTTTGCGTTTTTGCCTCAAGTCAAATTGGGCGACCCTTCCCCCCAAAACCCCCTCCCCGTTAGGGAAGCAGTTAGGTTGCCCATCTACTACTCATACTATATTTATTTTGTTTATTAACCTGCATCACACCCTTCTTTTGCAGGATGGCGGTTAGGTCCGCACTTTATATGATTCGACGGCCATTCATACATCTACGGCTGTTCGTGTCTGGGCTGACCCGGCCAAAGATGCGGGCTGTGCGCTGGGGCGGGCGTAGAGGCCTCCGCTGGGGACGGCCTGCGGGAATGGCTCCGGGCGGCAGTTGGCCGATTTGGTACCCGCGGCCGGCTGGTATGCTGATCTTCTTGGGGGACCTTATTCACATTCTTAGGTACCTTTAGGTAGTTTTCTTGGGTTTCGTTGCATTAGTCCGTATTCTACTTTTATGTCTCTTTTAGTTAGTTTTGTTCTGCTTTTTAGGTCCTTTAGTTAGTCTTTTCGGAGTAGGTGGCGGTGGCAGGTTGGTAACCTGGCAGTTGGCCGGTTTCTGAACGGTTACTTAATTTTAATTATGAGTTCAAGGTTAGTAAGTTTGGGTGTACTTTTAGGTAAATTTTATAGTTTTATAATTAGTTTACGGGCATCGCTTTACCAAGTGGGTCCATATAACTGGTATAAACATATGTGGATGGCGGGGCCGGTGGCCCAATTTTTACCATTTTAGGGGCGGAGCGTACCTCCGTCCCTGCAACTGTTGGTGGGGCAGGGGTAGTGGCAGAAGGCCGACCCCTGTCCTTGGATTTTTGATTTTCGATGTCTGGGATGGAGGCAGGAGGCCGATCCCGGAACATCTGGGGCAGAAGGCTCCCTCACACATATGTTTTTTATTGCTTGTTTTTCTGTATTATAACATTGATCACCCATGTTACGTTTATCATGCTTAACCGTTCTTCTCCCCGCCACCTTAGTTAGAGAGGGAAGTCTGCATTTTAGTCTTAGTATTTAATAGGCCTCCCTATCAGTCAGAAAAATAAAAGCTGACCCCTTTCACGCCAATTACAGTTGTTGTGTCTTTATTTTATAAGATAAGTGTGCTTGAGTGGCGCGTGGATGCATCTGACGTGTGAGGTTTAAGACTGCGTAGGGAACATACTGTGACCATAGCAGCATAAACGAACCGTCGGGGCTTCCTCAGCGCCACTCGGTGCATCACCTTGGCTTGGAAGGGGTTAATGTTTTTGTGGTGGGAGGAACGTGGAGAGAGGGTCCGAGGGGCTGATTGGCTGGATCATGTATAGGGGCTGGCCTGTCATACATATAGGCTGCTGACAGGGTACTTCCTCCCTCTTTTCAGCTCTTCTCATGACCCACCCTCCCGCCCTGGGGACTTGATTTTGGTTTTTATTTTATTTTTGTTCTTCAGTCGAGTTCATTGTGTCGGCTTTTGGTGGCCGGTTTCTGAACGGTTACTTAATTTTAATTATGAGTTCAAGGTTAGTAAGTTTGGGTGTACTTTTAGGTAAATTTTATAGTTTTATAATTAGTTTACGGGCATCGCTTTACCAAGTGGGTCCATATAACTGGTATAAACATATGTGGATGGCGGGGCCGGTGGCCCAATTTTTACCATTTTAGGGGCGGAGCGTACCTCCGTCCCTGCAACTGTTGGTGGGGCAGGGGTAGTGGCAGAAGGCCGACCCCTGTCCTTGGATTTTTGATTTTCGATGTCTGGGATGGAGGCAGGAGGCCGATCCCGGAACATCTGGGGCAGAAGGCTCCCTCACACATATGTTTTTTATTGCTTGTTTTTCTGTATTATAACATTGATCACCCATGTTACGTTTATCATGCTTAACCGTTCTTCTCCCCGCCACCTTAGTTAGAGAGGGAAGTCTGCATTTTAGTCTTAGTATTTAATAGGCCTCCCTATCAGTCAGAAAAATAAAAGCCGACCCCTTTCACGCCAATTACAGTTGTTGTGTCTTTATTTTATAAGATAAGTGTGCTTGAGTGGCGCGTGGATGCATCTGACGTGTGAGGTTTATATTGTTTATCATATTGTAACCATGCTCTGTATTTGAAGTCAAATGGACTTCTGTTGTACTTCAGTATCATACCATTTTTTTCTGAATAGATATGCAGTTCCTCAATAAAATATTGTTTTAAAAAAATAAAAATACGCTTTTACGCTAATAAAGCAGGCAGCGATTGTATGATAGACCACATAATGTGACAGACTGGATGCATCCAATCATTTACACAATGGATTTCAATAGAGAACAATCTCTCTACACAACAATAGAGATAATTCCCTGCGTACACAGTTTCCCAAGAGTAGACCACCTTACAATTACTTCAAACCTACACAACAGTATATTTATCTCTCATCTGGTCACCATCGATGGTGCCAGTGATTTACATCGATGGCATGAAACCATTAACGTAAAACCATTGATACTTTGCACCATCAATGACTATTACACTATGAGTAGTGGGCCAATTAGAAAAGAGAGGGAAGAGGGAAGAAAACCAAAAAACTTTTGCTGCCTTCTATGTCATTGATGGCGGAGAAACACCTATGCACATTGGCACTGCATGTGGCTCTGAAACAGGCCCTAAGCCAGGGGCTGGCTGGCAACTTTCAGCCTGGGGGGCAGACTCAAGCAAGCGGCCCCGTTTTTCCTCAGGGAATCTGCATTTATGTGGCCCTGGAACACCTAAATGACACTGGCCCGGGGGGCAGATGGCACCCTGCCCCCTGCCCAGCCAGCCCCTGCTCTAAGCATCGCAGATCACAAGTAGTTCTATGATACCTCAGCAACACTCCAATAACACAGTGCACCTCTGTGACACACCAGCAACACTCCAATAATACAGTGCATCTCTGTGACACACCAACATCACTCCAATAATACAGTGCATCTCCATAACACGCCAGCAACACTCCAATAATCATAGATGCCGACTTCTGTGCTGCTCTCTCCGGGAGAGAGCAGCCTGTCGGCTCAGCAGGGGGGGGGGCTGGCAGTGAAGTGACGAGAAAGGGGGGCGGACCAGAGGTGGGATGGGGCGTGGCTTCCAGGTCGCGTCATTTAAGCCACGCCCCCACTGTGTAATGCCGCGATTACCGGCATTATACAGCAGGGGGTGTGGTTACGATGACGCGATTCAACAAGAATCGCGTCATTGCCTGCCCGGACCGCCCACTTTACTCGTTAAGTGGGCGGCGGGCAGGGGGTGACCCCATAAATCGGGAGACTTGCCTGCGCTTCCGGGGGACCGGGAGGGTCACCCGCTTTTCGGGAGCCTCCCGGCCATTCCGGGAGGGTAGGCAAGTATGCAATAATACAGTGCATCTCCGTGACACACCAGCAACACTCCAATAATACAGTGCATCTCTGTGACACGCCAGCAACACTCCAATAATACAATGCATCTCCGTAACACGCCAGCAACACTCCAATAATACAGTGCATCTCCGTGACACGCCAACAACACTCCAATAACACAGTGCATCTCTGTGACACACCAGCAACACTCCAATAATACAGTGCATCTCTGTGACACAGCAGCAACAGTCCAATAATACAGTGCATCTCCATAACTCGCCAGCAACACTCCAATAATACAGTGCATCTCTGTGACACACCAGCAACACTCCAATAATACAGTGCATCTCTGTGAGACGCCGGCAACACTCCAATAATACAGTGCATCTCCATGACACACCAGCAACACTCCAATAATACAGTGCATCTCCATAACACGCCAGCAACACTCCAATAATACAGTGCATCTCTGTGACACACCAGCAACACTCCAATAATACAGTGCATTTCTGTGATATGCCAGCATCACTCCAATAATACAATGCATCTCTGTAACACTCCAGCAACACTCCAATAATACAGTGCATCTCTGTGATACGCCAGCAACACTCCAATTATACAATGCATCTCCGTAACACGCCAGCAACACTCCAATAATACAGTGCATCTCCGTGACACGCCAACAACACTCAAATAATACAGTGCATCTCTGTGACACACCAGCAACACTCCAATAATACAGTGCATCTCTGTGATACGCCAGCAACACTCCAATTATACAATGCATCTCCGTAACACGCCATCAACACTCCAATAATACAGTGCATCTCCGTGATACGCCAGCAACACTCAAATAATACGGTGCATCTCCATGACACACCAGCAACACTCCAATAATACAGTGCATCTCTGTGACACACCAGCAACACTCCAATAATACAGTGCATCTCTGTGATACGCCAGCAACACTCCAATAATACAGTGCATCTCTGTGATACGCCAGCAACACTCCAATAATACAATGCATCTCCGTAACACGCCAGCAACTCTCCAATAATACAATGCATCTCCGTAACACGCCAGCAACACTCCAATAATACAGTGCCTCTCTGTGATACGCCAGCAACACTCCAAGTATACAATACATCTCCGTAACACGCCAGCAACACTCCAATAATACAGTGCATCTCCATGACACGCCAGCAACACTCCAATAATACAGTGCATCTCTGTGACATGCCACCAGCAGTCCAATAATACAATGCATCTCCTCCACATGCCAACACTCCAATAATACAGTGCCTCCCTGTGACATGCCAGCAGCACTCTAATAATTCAGTGCATCTCCGTAACACACCAGCAACACTTTAATAAAACAGTGCATCTGAGTTGGGTTCAGTTTGCTGGCGTTCGGGATGCCGGCAGTCAGAATACAGACCGCGGCATCCAGATGTTCGGAATCCCGACAGGGGATGGTAAGTATACTTACCCTCCACCCCTGGCCCACTAACCCTAACCCTCCGTCCCCGCAGCTTAAACCTAAATTCCCTCCCACACACACACACACACACACACACACACACACACACACACACACACACACACACACACAGCCTAACCCTCCCCAGTGGTGACTAAACTTAACCCCCCCCCCCTCCCCGCAGCCTAAATCAAACCCCCCCCCCCATGGTGCAGCTTAACCCTAACTCTCCCCCGGCAGCCTAAACCTAACCCTCACCCCCAGTGGTTTACCACTCCAGCGGGCTGATGTCTTCTTGTCCGGCATTCCGGCTGTCGGGATGGTGAACCTATTCGGGATGCTGGTGTGGGCATACCGAATAGTGTCAGAATTCCAGCGTCAGTATTCTGACTGCTGGGATTCCAACAGCCTGGATCCTGACCAGATCCCATGCATCTCTGATATAGTCACCTCGCAGGAATGCCCCAATTTATCCTAATACATTTCATAGACCATGTGTCTCAATATCTAGTGCACCTCTGTGCACAAACACTGTGGGATGTATGCATTAGGCCCAATGTGTGTGCTAGTATAGGGTTCATTATAGTTACATACTGAATATTACAGGTATGTAATTACGATCTCGGCGGTCAGCATACCGACGTCGGGATCCCGACTGCCAGATTGCCGACAGGAGACCAAGGGCTATTTCAACTCGTTGGTGTCCACAACACCCATGGAGTGGGAATAGAACCTGTGGCGGGCACAGCGAGGCACTGAGCCCACAGCGTGGCGAATGCAGCGAGCCCGCAAGGGGCTTGTTGCACTCGCCCCCCTGTCGGCATTCTGGCGGTTGGGATCCTCGTGTCGGTATGCAGACTGCCGGGATCCCAACAGCCGGGATCGCATACGCAACGGATATTACACACATTTTACTAATGTGATATGAATGGCGCAAAGTATCTGGATGTCAGATTGAGCCAAGTATTTCACAAACCATTCAAAATAGCAAAGAAAAAAGAAATCCGCACAATACAAAAGTGACGGCCCTAAACAAATATTATTCTCACACCTCTGTTCTAAATCAGCTGGCAGTTTGCTTCTTAGACTCACTTGTCAATAATTTGATTAATCTATTGATGAATATCTAGGCATCTAAATCTGCATAATAGTTCAAGTTTTGCGGGTTATCTGTTTGATTTGCTCTGTACCAGTGTTTGCATGCATATACTGTAAATACTGTAGGTGATATTTATATTAGAGATGAGTAGGTTCGGTTCCCCGAGAACTGAACCCCCCCGAACATTGAGATCTAAGACGGGATCCGAGCACAGCTCGGATTTTCCCGCCAGCCTCGGCTTTGGGTGTCCATAAATTGGGGATGTACAGTGTACATGTGCTGACTGCCAGTGCTGTGCTGTGTGCTATTCTTTAAGAGACTGTCAGAAGGAAGGGGCTGCTGTGGTACTCTGGTGTACACAAGGGGCTGCTTCAGGGGTGCTCTGTCCATAAAACTGTGCTTTGGGTGTCCATAAACTGGGACTGTACGGTGTACATGTGCTGCCTGCCAGTGCTATGCTGTGTGCTATTCTTTAAGGGGCTGCCTGAAGGAAGGGGCTGCTGTGGTACTCTGGTGTACACAAGGGGCTGCATCAAGGGTGCTCTGTCCATAAACTGGGGCTGTCTGACTGAAAGGGGCGGCTCTGTCTGTCCATCAAGGGCTGTGTCCTCCAGGGGTGCAGTGTGTGATATAAAAAATACATATTTCTTACTCATTTGTGTGACACTGTTGTTGACGCTAAACCACAGTGTGTAATAATATATTTCTGACTCATTTGTGTGACACTGTAACCGCCGGTTTGTGCTATAAAAACATTTGTGCGACATTGTAACCGCAGTGTGTGATATAAAAAAATAATAATACATATTTCTGACTCACTTGTGCAACACTGTCGGTGAAGCTAAACCGCAGTGTGTAATAATAATATATAGTTCTTACTCATTTGTGCGACACTAACTGCTGGTGTGTGATACAAAAATTAATACATATTTCTGACTCATTTTTGCGACACTGTGAAGCTAAACCGCAGTATAATAATATATATTTCTGACTCATTTGTGCGACACTGTAACTGCAGTATGTGATATAAAAAAATAATACATATATTTTTGACTCATTTGTGCAACACTGTAACCGCCGGTGTGTGATATAAAAAATAATAATACATATTTCTGACTCATTTGTGCGACACTGTCAGTGAAGCTAAACTGCAGTGTGTAGTAATATATATTTCTGACTCATTTGTGCGACACTGTGAAGCTAAACCGCAGTAAAATAATATATATTTCGGACTCGTTTGTGCGACACTGTAACCGCAGTATGTGATATAAAAAATAATACTTATATTTTTGACTCATTTGTGCGACACTGTAACCGCAGTGTGTGAAATAAAAAATAATAATACATATTTCTGACTCACTTGTGCAACACTGTCAGTGAAGCTAAACCGCAGTGTGTAATAATAATAATAATAATAATATATAGTCCTTACTCATTTGTGTGACACTGTAGCCGCTGGTGTGTGATATAAAAAATAATAATACATATTTCTGACTCATTTGTGCAACACTGTCTGTGAAGCTAAACCGCAGTGTAATAATATATATTTCTGACTCATTTGTGCAACACTGTAACTTTTAATGGGAATAGGGGAATGGGTAATCTAATGCACTAGTATAATTTCATAAATCATAAGATTATGAGAAACCCCATATTTTATTCTGTATCATAAATTCAAATCGAATTAGGGGGTGCTGCCACTAAATATATTGTTGCCAATATATAGTAACTTGTTAAGGAAAAGAGGATGAGATTGGATTTACAGTGGCGCACATGAACATAATGAATAAACACATAAAATGTAACTTTTATTATAGTATTATTAAAAGGCTTGTAACTGGGATCAGTACGAAATCCCGCTGGATGGGATCCAGGCGGTCGGAATCCCGACATCGGAATCCCGACCAGCACAATCCCAACAGGGGGGCAAGCACAATGTAGCCCCTTGTGGGCACGGTGCCTTGCTACGCTCGGCACACTAATTTATTCTCCCTCTATGGGTATCGTGGACACCCACGGAGGGAGAATATGCCGGGATTGTGCCAGTCGGGATTCCGGTGTCGGGATTCTGACTGCCGGGATTCCGTCCGGCGGGATGTTGACCGCATCCCTTGTAACTGTGAAATATTAAAACCAATGACAAGTGAAAAGACAAAGTGCAACATTTAATGTTAAAATCACACGTTATACTCAATGTGTTGGCACTGTATTTGTAAGTTATTCTTCTCTGGGTACTATGACCTCCGAAGATTTTTGTTGTGCTTTCAGAGTGTACAATATTTCAAATTAATGATTTTAAAGAAATAACGTGTCTCATGTCCTGTTATGTTTAATATATAAGATTCAAAAAGTGCAATATTCTGTCAATAGGTTCCAAGATGTCAATAGGTTCCAAGTTCTTACTCATTTGTGCGACACTGTACCCGCAGTGTGTGATATCAAAAATAATATATTTATTTTGATCTAAATTAATATTTTGTGCTGTGTCATCCCAGTATACATCCAGGGACTGCAGCTGCTCCGTCCATCTAGGGGCAGGGCCGAAACTAGTGGGGGGCTAAGGGGTCACGCGCCCCGGGTGCCGGATTTCCGGGGGCGCAGGACCTCTAGTAGTCTCTGGCTGTAACCTAGCACAGGGAAACGTGCAGCGGTGGCGGCACCGCGCCGGTCACTTTGCTGATGTAGATGATCGCGGCGGGCGGGAGTTGGAGAAGCAGCTGGCGGGTCCCGGCGCTGATGGGCCTTCAGTGTGTGCGTCTCCCCCGCCCCCCATCCCGTCCTCCTGCTCACCTTACCAGCAGCGGTGGTCCTGCGGAGCTCTCCCCCGTTCTCCCAATCACCTGATAGTGACACTCAGCAGCAGCGGTGGCCGTGCAGTAAGTACGGCTGTCCGGCTCCAGCAGCATCTCTTTCTCTCTCTCTCTCTCTCTCTCCTCTCTCTACCCCTTTGGATTCTACTGGACAAGTGGACGTGACCGGCGTGGCATGTAGGTAAGTAATCTCTCTCTCATTTTTACAGGTATCGCTATTGGATTCTACTGGACAAGTGGACGTGACCGGCGTGGGATGTAGGTAAGTATGTGTGAGTGTGTAAGTGTGTTATAATAAAATTTTACTGTCACGGTGTGTGTGTTTGTGTTTTTATTTGGGTATTTTTGTTGTTGTAGAACTACAGGTACCAGTGAGCCCATTATTTCCCCGCCTGCTGGTACTTGAGGTTCTCCAAGTACCAACAAGCGGGGGAAGCTTGCTGGGCCTTGTAGTTCCACAACAAAAAACAATATTCTTTTTTTACACACATGGCTATCAGCCCAGCACCCACCACCCAGGGGTGTTGGGGACAGCCTCGGGCTTCACCCCTGGCCCTTGGGTGCCTGGAGGGGGGGGACCCCTTGATTTAAGGGGTCCCCACTCCTCCAGGGTACCCCGGCCAGAGGTGACTAGTTGGGAGGGTAATGCCACGGCCGCAGGGACCTACATAAAAGTGTCCCCCGGCTGTGGCATTATCTCTCTGGCTAGTGGAGCCCGCTGCTGGTTTTAAAAATACGGGGGACCCCTACATCTTTTGTCCCCCGTATTTTTGGAACCAGGACCGGTCTAAGAGCCCGGTGCTGGTTGTCTAAATACGGGGAACCCCTGTCCAATTTTTTTCCCAGTATTTAAACAACCAGGACCGGCTAAAAGAGCCCGAGGCTGGTTATACTTAGGAGGGGGGACCTCACGCATTTTTTTTTTAACCCATTCAGACCCTTCTCCATTAAGTTAATGGAAGCCCTGGACAACAATATATATATAATATACAATATATATATATATATATATAATTTATTGTTTTTTTTAATTATTATTATTTTTTTGTATGTGTGGGTGCGGTGGTGGGGGAAGGGGGGCGCAAAATTTCTGCCTTGCCCCGGGTACCGAAAATCCTAGTTTCGGCCCTGCTAGGGGTGTTCGGTCAGTCCACCCAAAATAAAAGACTTTAAAAAAAAAAATATTTTGTGCTGTATCCTCCCAGTATACATCCAGGCACGCACCGTCCATTTCAGGGTGCTGAGTCTGTAGCTCATATTCTTACGTTATAACTTATTGTCCTATTTTCATAATTTTTCTTATCACAACATTGTGATTCATTCAAATTAATATTATTAATAATTATAAATTAACTAAATTTAAATTTAATTAATGTAAGTACTCTCCACACATGAATAGCGAACCTTCCGCATTTCAAAGATTTCAATAATAATTACAGCATCTAAAATATTGTCCTTTTTTCCTTCTTTGCCTAATTCATCTTTTTGTGAACTGAAATCTTGAGCCTTGTCTAATGCGTTGTTTTATTAAATACATTAATTTTTTTAATATTTTGTATTGTGTCCGTCCTCCAAGTACATACATCCAAAGGCTGCTGCTGCTCCACCAATCTAGGGGTGTGCTGTCCATCCATTGATCCAGGGACTTCAGCCCACTATTAAAAAAAATAAAAAAATATTTTGTGCTGTACAGTGACAAGGGCTGTTCTTTGTTCTGTCCATCCATCCATCTAGGCTCTGCCCCAGTGTTTAAAAAAAATGAAAAGTATTTTTATTAATAATATTTAAAAAAATATATTGTATTTTGTGCTGTATCCTAGTAAACTGTACATCCAGGTTCCCGGATGCATTGAAAACTCTTTTTGAGTACACAATGGAGGGTGGACAACTTAAGTAAAGCAAAGCCAGTTTTTGTAGGAGACTTCAAATTTGCTTTTTTTTTCTGCCAGTATTGGAACAGACTGTCTGACATGCCTATTTGGAATGCTATGACTAAAATAATCAGCAACCATTTTTTGAATGGTGACCGTATCATATGCAGTCACAGTAGATATGTAATAATTGTAGGCAGTTCCTTCACTCTGGATCAGATGTCAAAAGTTTTTGCTGAATGATCTGGATCACTGCCACTGTGTCTCTTTGCAGAATGGAAAAAATGTCCCATAATTTTCCAGGCTCACGACAAAAAAAAGGTTTGTAATTTGTTTTTGAGTGATTAGTTGGGCCAAGTAGTACTTAACTGCTGTAAAATTCTGTCTGAGCTAATCTTTTCTTTCTTTTACAGGAATTTCAAGAATTTTTAAATGGAGAATGTTCGCTATTGTAGGGTGTAAAGTTTAGTTGCCTCAGCCAGCTTTAGCACAGTATGTACCATGTAAACATATGTATGTGTTTGACCAGTATACACAACTAATTTTTGTATTCATTAAGTATATTCCTTTCCACTTTATTGCAGACATCCTGGACAAAGGACAAGACGTGCAAGATCCGACGCATGGATGATGACATTTTGTTTTTTATTTGGAATCGGAGTCTGGTGGCAAAACCCAAGCAGTCACGCACATCTCTAGACCCCTTCCCTCATAAATTTGCTTCGGAATAATAAAAATATTAAATTTACTATAATCAGTCCTTCCTTCCTTTACCTGCCTTCCACTAAATACATAGCTCAACTCCTATGGGACTCTAATCTAGTTATTATTTATTGATTAATGAAAGTTTTCTTGGTTACTTTCTATGGAGTCATATAGTTTATTAAACTGCCACATGTTCGGGCCACCCACTGCTGTCTTTTAGCTCAGTCATCCAGCTACTATGTTGCAACCTTTTGGCCTAAACTGGATGTGAGCTGTGAGGTAGAAAAAACTGTAAACGCTGGTTTACTTACAGGACTAAAAAGCATATACCTTAAACACACTTGATACACTTTAAAATTGAGCCGCTGCGGCCGCAGTAATTAACCTTTCACCTTTATATTAATCACAAACCTTACGTACACAAGGTCGCACAGTGTACGCACTCTGCGTATGTACACCGAAAGGGCGTAGGGACTACACAGTTGCGTACACAGGCCTATACGCTGTTAGCACAATGCAGCAGCCCGAGTGGCTGTAAATACACTTTAAACCTTAGCAAGGAAATGGAACACGAAAACTAGGTTGGGGTCTAACCCACCAACGGTTCTTTACTTGCATGGGGTAACAATATAAACAATAGAATAGAATAGAATAATGGCTACAGTCAATGGTACATACTTGTTTAGTTTCTCCTGCGCTTCCCAGTCTGATCCTCAGTCATCAGGGTAGATGACCTTAAGAGTCTGTGTGTGACCAGGCATGCAGCTGGTTCTTTTATACAATCTTCCAAAACCTAACACAATGTATACTGTAATCTCTTTGTCCATTGGACACAGGGATGGTCATTTACAGTACAGGAGAGGTCATAGGTTGGTTTCAATAGGTGGGCGATGTCTGTTCCAGGTGCACTTGTAGGTGGTCTCCTCTGGGTTCCTGCCACATACCAAATGTACAGTAAACACAGTTTATATTTATATTCTGCTCCTGCGATCTTCTGCGAACCAACACGGGAATATTGCCCTTAAAATACCCTACAGCTGGATACCAAGCACCACCTTATAACCTTGTTCTTTCCCCTCCTATCCTGTAAAGGTGAATCCCTTTGTTCTGATACCATTTAAACTGTTGTAACTTGCTGGTGTGGTGCAGGGAGACTATGTGTACATTGGCCCTCATTCCGAGTTGTTCGCTCGTTCTTTTTCATCGCATCGCAGTGAAAATCCGCTTAGTACGCATGCGCAAAGTTCGCACTGCGACTGCGCCAAGTAACTTTACTATAAAGAAAGTATTTTTACTCACGGCTTTTTCATCGCTCCGGCGATCGTAATGTGATTGACAGGAAATGGGTGTTACTGGGCGGAAACACGGCGTTTTAGGGGCGTGTGGCTGAAAACGCTACCGTTTCCGGAAAAAACGCAGGAGTGGCCGGAGAAACGGTGGGAGTGCCTGGGCGAACGCTGGGTGTGTTTGTGACGTCAACCAGGAACGACAAGCACTGAACTGATCGCACAGGCAGAGTAAGTCTGAAGCTACTCTAAAACTGCTACGAGGTTTGTAATCGCAATATTGCGAATACATCGGTCGCACTTTTAAGAAGCTAAGATACACTCCCAGTAGGCGTAGGCTTAGCGTGTGTAACTCTGCTACATTCGCCTTGCGAGCGATCAACTCGGAATGAGGGCCATTGTGCACTATTTGGATTAAATATCTAATGTGTTTTTATGGCTTTTCCATGCGACTACAAACACTACCGTAAATACTCATACCACGCGCTAATGCGCAGGACCACAGGAGCGACCATACGCAAATTGCGAATATGCGCACGTACGGCAGAACAAGTACGCGCACGGAGGCCATCCGTGTGTAGTTTGTACGTGATGTGTGTACTGCAATATTTTTCGACTTCGACAAAACTGACTGGAAATGAGTGGAAATTAATGTTATTGAGGCTAATAATACTGTAGGAATAAAACCACCTCAAATTCTGTTATTTTAGCTGTTTTTATGATTTTTCTCTAAAAATACAGATCCAAAACCAAAACCTGCAAGGGCGGTTTTGGAAAAACCAATCCAGATCCAAAATACGAAGGAGATACAGATCCAAAACCAAAAACCAGAACCCAAGATTTGGCCCGGCGCACACCCCTAATCTATATGCACACAAACACAGATACAGAGAAAAAGATGCACTTTCAATCATTGTAATATTTATCAAAGCACACGAAATTATGCACCTAAAGATCCAAACACTAATCACCTTTTACAGAAAAAAAGCCCTATAATTAAAAGATAATTGTTCAAGCCCCTCTTTGGTGCACAGCTTACCTTCAGCTGCATCACACTGAGTGACTCACTGAAGTTTTGAACAGCTTACTGCAGTGAAATGAGATGCACAGACAGCAGCCCATAGAAGCACTATAGGTCTAGCGATTTAGCACAGAATGGCTTCCTATTGGAAGCTGTTACTGTTAATCACTCTGTGTCCTGGCAGTCCAAGGTGGGAGGAGTTTCCAGCCCTGTGTATGATGAGCAGTAATAGTTTCCAATAGGAAGCCACTACATGCCATACTCCTCTTCACAGGGTTGGCCTGTCTCCTGCTTTGTGCTAATGTGTGTGCTTGCCGTGCTGAGAGGACCCAGCGTTATCATGTGCTTACGGGTGAGGAAGGAGTGGAGAGGTGCACGATCGAGACCCCAGCTCAGGTAGTTAGTGAATGTCAGTCCATAAGGAGCAGATGATTTATGTAGCAAGGCAGAAATGCAGTGGTGGATTTTTGCTGGGAGAAATCTGCCCCTGGCTAGCTCCGCAGGCAGTAGGATGATCATCAGCCACAACACAGGAGTGGCTGTGGCAAAGATACAGTAGCTACTGCAATAGTGTCCTCTTCTGAATCATGCCCAGAATGCTAAGGCACTGTACACACATCCTGATGAGTACACCAACCTACTTTTTCTGCCAAGAGCAGCCATAATTATCATTATCATCAGAACAGATGCCTGCTATGTGCTAAAGATACAACACAACTAGGTGCCCTCTAGGCATACGCACAACTCACAATATGTTATTACTCTGGTTACATGACCCCGAGATGGTTCACTTCCATGCCTACTCCCAGGTACTGCCTAGCTGACAACCAGAAATTCCCATTTTACGGATGGAGAAAAACGTCTCAGATCCGTCCGATTTGCCTGAGATACGTACGTTCGCTAAACGGCATGTGCAGCATTTGGACCAGCATGCCACTGAGAATCAGGCCCACCACGTCTAGCTCTGTGGGATTGTAGTTCCACCTTCAAACTTGTATTGTGGAAAGAAAAAAACACCACCTCAACATCCATCCATTTAAGAGGTGGTAGGAAGTCAAGTTTGTTGGTAGAAATAGGGTAGCCACCCTCCTGGAATGCAGGGAAAGTCCCTATAAATATAACCACTCCTCCCTTTTTTGTATTTAAAAACTGCTGTACCACTACCAGAAAATAAAATGTTTATGCAAAATACGGTGCACATCTGCCTTAGCAAAAAATCCATCCTCACAAACATTTGCACCCCACAGACTTCACCATCTTGACCTGCAAATCCATGTAGTTACTCATATAATCAGGTGCAGTTGTGTAAAAAAATATACCCTGGTAGTTATGAAGATCACAGTGCTGCAGTTTTGTTTTTTGCACTTCATTTATGACCCTTAAAGTCCAAGACAAATGCATAACTCCCAACTGCCTTGATATTTGCAGGACATACCCACCTATGGACCGCAGTGGTCCATTGTGGGGAAAGGATGGGAGGTCACTTTTCTCTGACCTACTGCTTTGCATGGCAGATCAGTGGTTAATGGAAGCAGTGCAGCATGCCCCAGGCATGACAGACAACAAGGTGTGATGCGCTGCCGCACCTCATGTGACGAGTACAAACTACCGATCCCCTTCTCCGAAATGCAAATTCGCAATTTCAACAGGTTTTCATTTATTTTTTCAAATTACTATTTTTTCTTTACAATATGCTGCTCAAATTTAATTTACAGGAAAGGGTCAATAGGATTCATGTACTAATGTGCACAAATCACAGAAAGCCAATTGATCTGTGCATGAAGAAAATGACATATGCAGGAAGGGAGAAGCAGGCAGGTGTAAAAGACTGCATGTAGAATCGGACTGGCTCACCAGGGTATTGGTGGGAGCTGCTGCCACACACTGTATTCCAGGGCAATGTTTAGAGGCTCCCAGCACCCACACTTACCATCGGAACTGCTGACTGATTATGATGTCTGCGATGCCGATTTTATGAGCAGGAACGCGTGCTGATAGCCAGGTGCCTCTCAACATTGTCCTGAATACACAGTCTGGCAACAGATCCCAACAATATTCCGGGGACCTAGTCTGGTTCTGTCTGCATGCTGTGCAATAATGTGATGTACAGTAGACGGTTTACCTGTGTTGTTGTTGATCAAAAGCCTGGAGTAGTATTTGTGTGCTTTATCTCCTGATCTCAGAAAATAATGGTCTGGCTTCAGTTCCCATAAATTGATTGTCTTAATATTATGTGATATTGCAAAGAGAATTATCATTGGGATAATGAACAGGAAGAGCAGGAGCAATCTGAAATAGACAATATATCTTTCACTAAAATGTTATATACAGTATACAACCAGTGCTAAAAGGGGCAAGCAATATACAGTACTTGTTGTCATTTAGAAGAAGTAAAGCAGATAAATGTCTGGGACCGGATCTGAGGAGTAAGGACAAGGCGGAGGCCCAGACAGCAAGATGAAGGCATGGAGGAGGTCAGACGAGAGTGGTGGTAGCTAGCCTCCTAAAAATGTTTACAAAAGCAGGGAAAATTAGTTTGTTAATGGAGGCCTAGTGTGGACAGTATTCCAGTATTCATTCCGAGTTGTTCGCTCGCAAGCTGCTTTTAGCAGCTTTGCACACGCTAAGCTGCCGCCTACTGGGAGTGAATCTTAGCTTCTCAAAATTGCGAACGAAAGATTAGCAAAATTGCGAACAGACACTTCTTAGCAGTTTCTGAGTAGCTCCAGACTTACTCGGCATCTGCGATCAGTTCAGTGCTTGTCGTTCCTGGTTTGACGTCACAAACACACCCAGCGTTCGCTCAGACACTCCTCCGTTTCTCCAGCCACTCCCGCGTTTTTCCCAGAAACTGTAGCGTTTTTTCACACACTCTCATAAAACGGCCAGTTTTCGCCCAGAAACACCCACTTCCTGTCAATCACATTACGATCATCAGAACGAAGAAAAAACCTCGTAACGCCGTGAGTAAAATACCTAACTGCATAGCAAATTTACTTGGCGCAGTCGCACTGCGGACATTGCGCATGCGCATTAGCGACTAATCGCTCCATTGCAAAAGAAAAGTAACGAGCAAACAACTCGGAATGACCCCCATTATCTCTTCCACCTGACATTTCGGTTGTCACCCTCCCTCAAGACAAACAAATCTCTTGGATCGAATGATTGCTCGGTGGATTTATGTGGTGCATGCATTGTAAACAAGCACCTCTGTTCTGTTTTATAGAGGGGGACTGCAGAGCTTTATACCTTTGTATAAAGACCAGATGCAAACATAATACAGTGTAGTCTTGAAGACAGAAAATGTAGCAAATTACAATTGAGACAGTGTCCCCTTATTTTCTATAGTTACAAAAGGTAAATGAGTCAAAAAGCAAAACACAAAAATGTTGTTGGGGGAGGGGGTCCATTTATGGTAATAGCCATGCTTTCACTCCACATATACTGTATGACTCACAATGACTAGTGTGCAGTAGTCATACAAAGCATCTACACCACAGGTTCTCAAACTCGGTCCTCAGGACCCCACACAGTGCATGTTTTGCAGGTCTCCTCACAGAATCACAAGTGAAATAATTAGCTCCACCTGTGGATCTTTTAAAATGGGTCAGTGAGTAATGAATACACCTGTGCACCTGCTGGTTACCTGCAAAACATGCACTGTGTGGGGTCCTGAGGACCGAGTTTGAGAACCTATGATCTACACTGATGGACCATTAAATTGCCTATAATGACGGAGGTTGATTTTATTTATGGGATATGCAATATTTCACTTTGTATTGTCTTCTGTTGTTGGTTTTTGTTTATTTAGGTAATCATCCCGTCAGCTAACTCCTTGATGTATGTGGGGTCATAGATCATCCCTATAGGACAAAGCAGTGCAGTATTCTAAAGGGCCCTACACACTAAAAGATTATCTGTCCAATCTGCCTGATTGAAAAGAAAATCTGGCAATGTCTGGGAGCAAATGGCAATTGACTATTTGCTCTCAAACATTGGAAAACAGACAAAAATGGACTTTAAGACAAATTGGTTAAGTTTGTTTCATTAAACCAATTTATCTGAACTGTTTTTGTCCATTTACTTGATTTTGATAGCAAATTGTTGATTGTCATTTGCTCCCAGCCATTGCCAGATTTTCTTTCCAATCAGGCAGATTGGACAGATAATCTTTAAGTGTGTAGGGCCTTTTAGTGCTTAGAGGTTGCACCTGCATGTTATTTTTTCTGCAAGTTTCAGGATGGTAGCACCTTTTATTATATTTAAAATGACCTTATGCAGCCCCCCCCCCCCCCCCCTCTTCCCCCTTACAAAGTAGAAAATGCCAGATACTGCAGTATTGTTCTGAGGGGGAGATGTATAGGTGTCAGAATAAGTGGCAGAATGGGGAAGCTCAGGGGGTGCCAAAAATGTTTGAGAGGCATCAGTCAATGTACTGGGTCACCGCCTAGGATTACCACGGACAGTGTGTCTATAGTCTCTGGACGGAGAAAATCCCCTTTCTGGCTACTCAACTTTTTTCCTCCCCACAACACTTCTCTGCCTGCCTCCTGGGCCTCCTTTCACCCATGCACCTAGCTAGGGGTCCTACAGTGTATGGCTAGTTATTCTGGATCAGGCTCCCCTCTTTCTCCTCAGCTCCCCCTCCATTCTCTCACCCCATCTTGGACCCAAACCCCCTTTCTTCCCTTGCAGCAAATCTCAACCCCCGGGCGGCATGGGAGATCTCACAAAGGTTGCTAGATCTTGAGCATGCCCAGTGAGACACAGCACATCAGCACTAGGCTGATGCACTGTGGGCTGTGACAGGGATTGCCGGAGTACATCTCGTCAGCACTGCTTCCTGCATCGCCTTGGTAAAGAGACGAAGAAGGAAGAACTATAACGGCATGATCCGTGCTGCTGTAGTATGTCTACCCCTTGGTATCTCACAGTAAAGATTCTAAAAACACAGATTATTAGCCGTTCACCATATGGTGGATTTAAAGAGGGGTCAAGTCAACTAGAAGTCAACCCCACAGGTACAGAGCCTGATAAAAGCTACATTGCCCTACATGAATGTCAAGATTTTGTAGCTTAATATAGTTGTCCTATAACAGTATAAAACATATTTAAAATATATTTAAATATAATATAACCTATGAGCAGGAATTATATTTAACATATACAATATATTGGGGTATTGCTATAGATCAGATCAAAACCACTCACAATGCTCGGAAACCTTTCATGTCATGTCTTAATTTCAGGAAGCGAATTCTGGCAACAGCCAACACCTGCTGTCTCCACAGTGCCATCCCACTGACAGTGGCGGTACCAGAATCCGACATCAGCTGGATGGACTCCTCCATCTCTGAGTTCAGAAATTCCCTGTCCTCCTCACTGGTCATCTCCTGATTGAAAACAGCATAATCTGCACCAGAAACCATAGCAAAAATCTATAAATACAGTGGTCACACACTGACAGATAAATGAACCTTTTCAACATGATCGAAATGCAGTTCATAAGAATCTAGTTAAACTGTCTGTTCTAAATGAAAATAAGTAATTGTTTCATATATATATATATATATATATTATGGTTTATGGTTTAGTCACAAGTTAAAGCGTTTTTCATCCTGAGAAAGCAAAAGCCGAAGGAGGATTGTGGGAGGATTATAGCAGGACTGTAGTTGTATCCTTTAATGTAGAGGGAAAATACTTCTGGTGAAAACACTCATTTTGATAAAAATAAAGCTCTTAGCTATTTAATAAATAACGCTATGATAACATTAGGAAAGGAAGACCTTCATTTTTTTATCCCATTTCATTTTTTTTTAAACAGATTAACAAAATATTCTTGCATAGAAGACACCAGTAAACAATATAAAATTTGACTCCCTGCCACTAATTTTTTATGCTTCTTAATATTTTTCCCTGGGGTGGTATTCAGTTTGCCGGCTTTTGGGATCCCGGCGCTGGAATCCTGACACCCGGCATACCGACAACTTTTCTCCATCTTGGGGGTCCACGACCCCCCTGGAGGGAGAATAAATAGCGTGATGTGCGTAGCGTGCCACCATGCCCGCAGCGTGGCGAGCGCAGCGATCCCGCAAGGGACTCATTTGCGCTCACCCAGCTGTCGGTATGCCGGCGGTCGGCATCCCGGTGCCGGCATACCATACTACACCCCTTTCCCTGGACTAAAAAAACACTATATAACATTTGAAAATAAAGTGTAAAAAATAACATTTGACAAGTGAGGTTAAAAGTACATTGACTAATGTGCTATCACTTTTGATCATATCCCTTATTTCTTTACTTATTAACCCCCCCCCCCCCCCCACTTCCTTCCCAATATGATGGCGACTTGTGACACCCCGGCCCACAGTCATCCTTTCCAGACATTGATGTATATCCTACCTCCTCTTTCAATCTCTGCTTCTCCTTCCAGCTTCAGGAAAACGTCATTCAGCGTTGTCATAGACACTCCGTAACTTACAATGTTCTGTCCCACATGTCCGTCCAGATGGGTAAACAGATCTGCACATGTTTAAGAGATATTTCATGGACAGTTTTGCAAAGCATGTAATATCTTTTTAAATGAGTCATGTGACAAGTAGTATGATAATGATAGGGACGGTGATCAGGATTTGCTGTTTTACCCTATATTTGTAAGAAGTCACCCTACTGGTGTTCAGAATGAACTGCTCTAGCTGAAAAAGGCTTATCTATTCATTATTGTGGCATTACTGTTCTGTTAACTCACTCTTAATGGCATTAAAGAAGGAGATGACTGATAAAAATAACTAATTGATTAAATATATTTTCTCAGCGTAGGTCCATTTGATATAAATGGTGTTATTGGCCAGCCCCCAAAAAATGCTTAATTTAAAAATAAGAAAAACATTTATTAATTTATTTGTCATGTCAGTGATACAGGAAACTTATACTGGAACACACTGGGAATTCTTACCCTCTGGATAATTATCACAATGGCAGCTGAATATCCCTTATAAACCCCTTAATTGGCCAATTTAAAATATTTGTAAAAAAATATATTTAACTAAAAAAATGCAATAAAAAAATTGCCTAGGGTTGTCCCGCACTCCAACATGTTCCAAGACTCCCATTGTAAAATTTCTTCCCGGTTCACCAGTGTCTATAGATACCCCAGCAGCAATATGTCTCTAGTGGCAATATACCCCACCACTCTAGGGGTGCTTAATGCCCATTAGCACATCTGCCCCCATCCATAGGTGTTCATAGGCCCCCACTGTATTAGTACCCCACTGATATGTCACTATACAAGTGTATATAATAAACGTCCCCAAAGGTCAATACAACGTAATTTTCTCGTCCATCCCCATATTAGCAAAATAGTACTCCTCCCCCTTTCTATTGCCCCTCCCCTAATGCAGAGCACAGTGGAGTGTGGTTCGGGGGGGGGGGGGGGGGGGTGATGGTCAGTCCTGCTGCTGCATCATTCCAGGGCACGATTTCAGGAGTGATGTTGACGGTTACAGTCACAGACCAAGATATCCCTTCCGGGAGTCTGGAGCTGGTGGAGGAGATCCTCCATAACAAATGGTGGACATAGCAGGACAGTACGGTCACATGGGAAGCTTAAGCCCATGCGACTGTGCCAGGTAAGTGGTTCACCAAGTAATATCAAAACTAATAGGCAGAAAGTAACTAGTTCCAAATGAGTGGTTTTAAAGGACTGAATGACAACCTGTTGTTATGCACACCAGTGCCTGCAGGAATGTACTGGTGTTTGAACTGTTATGCACACCAGTGCCTGCAGGAATGTACTGGTGTCTGAACAGAGAGGGATGCAAAACAAATGAACTCACAGACAGACTGGGAAATATGACATAACGTACACAGAAGGTGATAGGGTAACAAAACCAACACAGAGTGAACAGAGAAGCCCAGAGGCTAAGAAACTGGGTGTCTCCCTAGTATTAGAAATGCTCAGATGGAAAAAGCAAGATGTTGTGTTTTAATACGTAGAGAACCCGAAATGCTGTTGCTAAGGGCAACAGCAAAACCCTAAAGGGTTACCAACGGGTGTGGCAGTAAACTCCTTGGTCAGAGATGGAATAATAGACACAAGGAGAGTCTCCACAATCCTTATTCTCACTTGCAGGGCCCAGGTTCAGCTTACTGCCACTAAACTGACACATGGACGCCCTGCACAGTGAGAGAGGATTAAGCAGGCAGGTCTGAAAGTACAGCCACAAACCTGCTCGGTTCACAGAATAGCAAAAGAACCTCAGCAGGCTAAACGACTGATTCCAGTCTTACTGCTAGGTCTGGATTGGCAGAGTGTAGTACCAAATTCCCAGGCCTATTTGCAGTAAGCAACAACAAATACAAAGCTACACAGTACTGGCTAACTTTCAGGAACTGACTAACCAACAAAGATTCAGCAGCATCTGTTTAACCTGAGAAGAGGCCTTATAAAGCAGGTGCTGTCCACGCCCCCCTCAGACCTCACAGACTGTGAGCACAAAAACCAGCACCGGATCCCCTGCCTGTAACCACTGCACAGCAAAAGACCCGAACCGGAGTATCAGCTGCGCTCAGGTTACTCCGCTAGCACTTGTCTCCCGACGACGTGGCAGCACAGGGCAGGAGACCCTAACAGTACCCCCCTCTGACGAGGGGTCAAAGAACCCCTACCACCGGGTTTATCGGGGAACTGCGAGAAGAAAGAGCGTATCAGTCTGGGGGCATGAAGATCACAACTGCGCACCCACGACCGCTCCTCCGGGCCATACCCCTTCCAGTGCACCAAAAATTACAGCCGACCCCGAACCATCTTGGAGTCAAGAATCCTTTCAACAACAAACTCCCTCTGGCCACGTATCAGAAGAGGGGAAGGTCTTCCTCTGGAAGAAGGATTACTAATCGCCCGTTTTAAAAGGGAACAATGAAATGTTTTATTGATACCCAAAGAACGGGGCAGATCTAACTGAAATGCCACCGGATTGATAACCCTGGTGATCTTATAAGGGCCGATGAACCGGGGGCCTAACTTATGAGATGGCTGTCTCAACTTCAAATTCTTGGTAGACAACCAGACGAAGTCCCCTAATTTGAAGCTGCAGGGTCTTTTCCGCTTATCAAAAACCCTTTTGGTCACTAATGACACAGACACAAGGGCTTTCTTCACTTTCCTCCAAATAGCTCTAAGGACCGAAACCACAGAGGAACCACCAGGCGTGGAGTCCAAGGGGTCAAAAGAATTTGCCTTAGGATGATGCCCATACACACAAAGGAAGGGAGAGATCCCTGTAGCAGAGTGAGCCGCGTTGTTATAGGCAAACTCCGCCATTGACAGATGAGCCACCCAGTCAGTCTGACACTTGGAGACATAACACCTGAGGAACTGCTCCAAGGACTGGTTCACCCTTTCAGTCTGCCCATTAGACTGCGGATGGTAGCCTGACGACAAGCTGACAGAAATCTGGAGATCGGAACAAAATGCCCTCCAGAATTTGGCCACAAACTGGGATCCGCGGTCAGAGACCACATCAAGTGGCAACCCGTGGAGACGCACAACATGCAGCATAAATAATTCAGACAGGCGTCTGGCCGATGGCAGCCCAACCACTGGAACGAAGTGCGCTATCTTCGAAAACCTGTCAACGACAACCCAGATGGCTGTCATCCCCGAGGATTTGGGCAAGTCCACAACAAAATCCATTGAAATGTGGGTCCATGGCTTAGATGGAATAGAGAGTGGATGTAATGGGCCAACAGGAACCCCTCTAGGAGTCTTATTTCGGGCACAGATGTCACATGCCCGAACCCACTGATCCACATCCTTAGCCACCGAGGGCCACCACACCGCCCTAGATAGCAACTCCCGAGTTCTGGCAATACCCGGGTGACCTGGCGACTTCTTGGCATGGAATTCCAATTGGAGGCACAAACAAAAGACCTACCAGAAGGTCTGGAGGAGCCTGCTCCTGTGCTCTAAGAACTAATGACAAGAGGTCCTGGGTAATGCCCACTTTAATACATGATGGGCAACGGCTCCTCGGTGGTCTCCTGGATTGGAGCAAAACTCCGCGAGAGCGCATCAGCCTTGATGTTTTTTGACCCAAGGCGATATGTTATCAAAAAATTAAAGCGATCAAAAAACAAAGCCCATCGTGCCTGCCTGGCATTGAGACGCTTCGCTGACTCTAAATATGCCAGATTCTTAGGGTCAATGATGTTAGGGTCTCCTGCCCTGTGCTGCCACGTCGTCATGGCAACCGGGAGACAAGTGCTAGTGGAGTAACCTGAGCGCAGCTGATACTCCGGTTCGGGTCTTTTGCTGTGCAGTGGTTATAGGCTCTGTGCACGGCAGGGGATCCGGTGCTGGTTTTTGTGCTCACAGTCTGTGAGGTCTGAGTGGGGCGTGGACAGCACCTGCTTTATAAGGCCTCTTTTCAGGGTAAGCAGATGCTGCTGAATCTTTGTTGGTTAGTCAGTTCATGAAAGTTAGCCAGTACTGTGTAGCTTTGTATTTGTTTGTTGCTTACTGCAAATAGGCCTGGGGATTTGGTATTACACTCTGCCAATCCAGACCTTGCAGTAAGACTGGAGTCAGTCGTTTAGCTTGCTGGGGTTCTGTTACTACTCTGTGAACCTAGCAAGTTTGCGGCTGTATTCTAAGACTTGCCTGTCTAATCCTGTCTCACTGTGCTAGGTGTCAGGGGTCAGTTTAGTGGCAGTAAGCTAAAACCTGTGCACTGCAAGTGAGAAATAGGATTGTGGAGACTCTCCTTGTGTCTATCATTCCATCTCTGACCAAGGAGTTTACTGCCACACCCGTTGGTAACCCTTTAGGGTTTTGCTGTTGCCCTTAGCAACAGCATTTCAGGTTCTCTACGTATTAAAACACAACATCTTGCTTTTTACATCTGAGCAGTTCTAATACAAGGGAGATACCCAGTTCCTTAGCCTCTGGGCTTCTCTGTTCACTTTGTGTGTATTTTGTTACCCTATCACCTTCTGTGTACGTTATGTCATATTCCCCAGTTTGTCTGTGAGTCCATTTGTTTTGCATAACAGTTCAAACACCAGTACATTCCTGCAGACACTGGAGTGCATAACAGTTCTGACACCAGTACTTTCCTGCAGGCACTGGTGTGCATAACATATTCAGCAGCCTAATACTCCTGTTGAAATTTTGTGGGAATATGGAGCATACCCCTCAAAATACGTTGCAACAGGTGGTCGATCAGGTGCAGGTCCTGACTCGACAATTTAATGATTTGTCCATTAAAATGCACACCTCCCAGGCTGCTGGCGGATCTCCCGCAGCAGCAGCACCTGCAGGGGTTAAGGAACCGAAAGTAAATCTCCCGGATCGTTTTTCTGGAGATCGCTCGCAGTTCTTTTGTTTCAAGGAGAGCTGCAAGCTATACTTCCAGCTTAGGCCTCAGTCTTCTGGGTCGGAGATTCAGCGGGTGGGCATAGTGATTTCCTTGCTACAAGGAGACCCACAGGTCTGGGCATATGGGTTGCAGCCTGACTGTCCGTGGCTTAAAAGTGTTGATGCTTTTTTTACGGCACTGGGCATGTTGTATGATGACCCTGACAAGACGGCCTCAGCCGAGGCTCAGATTTCGATCCTTAAGCAAGGGCGAAGGCCAGTTGAGGTTTACTGTACGGAGTTTCGGAGGTTGGCCCATGATACCCAGTGGAATGACCCAGCCCTGAGACACCAGTACCGAAGAGGTCTTTCTAACCAGATAAAGGACCAACTGGTACAATATCCCTTGCCTGATAGCTTGGATCAGCTCATGCAGTTATCCATCCGGGTGGATAGACGGCTGAGAGAGCGTAGGCTTGAAAGGGAGACTGAGATTTCCTTCCTTCCCAAGGGAACCTCAGACTCTGAGGAATTTTCTGAGGAGCCTATGCAGATTGGGGCTACCCGCCTCTCCTCGCGTGACAAGACGCGGAGGAGACAGCAGGGGTTGTGTTTGTACTGTGGGAATAAAGGTCATGTGGTAGTATCATGCCCAGAAAAGCCGGAAAACTTCAGGGCCTGAGGGTGATGGGAAATATCCTGTAAGGCCAGAAGTCAGAATTTCCCAAGAAGACTTTTATCATTCCGGTGACCTTGAAGATCCTCGGTCAAACTGTCAAGACTGAGGCCTTTGTGGACAGTGGGGCCGACGGGGTTTTTATGGACCGCCAATTCGCCCTGAAACACTCTGTTCCCTTAGTACCCTTGGCATCGGAAATTGAGATTTGTGGGTTAAACGGGGAACCATTATCCCAAGGTAAAATTACCTCTTGCACTAGCCAGATTTCTTTGTTTATTGGAGCCACACACTCTGAAAAATTGTCCTTTTATGTGACTGTCTGTACTTTTGCCCCATTGGTGTTGGGGTTACCCTGGTTAAGGGCCCACAATCCTCAATTTGACTGGGTCTCTGGGGAGATTCTTAGTTGGGGTACTGATTGTTTCAGGAGTTGCTTGAGCCTTCCAGTCAGGCTCTCGCAGCTAAGTTTGCCAGGATTGCCAGGGTGTTATGCAGATTTTGCGGACGTGTTCTCCAAAAAAGTTGCAGAGGTACTACCTCCCCATCGCCCCTATGACTGTGCCATTGATTTGTTGCCAAATGCTATGCTTCCCAAGAGCAGGTTGTACTCCCTGTCACGTCCTGAGACTCAGGCTATGGCAGAGTACATTCAGGAGAACTTGGCTAAGGGATTTATCAGATCTTCACAGTCTCCAGTTGGGTCGGGGTTCTTCTTCGTGGGTAAAAAGGACGGTTCGTTGCGACCCTGCATCGACTTCAGGGAATTGAACCGTATCACGATTAAAAACTCATACCCACTGCCTCTCATTTCGGTCTTGTTTGACCAGCTTCGTACTGCCACCATTTTTTCTAAGATTGACCTACGCGGTGCGTACAATCTAATCCGAATAAGAGAGGGGGATGAATGGAAGACTGCCTTTAATACCCACTCAGGGCATTATGAATATTTGGTGATGCCTTTTGGGCTCTGTAATGCCCCGGCAGTCTTCCAGGATTTCATGAATGATGTGCTCAGGGAATATTTGGATAGATTCTTAGTTGTATACTTAGATGACATCCTAATCTTCTCCCATTCCCTGGAGGAACATCGGAAGCATGTACGCTTAGTCCTCCAGAAACTCAGAGACCACCGGCTTGGGGCGAAGCTGGAGAAGTGCGAATTTGAAGTTCAGCAAATCGCATTTCTAGGATATATTATCTCCCCAGAAGGTTTCCAAATGGAGGGTTCCAAGGTACAGGCAGTCCTGGATTGGGTGCAGCCCACTAGTTTGAAGGCGCTTCAGCGTTTCCTGGGCTTTGCGAATTTTTATAGACGATTTATCGCTGGATTTTCGTCTATAGTGGCGCCCTTGGTGGCATTCTCTAAGAAAGGGGCGGATGTTGCTCACTGGTCTTGTGAGGCTAAAGCGGCTTTTGCCCGTCTCAAAAGGGCATTTGTTTCGGCCAAGGTGCTGCGACACCCAGATCCAGAGCGTCCTTTTGTGGTGGAGGTGGATGCCTCTGAGATGGGTATTGGGGCAGTGCTTTCTCAGATGGGAGTGTCTGATAATCGCCTTCATCCCTGTGCTTACTTTTCCTGTAAATTTTCGCCTGCCGAGATGAATTATGACGTGGGTAACCGGGAATTGTTGGCTATTAAGTATGCACTGGAGGAGTGGAGACACTGGCTTGAGGGGGCTAAGTTTGTGGTCTCAATTCTCACTGACCATAAGAATCTGGCATATTTAGAGTCAGCGAAGCGTCTCAATGCCAGGCAGGCACGATGGGCTTTGTTTTTTGCTCGCTTTAATTTTTTGATAACATATCGCCCTGGGTCAAAAAACATCAAGGCTGATGCGCTCTCGCGGAGTTTTGCTCCAATCCAGGAGACCACCGAGGAGCCGTTGCCCATTGTTTCCCCATCATGTATTAAAGTGGGCATTACCCAGGACCTCTTATCATTAGTCCTTAGAGCACAGGAGCAGGCTCCTCCAGACCTTCCGGTAGGTCTTTTGTTTGTGCCTTCTAGGTTAAGACAGCGAGTGTTCCTGGAATTCCATGCCAAGAAGTCGGCAGGTCACCCGGGTATTGCCAGAACTCGGGAGTTGCTATCTAGGGCGGTGTGGTGGCCCTCGGTGGCTAAGGATGTGGATCAGTGGGTTCGGGCATGTGACATCTGTGCCCGAAATAAGACTCCTAGAGGGGTTCCTGTTGGCCCATTACATCCACTCTCTATCCCATCTAAGCCATGGACCCACATTTCAATGGATTTTGTGGTGGACTTGCCCAAATCCTCGGGGATGACAGTCATCTGGGTTGTCATTGACAGGTTTTCGAAGATGGCGCACTTCGTTCCACTGGTTGGGCTGCCATCAGCCAGACGCCTGTCTGAATTATTTATGCTGCATGTTGTGCGTCTCCACGGGTTGCCACTTGATGTGGTCTCTGACCGCGGGTCCCAGTTTGTGGCCAAATTCTGGAGGGCATTTTGTTCCGATCTCCAGATTTCTGTCAGCTTGTCGTCAGGCTACCATCCGCAGTCTAATGGGCAGACTGAAAGGGTGAACCAGTCCTTGGAGCAGTTCCTCAGGTGTTATGTCTCCAAGTGTCAGACTGACTGGGTTGCTCATCTGTCCATGGCGGAGTTTGCCTATAACAACGCGGCTCACTCTGCTACAGGGATCTCTCCCTTCCTTTGTGTGTATGGGCATCATCCTAAGGCCAATTCTTTTGACCCCCTGGACTCCACGCCTGGTGGTTCCTCTGTGGTTTCGGTCCTTAGAGGTATTTGGCGGAAAGTGAAGAAAGCCCTTGTGTCTGTGTCATTAGTGACCAAAAGGGTTTTTGATAAGCGGAAAAGACCCTGCAGCTTCAAATTAGGAGACTTCGTCTGGTTGTCTACCAAGAATTTGAAGTTGAGACAGCCATCTCATAAGTTAGGGCCCCGGTTCATCGGCCCTTATAAGATCACCAGGGTTATCAATCCGGTGGCATTTCAGTTAGATCTGCCCCGTTTTTTGGGTATCAATAAAACATTTCATTGTTCCCTTTTAAAACGGGCGATTAGTAATCCTTCTTCCAGTGGAAGACCTTCCCCTCTTCTGATACGTGGCCAGAGGGAGTTTGTTGTTGAAAGGATTCTTGACTCCAAGGTGGTTCGGGGTCGGCTGTC
This sequence comes from Pseudophryne corroboree, assembly GCF_028390025.1. NCBI lineage: Eukaryota > Metazoa > Chordata > Amphibia > Anura > Myobatrachidae > Pseudophryne > Pseudophryne corroboree. Next base: position 487,991,248 of record NC_086446.1, on the reverse strand, counting down.
ATTTTTGGTGCACTGGAAGGGGTATGGCCCGGAGGAGCGGTCGTGGGTGCGCAGTTGTGATCTTCATGCCCCCAGACTGATACGCTCTTTCTTCTCGCAGTTCCCCGATAAACCCGGTGGTAGGGGTTCTTTGACCCCTCGTCAGAGGGGAGGTACTGTTAGGGTCTCCTGCCCTGTGCTGCCACGTCGTCATGGCAACCGGGAGACAAGTGCTAGTGGAGTAACCTGAGCGCAGCTGATACTCCGGTTCGGGTCTTTTGCTGTGCAGTGGTTATAGGCTCTGTGCACGGCAGGGGATCCGGTGCTGGTTTTTGTGCTCACAGTCTGTGAGGTCTGAGTGGGGCGTGGACAGCACCTGCTTTATAAGGCCTCTTTTCAGGGTAAGCAGATGCTGCTGAATATTTGTTGGTTAGTCAGTTCATGAAAGTTAGCCAGTACTGTGTAGCTTTGTATTTGTTTGTTGCTTACTGCAAATAGGCCTGGGGATTTGGTATTACACTCTGCCAATCCAGACCTAGCAGTAAGACTGGAGTCAGTCGTTTAGCTTGCTGGGGTTCTGTTACTACTCTGTGAACCTAGCAAGTTTGCGGCTGTATTCTAAGACTTGCCTGTCTAATCCTGTCTCACTGTGCTAGGTGTCAGGGGTCAGTTTAGTGGCAGTAAGCTAAAACCTGTGCACTGCAAGTGAGAAATAGGATTGTGGAGACTCTCCTTGTGTCTATCATTCCATCTCTGACCAAGGAGTTTACTGCCACACCCGTTGGTAACCCTTTAGGGTTTTGCTGTTGCCCTTAGCAACAGCATTTCAGGTTCTCTACGTATTAAAACACAACATCTTGCTTTTTACATCTGAGCAGTTCTAATACAAGGGAGATACCCAGTTCCTTAGCCTCTGGGCTTCTCTGTTCACTTTGTGTGTATTTTGTTACCCTATCACCTTCTGTGTACGTTATGTCATATTCCCCAGTTTGTCTGTGAGTCCATTTGTTTTGCATAACAGTTCAAACACCAGTACATTCCTGCAGACACTGGAGTGCATAACAGTTCTGACACCAGTACTTTCCTGCAGGCACTGGTGTGCATAACAGGTGAGAATTGAGACCACAAACTTAGCCCCCTCAAGCCAGTGTCTCCACTCCTCGAGTGCATCCTTAATAGCCAACAATTCCCGGTTACCCACGTCATAATTCATCTCGGCAGGCGAAAATTTACGGGAAAAGTAAGCACAGGGATGAAGGCGATTATCAGACACTCCCATCTGAGAGAGCACTGCCCCAACACCCATCTCAGAGGCATCCACCTCCACCACAAAAGGACGCTCTGGATCTGGGTGTCGCAGCACCTTGGCCGAGACAAATGCCCTTTTGAGACGGGCAAAAGCCGCTTTGGCCTCACGAGACCAGTGAGCAACATCCGCCCCTTTCTTAGTGAGTGCCACCAAGGGCGCCACTATAGACGAAAATCCAGCGATAAATCGTCTATAAAAATTTGCAAAGCCCAGGAAACGCTGAAGCGCCTTCAAACTAGTGGGCTGCACCCAATCCAGCACTGCCTGTACCTTGGAACCCTCCATTTGGAAACCTTCTGGGGAGATAATATATCCTAGAAATGCGATTTGCTGAACTTCAAATTTGCACTTCTCCAGCTTCGCCCCAAGCCGGTGGTCTCTGAGTTTCTGGAGGACTAAGTGTACATGCTTCCGATGTTCCTCCAGGGAATGGGAGAAGATTAGGATGTCATCTAAGTATACAACTAAGAATCTATCCAAATATTCCCTGAGCACATCGTTCATGAAATCCTGGAAGACTGCCGGGGCATTACAGAGCCCAAAAGGCATCACCAAATATTCATAATGCCCTGAGTGGGTATTAAAGGCAGTCTTCCATTCATCCCCCTCTCTTATTCGGATTAGATTGTACGCACCGCGCAGGTCAATCTTAGAAAAAATGGTGGCAGTACGAAGCTGGTCAAACAAGACCGAAATGAGAGGCAGTGGGTATGAGTTTTTAATCGTGATACGGTTCAATTCCCTGAAGTCGATGCAGGGTCGCAATGAACCGTCCTTTTTACCCACGAAGAAGAACCCCGACCCAACTGGAGACTGTGAAGATCTGATAAATCCTTTAGCCAAGTTCTCCTGAATGTACTCTGCCATAGCCTGAGTCTCAGGACGTGACAGGGAGTACAACCTGCTCTTGGGAAGCTTAGCATTCGGCAACAAATCAATGGCACAGTCATAGGGGCGATGGGGAGGTAGTACCTCTGCAACTTTTTTGGAGAACACGTCCGCAAAATCTGCATAACACCCTGGCAATCCTGGCAAACTTAGCTGCGAGAGCCTGACTGGAAGGCTCAAGCAACTCCTGAAACAATCAGTACCCCAACTGAGAATCTTCCCAGAGACCCAGTCAAATTGAGGATTGTGGGCCCTTAACCAGGGTAACCCCAGCACCAATGGGGCAAAAGTACAGACAGTCACATAAAAGGACAATTTTTCAGAGTGTGTGGCTCCAATAAACAAAGAAATCTGGCTAGTGCAAGAGGTAATTTTACCCTGGGATAATGGTTCCCCGTTTAACCCACAAATCTCAATTTCCGACGCCAAGGGTACTAAGGAAACAGAGTGTTTCAGGGCGAATTGGCGGTCCATAAAAACCCCGTCGGCCCCACTGTCCACAAAGGCCTCAGTCTTGACAGTTTGACCGAGGATCTTCAAGGTCACCGGAATGATAAAAGTCTTCTTGGGAAATTCTGACTTCTGGCCTGACAGGATATTTCCCATCACCCTCAGGCCCTGAAGTTTTCCGGCTTTTCTGGGCATGATACTACCACATGACCCTTATTCCCACAGTACAAACACAACCCCTGCTGTCTCCTCCGCGTCTTCTCACGCGAGGAGAGGCGGGTAGCCCCAATCTGCATAGGCTCCTCGGAAAATTCCTCAGAGTCTGAGGTTCCCTTGGGAAAGAAGGAAACCTCGGTCTCCCTTTCAAGCCTACGCTCTCTCAGCCGTCTATCCACCCGGATGGATAACTGCATGAGCTGATCCAAGCTATCAGGCAAGGGATATTGTACCAGTTGGTCTTTTATCTGGTTAGAAAGACCTCTTCGGTACTGGTGTCTCAGGGGTGGGTCATTCCACTGGGTATCATGGGCCAACCTCCGAAACTCCGTACAGTAAACCTCAACTGGCCCTCGCCCTTGCTTAAGGATCGAAATCTGAGCCTCGGCTGAGGCCGTCTTGTCAGGGTCATCATACAACATGCCCAGTGCCGTAAAAAAGCATCACACTTTTAAGCCACGGACAGTCAGGCTGCAACCCATATGCCCAGACCTGTGGGTCTCCTTGCAGCAAGGAAATCACTATGCCCACCCGCTGAATCTCTGACCCAGAAGACTGAGGCCTAAGCTGGAAATATAACTTGCAGCTCTCCTTGAAACAAAAGAACTGCGAGGGATCTCCAGAAAAACGATCCGGAAGATTTACTTTCGGCTCCTTAACCCCTGAAGGTGCTGCTGCTGCGGGAGCTCCGCCAGCGGCCTGGGAGGTGTGCATTTTAATGGACAAATCATTAAATTGACGAGTCAGGACCTGCACCTGATCGACCACCTGTTGCAACGTATTTTGAGGGGTATGCTCCATATTCCCACAAAATTTCAACAGGAGTATTGGGCTGCTGAATATGTTATGCACACCAGTGCCTGCAGGAATGTACTGGTGTTTGAACTGTTATGCACACCAGTGCCTGCAGGAATGTACTGGTGTCTGAACAGAGAGGGATGCAAAACAAATAAACTCACAGACAGACTGGGAAATATGACATAACGTACACAGAAGGTGATAGGGTAACAAAACCAACACAGAGTGAACAGAGAAGCCCAGAGGCTAAGAAACTGGGTGTCTCCCTAGTATTAGAAATGCTCAGATGGAAAAAGCAAGATGTTGTGTTTTAATACGTAGAGAACCCGAAATGCTGTTGCTAAGGGCAACAGCAAAACCCTAAAGGGTTACCAACGGGTGTGGCAGTAAACTCCTTGGTCAGAGATGGAATAATAGACACAAGGAGAGTCTCCACAATCCTTATTCTCACTCGCAGGGCCCAGGTTCAGCTTACTGCCACTAAACTGACACATGGACGCCCTGCACAGTGAGAGAGGATTAAGCAGGCAGGTCTGAAAGTACAGCCACAAACCTGCTGGGTTCACAGAATAGCAAAAGAACCTCAGCAGGCTAAACGACTGACTCCAGTCTTACTGCTAGGTCTGGATTGGCAGAGTGTTGTACCAAATTCCCAGGCCTATTTGCAGTAAGCAACAACAAATACAAAGCTACACAGTACTGGCTAACTTTCAGGAACTGACTAACCAACAAAGATTCAGCAGCATCTGCTTAACCTGAGAAGAGGCCTTATAAAGCAGGTGCTGTCCACGCCCCCCTCAGACCTCACAGACTGTGAGCACAAAAACCAGCACCGGATCCCCTGCCTGTAACCACTGCACAGCAAAAGACGCGAACCGGAGTATCAGCTGAGCTCAGGTTACTCCGCTAGCACTTGTCTCCCGGTTGCCATGATGACGTGGCAGCACAGGGCAGGAGACCCTAACACCTGTGTGTCTGTACTGAATGAAAACATCATGACATTTAGTATTAATCATTGATACACATTTCCCTATGCAGTGCTTTATTACTGTTTTCAGATGACTATAAGTGTTGTTATTTTTTTCCTTTTGTTTTTTAAATATGAGTATATTCTTATATGAGTGTATTACCAGGAAAGACATCCATGTTCTCGAAGGGAAGGGTAAATATAATTTCCTGGTCAGTCTTGGTGGAGAGTTTAGCAGTGTGGATATGTTGCCGTACCAGAGATGTAATGATTTCTGGGTCACAGGATGGAGAAACCTGCATCCTGATCAGAGAGATGTAAGATGTCAGCAGATTGTAGTATTTCTGCCCTTACCAGAATTATTCCTCCGTGTAATACAATCTAATCTAAAAACAGAAATCTGCATATATTAATGTACTTATAATAACGACTTGCTGTAAGCCATAGAAACCAGTTGGGGCTGGCAAAAGAAACCTTGGGGCCAGTACAATGATAGCTCTTCCCCCCCGCCCCCCCCCCCCCCAACCACAGTTGCCCACACTTGTTGCCCACACTTGACCCCCAACCTCCCCTAAATATCCCTACATACACATATACACATATCTATACAGTAGGCGGTGGCGCTGCTGCCCATGTTTTTTGTGTCCCTTGTCGCCAAGTCTGAAACCAGTCAGGCATTAGTCTAGCACACAGGTTCTCAAACGCTGTCCTCAGGACCCCAAAAAGGTTATGTTTTCCAGGTCTCCTCACAGAATTGGGAAATAATTAGATCCACCTGTGGATCTGTTAAAATGTATCAGTGAGTAATGAGTACACCTGTGCTCCTGCTAGGTAATGTGGAAAATGTGAACTGTGTGGGGTCCTGAGGACCGAGTTTGAGAACCACTGGTCTAGCACAAGTTGTACTACTGAACGCACATTAATTTTGGTTACATGGGTTACAGCAGTTATTTCCTGTGCATCTTTTCATAAATTTCCTCAATTTAATATATTAAAATTTACAGTAACTCATAAACAAACACTGGTTAGGCAGGCCAATGGCCTGAGCTGCAGTGGGCACTAGGCCTCAATAACCTATATAAAAATGTCCCCCGGCTGCGGCATCACCTCCTTAGTGGAGCCCGGTGCTGGTTTAACAAAATATGGGGGGGGGCTACTTCTGTTGTCCCCCGTATTTTTGGAACCAGGACCGGTCCAAGAGTCCGATGCTGGTTGTTTAAATACCAGGTAACTCCAGTCAATTTTTTCCCTGTATTTTTGCAACCAGGACCAGCTCAAAGAGCCTGCGGCTGGTTATGCTTTTGGGGGGGCCTGTACGTCGTATTACTTTTTTTTTTTTTTTACTTTCTTTACTTTTACAGACAGAAGCATGCACGGATCTCACTGATCTGTGCATGCTTCTGACTGAGTAATAAAAACATGACCCAAAAACCGTATGTTTTTATTACTAAATATCACGTTTCCTTTACTAAAAATCGATAATAATAGCATGCGAATTCCCTTTTAACCTTAAAATTCACAACCTATTACATTTGCGATTTGTAGTAAAAAAAACGTAAGTTACAAACGTGCGATTTGGTGCAAATTTTTAGACACCTAAAAAAATCGCACCCTATTACATTTAGCCTCCAGTCTGAGGCCAAGAGTGCCAATCCACTGACATCCATCAGTGTAAATACAGACGGTGGTTTGAGTTCCGCTTTTTTTCTTCACAGATTCTCAGAGCGTCTGCTTCTCTTACAGGGCTCTCTTCACCGAACACGTTCACCCCAGGTCCCAGGAACACTGAGTGGAGTGTCACAGGAACACTGAGTCGAGTGCATGGCAGCAGGCGCACACTCCCATCTCACACACAGCAATTTAGATTTCAGTTTGAACACACCCCTCCAAAATCCTCTAATTCTCTGCACGTTACGTGTACCCTACCTGCAGTGCAGCACGGTTTGGCCCAGTTGCAAAAGATTAATCAGGCCCAAGGTTTCCAATTTGACCTCAACCACAACTCAACAGTCAGTGTGGAACTCCAATTCCCAGAGTGTGCCTATGCAACAGCATACAGTAAGTACTTCATTCTTAATATTACCAGATATATTATTATACAGTGATGTCCATGCTTATGCTGTGCTTCTCATTACGGCTAATAACACAACGATTCTTCTCCGAACATCAATATGCAAGCTGGGTGGTCCTGCAAATAGTATGGTCCCTCCAGTCTCTGTTACCGCTAAGCCCGGAGTTTGAGGAACAATCGCCGATATGTACAAGATCCGGCTTAACAATTCGAGGACCCAGGTTCTCCAATCAGCTGTGCAGGCAACAGTAACTATCGGGATAAATTTAGCTCTTTTGATAAAGCTCTCTATTAAGAAAGCGGTATTTATTTTATTTATGCTGTTGGACAGTCACACTTTGGGAGTTATAGTTCGACAATGACTGTTAAGTTGTGGTTGCAGTCAAGTTGAAGACCTAAAACTGAACTTTTTATGACACTGTAGAGTACTTATATGGTGTAATTACTTATAAGGTCTTCATTATCTGTTTCTGACAATTGTTACCATTGTGTACATTTTTTCAATTGAAAAACTTTTTATATGTATTAAATATGGGTGTGGGTTGATAGATAGACAGTGTCTGGTTAGACAGTCAATAGATAGACTCCATATGGTAGACAGACATTAGGTTGACAGGGTCAAAAGGTCGACAGGGTCAAAAGGTCATCATGAAAAGGTAGACATTACAAAAGGTCGACAGCGTCATAAGGTCGACAGGGTCAAAAGGTCGACATGAAAATAGTACATAAAAAAGGTAGACACCATGTTTTTTGCAATTTTGTGGTTTGTGTGGATAGTTTTGTCATCTGGGACCCCCAATTGTAGAAAGCCATACCCTCGCGGGGCTCGCTTTGCTCACCATGCTTCGGGCTCGGTGGCTCGCTGCGCTCGCCACAAGGTTTATAACCGACTCTATGCCGACATGGATAGAGAAGGTAAGAAATAGTCCAAAAATGTTACATAAAAAAAAAAATGTGTCTATCATTTTTATGTCGACCATTTTCATGTCGACCCTTTGACCCTGTTGACCTTTTGACCCTGTCGACCTTTTGTACTGCTAACCTTTTTCATGGCGACCTTTTGACCCTGTCGACCTAATGTCTTTCTAACATATGGTGTCTATCTATTGACTGTCTAACTAGACACTGTCTATCTATCAACCGGATACCATTAAATATCTGTGTAGGATATCAGTAAGGTGTCTTGACTTATCAACCATACCACAGATTGATCTTATGATTTTTCGATAATGCTGTTCCCTCAGTTTTATATATCTATTTGGTTTAATAGTAATACTAATACTGTTTTAATACTAAAGCTGCTTGTGATAAATAAGCACCAGGAAAAACTTTTTTTTGTTGTTTTTCATATACATACTATAAAGTAACTTGGAGGAGAATCATTTCCATTACTTAAGTCATGCCATTTGCATATTTCAATATCTAGTATTTATATTTGACATCAACAAATCACTTTTTTAAAAATATAATATTGAAGAGATATATACATATACAGTATCTCCCCAATATTGTGAGCTACAAATCCCAGCAGGATTGTAACTAGAATTACAATGTATGGGACAAGAAGGAAAACGAATGCCCCTAGCACTCAAATCTAATAAAATGAGCCTAAAAATATTAACTCCCATGCATACCCCCACCCTTCCTTTAAAATCTTTTAATTCTGGGCCAAAATAGGACCTGATTCCTGTGTCTGGTATTCCAGTTTCTTACCGCAAATGATACCCTATTCCCCATTTTCTCTTCAGAAACAGAGAAGTGCCCACACATTTTAGCTTTCCACCGGAGATCACAGCTTTCCGATCTAGGAATAAGAAAAGGTTTGCACATTACTACATGCACGTTAGTCAGTTTCAGATAATGTGTAGAGAATGCTGGAATCTGTAATTATAAAATAGCTAGATCATTACAGGTAATTTCTTGCTACAATAAAAAATAGACAACCAGACTGACTTGATTGAGCCAGTGGGAGACAATGATTGCCTAAGGAAATAATATGAGAGATGTAGCGAGAGGAAGCCGCAGATGCTTGTTAGTAGTCGGGGAAACGCGTCTGTCAGTACCTCCGGTTACAAACCACAGACTACAGCGGACGAAAAGGTATCAGCTGGTCGGCCGCATTATACCCTTGAGGAGGGGAGCGCTGGATGATTCATCTGCCCACGGACTCCAGATAAGGCCGCGAATACGAGCACCTGCCGGGAGGACAAAGCACGATTTCCGTGGCCAAAGCGCAAGGTTGTATCTACTCTATACAAAGCTGATTTTAATTAGCCAGGAGGAATATTACCTGCATCGTGATCAAACATAAGCATATGTATGGTACACCCACTGTTCAGTCACAAGATTGCTATATTACAGTGACTATGATGTACAAAATACCTTTGCATTAATCACTTTAAATTACGAACCAGCTGTGAACAAAGATGCACTTTATATAACATGATCAACACATGCTCTTTTAATAAGATCAAACGGATATATGGACATAAGTACGTTCTAGTATGAAGCTGGGAAGCTTTTGAGCAGTGCATGTGAATATAATTGTTTCATTGTTGGACACAAGTTATCCACAGAGTATCCGACTGATTGGAAATACAATGTTAATTCTGGATATCTGAGGAATAAGGAAATATAATCAAATAAGTGGGACGGCCATCCCTACACATGCGTGTGTAAAGAATTTATTTGAATATAATCAGTGATTTATATGTTTTTAGGATTTTATGAAGTTACATTGTTATTTTTTAATATATGTATATGTATTGCCGGCCGGCATGAAAATTAGATATTTTTAAATTGCAAAATAAAATCCACTTTGGATGTGAATAGCGCTCTTTCGTTTGCATTTTTTTAGTTTCGATTTTAGGGACAAATAACCAATTGCCCCTGAAAGAGCTGCTTACACATCTGCGGAATCACAGTGCCAGGAATTGTTTGGTTTTTGTAGCGAGAAGAAGACTGTACTAATGAGTTCTGCTACTTCCTTGCCACCCTTGCTTCAGACTATTCATCATTGGGAGCTAGATTGATACTTAAGGCCCGTACACGCCCGCCTAGTTCATGACGTCAGTCCCCGACGGATCGGGCAGTGTGTATGCACAGCACACTGCCCGATCCGTCCATAGATATATCTGCAGATCAATTGATCTGCAGATATATCTATCAGTGTGTACCCACCACTACAGTAATTACAAAGCAATTCAACATTTCTCCTGTGCGGGCACAGCTGCAATTTGGAATGACCCCCACTGTGTCCTGGGGTGTAATTTAGCTAAATCTGACAGATTAAGGGCTTTATTCAGACCTGATCACTGTTGTGCGAATTTGTAAGGCGGACGATTATCGAACCACTGCGCATGTGTACGGATCATAATGCGCACACGCGATGCCAAACTGCAAAAGGAATCAGCGTCTTTTTAATTGGTAGGCGAGCGCAGGTTGATTGACAGGAAGCAGACATTTGGAAGTGGTAACTGCCCATTTTCTGGGAGTGTCAGGAAAAGCACAGGCGTTCCCAAGCATTTTTAGGGAGGGTGTGTGACGTCAGCTTCGGCCCGATCAGCCTGTTTCTTTCACACTGTAGGAGTAAGTCCTGGGCTACGCACAACTGCACAGACTAGAAAAATAATTAGATGGTGTGTGAGTTGCGAACGGATTTGCAGCTGACCGGCGTTTGCAAAGCTTTTCTGTCTAGGCGGCGACTATCCGATCACAAACTTCTGCAAATTCGCAGAGAAGCGATTAGGTCTGAATTAGGCTCACAGTGCGAAAGAAACAGGCTGACTGGGCCGGAGCTGACCTTACACACCCTTCCTAAAAATGCTTGGGAACGCCTGCATTTTTCCTGACACTCCTGGAAAATGTGCAGTTACCACCCCCAAATGTCCGCTTCCTGTCAATCAACCTGCGTTCACCTAGCGATCAAAAAAGTCACTGATTTCTTTCACACTTTGGCATTACGATCCGTACACATGCGCAGTGGTTCGATAATCGTCGATCAGGTCTGAATAAGGTCCCTTAATTCTGTCAGATTCAGCTAAAGAATACCCCAGGACACAGTGAGGGTCATTCCGAGTTGATCTCTCGCTAGCTACTTTTTGCAGCCGTGCAAACACATAGTCGCCGCCCACGGGGGAGTGTATATTTGCTATGGAAGGGTGCGATCGCATGTGCAGCCGAGCGGTACAAAAATAGTTTGTGCAGTTTCTGAGTAGCTCAGAACTTACTCAGCCCTTGCGATCTCTTCAGCCTGTCTGGTCCCGGAACTGACATCAGACACCCGCCCTGCAAACGCTTGGACATGCCTGCATTTTTCCAAACACTCCCAGAAAACGGTCAGTTGACACCCACAAACCCCCTCTTCCTGTCTATCTCCTTGCGATCGGCTGTGTGAATTGATTCTTCGTTAAATCCATCGCACAGCAAGATCCGCTTTGTACCCGTACGATGCGCCTGCGCATTGCAGTGCATACGCATGTGCAGTAGTGACCTGATCGCTGCGCTGCGAAAAACTGCAGTGTGCGATCAGGTCGGAATGACCCCCAGTGTTTCCAGGTAAATAAAGCCATTTATTGTTTTATGGTATTATTTATTGTGAAAGTATCAATTGTTCCTCATTTTCTTGAAAGTATCCTGAAGAAAATCCTACAACTAATAAACTTTCAGTTGAGAAATTATTAACCTAATTCTTGGTGTAGATAATTATGTACTCCTTACCTCTCCCTGAAGGATATTGAAAGAACCTTTACATAGGACGGGAATTTGAAATACAGGTTGAGTCTCCCTTATCCAAAATGCTTGGGACCAGAGGTATTTTGGATATGGGATTTTTCCGTATTTTGGAATAATTGCATACTATAATGAGATATCATGGTGATGGGACCTAAATCTAAGCACAGAATGCATTTATGTTACATATACACCTTATACACACAGCCTCAAGGTCGTTTTAGACAATATTTTTTATAACTTTGTGCATTAAACAAAGTGTGTGTACATTCACACAATTCATTTATGTTTCATATACACCTTATACACACAGCCTGAAGGTCATTTAATACAATATTTTGAATAACTTTGTGTATTAAACAAAGTTTGTGTACATTGAGCCATCAAAAAACAAAGGTTTCACTATCTCACTCTCGTTCAAAAAAGTCAGTATTTCGGAATATTCCGTATTTCGGAATATTTGGATATGGGATACTCAATCTGTACCAGGTAAAAAGTTCACAGCACCCATAAGTCTTCAACTTACCTGCATACTTACCTGGGTGTCACACTAGAAGCAATTGCTTGATTTGATGTCAGAAGCCTGGCAACCATTTGATGCCTGGCTTCTGATATCCATCCCTTCCATATATTGTGAGAGGCAGAGAAAAGGGTGGGGTGGAGTCTGAGCACAGCATTTGGACAGTGACCATGGAACATAGGACAGGTGGAGCTGCTGCAGTCCACAGATACAACTCCGTCTTTGTGTATCCAATCTGTGTCTCAGTATGAGTGTGAGAACCTATTTTGTGTGTGTGAATACGTGAATTTTTGTGTGTGTCCATTTGCTGTGTATGTGTGACCATGTGCAACTCTGTGTTTATCCCTGTGTACGTTTTTGTATACCGTATGTGCGATTGTGTGTGATCTTGTACATGTCTGAATGCAGGGGCTGGCTGGGCAGGGGGGCAGGATGCCATTTGCCCCCCGGGCCAGTGTAATTTAAGTGTTCCAGGGCCACCTGACTACAGATTCCCTGTGAAAAGCTGGGCCGCTTGCTTGAGTCTGCCCCCCAGGCTGAAAGTTGCCAGCAGCCCCTGTCTGAATGTAAAGTTTGTGTAACCCTAGTCATATCTGCATGTGTGACCAGCGCATGCCTGTGTGTAACCCTTTGCATGTTTGTTTGTGTGTGACCCTGTGTGGGTTTGAGTGTTACCCAGAGCATGTCCATATCTGTGTGTCTGAGGCCCCCTATGTTTGGGTTGGATACAGATACCGGCAGTGAGGATGTCGGCAGTCAGAATACAGACCCCCGACATCCTGGCTGCCAAAATCCCAACTGGTGTGAGGAACTAAACTAACCCTAACATTAACCCTAGCCCACCCATACTGCAGCCTAACCCTTCCCCTTACCCACGCAGCCCAGCCTTAACTCTCCCCCTAGTGCCTAACCCTAACCCTCCCCCCACAGCCTAGCCCTAACTCTCCATCTAGTGCCGAACCCTAACCCTTTCCCCGCAGCCTAACCCAAACACTCCTTGGCATACCTACGTTCAGGATTCTGGCTGTTGGGATTCTGGTACTAGTCTGCGCATGTATGTTTGTGCAGAAACAATAGTACAAAGGTAACTTACTTTTGAACTATTGTATTTTGATACCTTATACATAAATATTCCTTTGGTGATAGAATAAATGTGAATGCCTGTTTAGTATTTACTACCTACAATTAAGCCCCCCCCCCCCATACCATCCTTGTGAATAATTAATGACATATGCTGTTACAAAGCTACCTCAGTGAGGTGCACTTACAGCTATAGTTGATCATCCAACCCCTCTAGATATGGAATGAAGAAGAGCCCATGCTGTGTACAGATGGGTGGACCAAAATGTTGTAATTCAAAATGGAACCTTGGTAAGGCACAATTACATGTCTGAACAGACCGTGAAAGCAGCAGAGGGTGAAACCACAGTTATCACAGATTTTTGACAGATAGTTTTCACAGAATTTCACTTTACATAGAGGATCCCTTGAATGTTGCTTCTGAGACTGAATAAGCAATGAGGTTCTAGTAACACAGTAACTTAAGTTTCTGAGGTTAAAAAAAGACAATTTGTCCATCGACTTCAACCTGTTAGTGATCTCCTACACTGAAATATTTTTAAGACTAGTTTTAACTGTGGTGAATGTTTAGCAGTAAACTAAAATACACCTATGGGTTTTTTTAATGGTTTTTTTTTTACTACTATAGTACATGATTTACCCACGATAACCTTGTATATCCTTATCCATTAGGAATTTATCTAGCCCATTCTTAAAAGTAATGACAGAGTCTGCCATTACTACTCACTGTGAAGAAACCTTTCTGTCTCTGAGTGTCTCACCTGAAAGAATGTCCGCTTCATCCATGAACTGAGTGCTTAGAAGCATAGCCCGATCTGCCTTCCTCTCTTTTAGAATGGCCCATACATGATGTCTAGAATACGGGTCAAGACCTGCAGTTGGCTCATCAAGAAGCAGAACCTGGGGGATGGATTGACACTAGCTGAATTTATTCTGTGGAGATAACTTACAAAATGAAAAATGACAGCTTTTCACATGGCATGTGCCTCTATTCCTGCAAATGGATTTCCATGATACACACTGTATTGCAGACCACCTGAAAACATTTGTGGAAGAGCAGATTTTATTTCAGAAGGCAGTATGTAATTCCCCATGAAGAGCGTCTTTATATAGAGCCATGGAGAAACTAGATAGAAATTATATTAGGGGCTGGAGAAGGTACATTTTCAGGGGTGATTATTGCCATGTTGATTATTCTCTCTGCACATAATTTTTGACCTTTGCGTCATTTCAGGCCTAGTGGAGCTTGTACTATACTTTTCAACAGAAAATACAGTATACTTCCCATACACAGCACACTGAATTTTTGTACTTACTGTTAAATCCTTTTCTATGATTCCATGGAGATTCTGGGATAGAGCGGGTACCATGGGGATCCAGTGCACTTTAAAAAATGCTGTCAACTCAGGTAATTTCCCTTCTATGGCCCCACCAACTGTCACTGCCTTTAGTTTTTAGCTATCAAAGCCCATATAGTAGATGAAGAGTATATGGAAGGGATGGGATACATTCAATAGACCCACACCATCAAAACTGTGTAAAACCAACTTTAAAACACATAAGAGAATGAACAAGCAGAAGTGTGTGTGCGTGGGTGGGGAGTCCGGTGTCCAGCAATGATAAAATGATTTAACGGTAAGTACAAATATCCTGTTTTTTTTTCCCTTCACCCAATGGGAACACTGGAAATTCTGGTTGACGGGCAATAAGTTTGCTTACTTGAGAACAGCTTTTCTCAAGGAAGCAAACTAATTGCCCCTCAACCAAACCTGGCATACATGGACACCAGGGTTTCAAACTGATAGAATTTATCAAAAGTGTGCATTGAAAGCTTGCTAGACACTTTCAAAGTTGATTAGCAGAGAAAACATTTCTTTCCACCCATGAAGCCCCAATGGATATAGCCGAGAGGGCTCCACATTTTTAAGTCTACTGATTCCTAAGGATCAAAAAATTGATTTTGTAAGGCCTCAGTTTCATAAATTTAAATCTCATGGGTCCACCTGGAGAACAAAAGGAGTCTGTATGTGCAGCACCCGTTGGAACACTGGAAAAATTGACAGTTGTCTTTGGAAAAGGACAGAAAGTGCAGAAAACTGCAATTTCAAAGAACTGAGACTTGGCTTCCAAACCAACTTATAAAATAAAAATCAGTCTGGATAGATGGAAAGAGGACAATTCTTTTAAAATCAGCAGATGTTTATCCTGGCCAAAACCAGTTAACATACGCGTAACATTGGCCATGTCACATATCAGACTGGCAAAGCCCATTTCTGCACAAGGCGCTGCCATTTCCTGGCTGTGCATCACTCTGCTACTGATTATTAGTATAATTCGAATATGGTGCCACCGGGACATGGGCACCACCATCATGCCAAGGACCAGCTGACCGTGGTTCAACCAACTTCAGGGCAGTAACCTATCATGACTCCAGCATCCTATCATCAGCCTGGGCACCATATATAAACCACATCCTGTTAACTTCTTATTGCTAGTACAGCTTCTGCATTTTTCCTGTCTACTTCCTGTTTGCAGTTCCGGAGTTTGGCTCCACAGTCCAGTGTATTCCATCAGGTGCTGTGGGTTCTCAAACTGCTAGCTTGTAGATAGCCTTATACTATTGTTCCAGTGCATTGCTGCTTCCAAGTCCAGCTGTTGTGCTTCATTCATTAATTAATTAATTAATTAATTCATTCAGGACTCCGCTACAGGGGTTTAATTCTCCAGTGCCAGTCTTCTAGATTGAGCACTGCTATCCTTACTGTGCATCATTTGTGTTTCCAGTTCTGCTATAATGTGTGAACTCAATTCTAGACTTTATTGAGTAAGGTGTTCTTCTCTACATTCTTCTGAGTATTCCAAATGTATGTGGTATTCAACAAGTCTTCAGTCTCCTGAGTGTACCTTTATACATCCAGTCTCCTAAGTGCACCTGTGTGTATCCATCACCCATCAAATCAGTTAGTGCTCCCCAGATTCATCCAACATCCTAAAGGTGGGTACACACTAGTAGATATATCTGCAGATCAATTGATCTGCAGATATATCTATAGACGGATCGGGCAGTGTGCTGTGCATACACACTGCCCGATCCGTCGGGGACTGACGTCATGAACTAGGCGGGCGTGTACACACGTCTGCCCAGTTCAGCTGTCTATCACTGCCGGCCGCCGCAACATGTGTACGGGCGGTCGGCCGACCGCCCGTACACACACAGCGACGCGCCAATATATCGGTAGATATATTGGCCGTCGGCTGTGCTGCGCGGCCGATGCAATACGTCTATGAACGACGGAGTTCACAGACGTATCGGCCGTACACACTGGCCGACGGTCCCGCGATATATCGTCCGTTCAAGAGAACGGCTGATATATCGACCAGTGTGTACGGGCCTAAAGCTTCAATCAGCCAATCCGTTCTACCAGGCATCACAGATCTCAGTACTGTAGAGAAACCGATTCCAATGATTCATTCTCCAGCATTTCCAGTGGTACCTGTCTTCATCTACAGCCTCCTCCATCTGCAGCATTTCTGGCAAACACCACAAGCTCCAGGGGGCCATCTTCTGGTGAAACTGATCAGAGATATTAATAGCTTAATGCTCAGCCTTTCTCTACACACATTCAGTACCTCTCACAAACTTACCATTTACATCTCAAAAACTTTTCCAGGATCAGACCCTTTCTAACCCAGGATGCTACTAAGACATTCATCTACTCACTGGTCATCTCCAGATTGGACTACTGTAATCTCCTCCTATCTGGACTCCCTGTCAAATGCCTCTCTTCACTCTAATTTATCCTCAATGCTGCTGCTCATCTCATCTTCCTCACCAAACATACTACATCTACCTCCACTCTTTTGCAGGACCTTTACTGGCTACCTTTTCCATTCAGAATCAAATTCAATGTTCTCACACTCACCTACAAAGCCCTCACCCACTGTTCTCCCTCTTACAACTCTGACCTTATCTCTCTTTACATTCCCACCCATCCTCTTCGCTTTGCTAATACACGCTGCCTCTCCTGCCAACTGATTACCTCTTCCCATTCCTACCTACAAGATTTGGCACATGCTGCTCCCTATCTCTGGCATTCTCTACCTCTCCTCATTTGACTCTTCACATCTCTATAAAATTTCAAACAGGTTCTCAAGACCCACTTCTTCACCAAACCAAGCCAACTCTCCTCCTAACCCTATTGTCTATGCTCACTGTCTAACTCTTCTGTGTCACCCTGCTCTGTTAGTCCTTTGTTAGGGTCTCCTGCCCTGTGCTGCCACGTCGTCATGGCAACCGGGAGACAAGTGCTAGTGGAGTAACCTGAGCGCAGCTGATACTCCGGTTCGGGTCTTTTGCTGTGCAGTGGTTATAGGCTCTGTGCACGGCAGGGGATCCGGTGCTGGTTTTTGTGCTCACAGTCTGTGAGGTCTGAGTGGGGCGTGGACAGCACCTGCTTTATAAGGCCTCTTTTCAGGGTAAGCAGATGCTGCTGAATCTTTGTTGGTTAGTCAGTTCATGAAAGTTAGCCAGTACTGTGTAGCTTTGTATTTGTTTGTTGCTTACTGCAAATAGGCCTGGGGATTTGGTATTACACTCTGCCAATCCAGACCTAGCAGTAAGACTGGAGTCAGTCGTTTAGCTTGCTGGGGTTCTGTTACTACTCTGTGAACCTAGCAAGTTTGCGGCTGTATTCTAAGACTTGCCTGTCTAATCCTGTCTCACTGTGCTAGGTGTCAGGGGTCAGTTTAGTGGCAGTAAGCTAAAACCTGTGCACTGCAAGTGAGAAATAGGATTGTGGAGACTCTCCTTGTGTCTATCATTCCATCTCTGACCAAGGAGTTTACTGCCACACCCGTTGGTAACCCTTTAGGGTTTTGCTGTTGCCCTTAGCAACAGCATTTCGGGTTCTCTACGTATTAAAACACAACATCTTGCTTTTTACATCTGAGCAGTTCTAATACAAGGGAGATACCCAGTTCCTTAGCCTCTGGGCTTCCCTGTTCACTTTGTGTGTATTTTGTTACCCTATTACCTTCTGTGTACGTTATGTCATATTCCCCAGTTTGTCTGTGAGTCCATTTGTTTTGCATAACAGTTCAAACACCAGTACTTTCTTGCAGGCACTGGTGTGCATAACATATTCAGCAGCCTAATACTCCTGTTGAAATTCTGTGGGAATATGGAGCATACCCCTCAAAATACGTTGCAACAGGTGGTCGATCAGGTGCAGGTCCTGACTCGACAATTTAATGATTTGTCCATTAAAATGCACACCTCCCAGGCTGCTGGCGGAGCTGCCGCAGCAGCAGCACCTGCAGGGGTTAAGGAGCCGAAAGTAAATCTCCCGGATCGTTTTTCTGGAGATCGCTCGCAGTTCTTTTGTTTCAAGGAGAGCTGCAAGCTATACTTCCGGCTTAGGCCTCAGTCTTCTGGGTCGGAGATTCAGCGGGTGGGCATAGTGATTTCCTTGCTACAAGGAGACCCACAGGTCTGGGCATATGGGTTGCAGCCTGACTGTCCGTCGCTTAAAAGTGTTGATGCTTTTTTTACGGCACTGGGCTTGTTGTATGATGACCCTGACAAGACGGCCTCAGCCGAGGCTCAGATTTCGATCCTTAAGCAAGGGCGAAGGCCAGTTGAGGTTTACTGTACAGAGTTTCGGAGGTTGGCCCATGATACCCAGTGGAATGACCCAGCCCTGAGACACCAGTACCGAAGAGGTCTTTCTAACCAGATAAAGGACCAACTGGTACAATATCCCTTGCCTGATAGCTTGGATCAGCTCATGCAGTTATCCATCCGGGTGGATAGACGGCTGAGAGAGCGTAGGCTTGAAAGGGAGACTGAGATTTCCTTCCTTCCCAAGGGAACCTCAGACTCTGAGGAACTTTCTGAGGAGCCTATGCAGATTGGGGCTACCCGCCTCTCCTCGCGTGAGAAGACGCGGAGGAGACAGCAGGGGTTGTGTTTGTACTGTGGGAATAAAGGTCATGTGGTAGTATCATGCCCAGAAAAGCCGGAAAACTTCAGGGCCTGAGGGTGATGGGAAATATCCTGTCAGGCCAGAAGTCAGAATTTCCCAAGAAGACTTTTATCATTCCGGTGACCTTGAAGATCCTCGGTCAAACTGTCAAGACTGAGGCCTTTGTGGACAGTGGGGCCGACGGGGTTTTTATGGACCGCCAATTCGCCCTGAAACACTCTGTTCCCTTAGTACCCTTGGCATCGGAAATTGAGATTTGTGGGTTAAACGGGGAACCATTATCCCAAGGTAAAATTACCTCTTGCACTAGCCAGATTTCTTTGTTTATTGGAGCCACACACTCTGAAAAATTGTCCTTTTATGTGACTGTCTGTACTTTTGCCCCATTGGTGTTGGGGTTACCCTGGTTAAGGGCCCACAATCCTCAATTTGACTGGGTCTCTGGGGAGATTCTTAGTTGGGGTACTGATTGTTTCAGGAGTTGCTTGAGCCTTCCAGTCAGGCTCTCGCAGCTAAGTTTGCCAGGATTGCCAGGGTGTTATGCAGATTTTGCGGACGTGTTCTCCAAAAAAGTTGCAGAGGTACTACCTCCCCATCGCCCCTATGACTGTGCCATTGATTTGTTGCCAAATGCTAAGCTTCCCAAGAGCAGGTTGTACTCCCTGTCACGTCCTGAGACTCAGGCTATGGCAGAGTACATTCAGGAGAACTTGGCTAAGGGATTTATCAGACCTTCACAGTCTCCAGTTGGGTCTGGGTTCTTCTTCGTGGGTAAAAAGGACGGTTCGTTGCGACCTTGCATCGACTTCAGGGAATTGAACCGTATCACGATTAAAAACTCATACCCACTGCCTCTCATTTCTGTCTTGTTTGACCAGCTTCGTACTGCCACCATTTTTTCTAAGATTGACCTACGCGGTGCGTACAATCTAATCCGAATAAGAGAGGGGGATGAATGGAAGACTGCCTTTAATACCCACTCAGGGCATTATGAATATTTGGTGATGCCTTTTGGGCTCTGTAATGCCCCGGCAGTCTTCCAGGATTTCATGAATGATGTGCTCAGGGAATATTTGGATAGATTCTTAGTTGTATACTTAGATGACATCCTAATCTTCTCCCATTCCCTGGAGGAACATCGGAAGCATGTACGCTTAGTCCTCCAGAAACTCAGAGACCACCGGCTTGGGGCGAAGCTGGAGAAGTGCGAATTTGAAGTTCAGCAAATCGCATTTCTAGGATATATTATCTCCCCAGAAGGTTTCCAAATGGAGGGTTCCAAGGTACAGGCAGTCCTGGATTGGGTGCAGCCCACTAGTTTGAAGGCGCTTCAGCGTTTCCTGGGCTTTGCGAATTTTTATAGACGATTTATCGCTGGATTTTCGTCTATAGTGGCGCCCTTGGTGGCACTCACTAAGAAAGGGGCGGATGTTGCTCACTGGTCTTGTGAGGCTAAAGCGGCTTTTGCCCGTCTCAAAAGGGCATTTGTTTCGGCCAAGGTGCTGCGACACCCAGATCCAGAGCGTCCTTTTGTGGTGGAGGTGGATGCCTCTGAGATGGGTATTGGGGCAGTGCTTTCTCAGATGGGAGTGTCTGATAATCGCCTTCATCCCTGTGCTTACTTTTCCCGTAAATTTTCGCCTGCCGAGATGAATTATGACGTGGGTAACCGGGAATTGTTGGCTATTAAGGATGCACTCGAGGAGTGGAGACACTGGCTTGAGGGGGCTAAGTTTGTGGTCTCAATTCTCACTGACCATAAGAATCTGGCATATTTAGAGTCATCGAAGCGTCTCAATGCCAGGCAGGCACGATGGGCTTTGTTTTTTGCTCGCTTTAATTTTTTGATAACATATCGCCCTGGGTCAAAAAACATCAAGGCTGATGCGCTCTCGCGGAGTTTTGCTCCAATCCAGGAGACCACCGAGGAGCCGTTGCCCATTGTTTCCCCATCATGTATTAAAGTGGGCATTACCCAGGACCTCTTATCATTAGTCCTTAGAGCACAGGAGCAGGCTCCTCCAGACCTTCCGGTAGGTCTTTTGTTTGTGCCTCCTAGGTTAAGACAGCGAGTGTTCCTGGAATTCCATGCCAAGAAGTCGGCAGGTCACCCGGGTATTGCCAGAACTCGGGAGTTGCTATCTAGGGCGGTGTGGTGGCCCTCGGTGGCTAAGGATGTGGATCAGTGGGTTCGGGCATGTGACATCTGTGCCCGAAATAAGACTCCTAGAGGGGTTCCTGTTGGCCCATTACATCCACTCTCTATCCCATCTAAGCCATGGACCCACATTTCAATGGATTTTGTGGTGGACTTGCCCAAATCCTCGGGGATGACAGCCATCTGGGTTGTCGTTGACAGGTTTTCGAAGATGGCGCACTTCGTTCCACTGGTTGGGCTGCCATCAGCCAGACGCCTGTCTGAATTATTTATGCTGCATGTTGTGCGTCTCCACGGTTTGCCACTTGATGTGGTCTCTGACCGCGGATCCCAGTTTGTGGCCAAATTCTGGAGGGCATTTTGTTCCGATCTCCAGATTTCTGTCAGCTTGTCGTCAGGCTACCATCCGCAGTCTAATGGGCAGACTGAAAGGGTGAACCAGTCCTTGGAGCAGTTCCTCAGGTGTTATGTCTCCAAGTGTCAGACTGACTGGGTTGCTCATCTGTCCATGGCGGAGTTTGCCTATAACAACGCGGCTCACTCTGCTACAGGGATCTCTCCCTTCCTTTGTGTGTATGGGCATCATCCTAAGGCCAATTCTTTTGACCCCCTGGACTCCACGCCTGGTGGTTCCTCTGTGGTTTCGGTCCTTAGAGGTATTTGGCGGAAAGTGAAGAAAGCCCTTGTGTCTGTGTCATTAGTGACCAAAAGGGTTTTTGATAAGCGGAAAAGACCCTGCAGCTTCAAATTAGGAGACTTCGTCTGGTTGTCTACCAAGAATTTGAAGTTGAGACAGCCATCTCATAAGTTAGGGCCCCGGTTCATCGGCCCTTATAAGATCACCAGGGTTATCAATCCGGTGGCATTTCAATTAGATCTGCCCCGTTCTTTGGGTATCAATAAAACATTTCATTGTTCCCTTTTAAAACGGGCGATTAGTAATCCTTCTTCCAGTGGTAGACCTTCCCCTCTTCTGATACGTGGCCAGAGGGAGTTTGTTGTTGAAAGGATTCTTGACTCCAAGGTGGTTCGGGGTCGGCTGTAATTTTTGGTGCACTGGAAGGGGTATGGCCCGGAGGAGCGGTCGTGGGTGCGCAGTTGTGATCTTCATGCCCCCAGACTGATACGCTCTTTCTTCTCGCAGTTCCCCGATAAACCCGGTGGTAGGGGTTCTTTGACCCCTCGTCAGAGGGGGGGTACTGTTAGGGTCTCCTGCCCTGTGCTGCCACGTCGTCATGGCAACCGGGAGACAAGTGCTAGTGGAGTAACCTGAGCGCAGCTGATACTCCGGTTCGGGTCTTTTGCTGTGCAGTGGTTATAGGCTCTGTGCACGGCAGGGGATCCGGTGCTGGTTTTTGTGCTCACAGTCTGTGAGGTCTGAGTGGGGCGTGGACAGCACCTGCTTTATAAGGCCTCTTTTCAGGGTAAGCAGATGCTGCTGAATCTTTGTTGGTTAGTCAGTTCATGAAAGTTAGCCAGTACTGTGTAGCTTTGTATTTGTTTGTTGCTTACTGCAAATAGGCCTGGGGATTTGGTATTACACTCTGCCAATCCAGACCTAGCAGTAAGACTGGAGTCAGTCGTTTAGCTTGCTGGGGTTCTGTTACTACTCTGTGAACCTAGCAAGTTTGCGGCTGTATTCTAAGACTTGCCTGTCTAATCCTGTCTCACTGTGCTAGGTGTCAGGGGTCAGTTTAGTGGCAGTAAGCTAAAACCTGTGCACTGCAAGTGAGAAATAGGATTGTGGAGACTCTCCTTGTGTCTATCATTCCATCTCTGACCAAGGAGTTTACTGCCACACCCGTTGGTAACCCTTTAGGGTTTTGCTGTTGCCCTTAGCAACAGCATTTCGGGTTCTCTACGTATTAAAACACAACATCTTGCTTTTTACATCTGAGCAGTTCTAATACAAGGGAGATACCCAGTTCCTTAGCCTCTGGGCTTCCCTATTCACTTTGTGTGTATTTTGTTACCCTATTACCTTCTGTGTACGTTATGTCATATTCCCCAGTTTGTCTGTGAGTCCATTTGTTTTGCATAACAGTTCAAACACCAGTACTTTCTTGCAGGCACTGGTGTGCATAACATCCTTCACCTTTTAGATTGTAAACTTGCAAGAGCAGAGCCTTCTCCTCTCATGTGCCTTTCCTTCTCTTACTTATACTCCATACTCCCTTTGATGGCACCTAACCCCTGGTTTTCAGTACTTGTCCTATACTGTCTTGAACTGTAAGTGCTGTTTCTTGTTTTGCTCATTTGTTTATGTACTCTGTAATGGGCGCTTTAGATCCCTTATGGCACCATATAAATAAAGGATAATAATAATAATAGTACTGCCATATGTTCCCTGCTGCTAAAATACCTTATTGCACTGGTATAACTACAGCCACTGCGAAGGCTGGGAGGCGCCAGGCTTGGAGGGCGTGCATGAGATTCCCATGCGGACTAGCCATCCACATGTAAATCTGCTAATGTCCCTCCTAAAATGGCAACTGCCTTGGAGGAGACAAATGCGAGAGGTCATACTTGACCTTTAGCGTCTGACTCCCCTGTCCCTTCACAGCGTTGCAGCATTATATGGAAGTGATGGGAGCACTCAGCGGTGGCGGCAGCACCAACAACACGTTACATCCCTGGCAGTGATCATTACACCCCTGGCTACAAGCATGACACCCGCAGAGCATGAAACCCCTGGCAATGAGCATGACACCCCTGGCAACAAGCATGATACCCAGAGCATGAAACCCCTGTGAATGAGCATTATGCCTCTGGCAACGAGTATGACACGCAGAGCATGAAACCCCAGGCACCGAGCATTACACCTCTGGCAACGAGCATTACACCCAGAGCATGAAACCCCTGAAAATGAGCATGACACCCAGATTATGAAACCCCTGGCAACGAGCATGGAACCCAGAGCATGAAACACATGGCAACGAGCAGGTAATTTAAAAGTAATTAGAAGCCTTACTGTGAGGCATAATGTGTCAAGGCATTGTGGTGGGTGGCATAATGTATTACAGGCATTACAGTGTGTGGCATACTGTATCATACGTGCACGCAGGGGGGGTTTCCAAGTACCTAGAAACCCCCCCTGGTCGCTGATCTATCGCTAAGCAAGCTGATCGACTTTTTTTTTTTTTAAGTACATGTATGTCGCCTGTCCGGCGCTCAGCCTTACTCACATGATCTGAGACTCCCTGTGCGGCTACAAAAGCTGACTCCGTTACATACACAGAGAGGCTGGGCGCTGGCTTGTAAGGCAGCTCCCCTCAGGCTGTTCTCGCGTTAGTGCCTTGAGAGGTGAGAGGCGGCGATGTGAAGTGTCTGAAAATGCCGGGGGCGGGCGCCAGTCAATATTACATACTCTTTTGATCAGCATGAGTGTGGGAGCGGGGCGGGGGATTCGGCGGTGGGCGATTGAGGGTTACCTGGGTGCTGGCGTTGCCTGTGCTGTGCTGTTTGTTCATGGAGGGGGGAAACTGCTCATAATACATGTAGAACTGCTAAGGCTTGATTTGTTAATGAGAATTGTCACAAGATATTATGCCACTGAAAAAAACACACAACTGACAGTGGTTATATAGTAGTATTTTAATTAGTTATTTCACACATTTGTCACCTTATATTTAAAAAAAACAAACTAGGAATCAAATGTAAAATTGTAAAAAATGTTATGGTCACCGAATATATCTGACTATTACAGTATTAATATAGCAAGTGATATTAGTCCGTGCGTGTCCCTTATGTAAAATATTCCTGGGTGCACCTCCCCATAGTTAAAACAGGTATCAAATCCTAGTGAATAAAATTGGGGAAGGATAATAGAAATATTATTGTCTGTGTGGTCACTGTTTTCCTTTCTTTTACTGTTGCTCAATTATCACACCAGAGAGAGTCTGGTAAGTGGCTTATCATGATCATTGGGCCTGCATATGTCTGACGTACTGTACCGTATTATATAAACTGTACTTTGCTGTGGCAGATTATAGCTTGTTACATGCAAATTATGCATCCTTCATGGGCTTGCAAAAATTGGTCTAAAATCAAACTTTTCGAAACCCCCCTCCAGAAATCCTGCGTTTGCCCCTGTGTATAATGGGCATTGCGATGTGTGGTATAATGTGTTAAGGACATTGGCCCTCATTCCGAGTTGTTCGCTCGCAAGCTGCTTTTAGCAGCATTGCACACGCTAAGCCGCCGCCTACTGGGAGTGAATCTTAGCTTAACAAAATTGCGAACGAAAGATTCTCAAAATTGCGAATAGACACTTCTTAGCAGTTTCTGAGTAGCTCCAGACTTACTCGGCATCTGCGATCAGTTCAGTGCTTGTCGTTCCTGGTTTGACGTCACAAACACACCCAGCGTTCGCCCAGACACTCCTCCGTTTCTCCAGCCACTCCCGTGTTTTTCCCAGAAACGGTACAGTTTTTTCACACACACCCATAAAACGGCCAGTTTCCGCCCAGAAACACCCACTTCCTGTCAATCACATTACGATCACCGAAACGAAGAAAAAACCTTGTAATGCCGTGAGTAAAATACCTAACTGCATAGCAAATTTACTTGGCGCAGTCGCACAGCGGACATTGCGCATGCGCATTAGCGACTAATCGCTCCGTTGCGAGAAAAAAATAAGGAGCGAACAACTCAGAATGACCCCCATTGTTGTGTGTGGCATAATGTGTAACAGGTATTATGGTGTGTGGCATACTGTATCACGGGCATTGCAGTGTGTGGTATAATGTATCAGGGGCATTGTGATATGTGGCATAATGGGCAGTATTCAAATGATGTATCACACCCAATCTCCTTTCTAAAGTTATCCCCGTTATCGCGCATATCACGCCCATAGTAATCAGGTTTAACTGTGTAAAGGGTTGGGCGCCCTCAATACCCCGGGGTAGCGAGCTGAAATGATTATACCACACCGTCAGCAGAAACAGAATGGGTGTGGAAGGGGATGAAAATAATTGAATACCGTCCAAAGTGTCAGGGACATTGTGGTGTGTGGCATAATGTGCCACAGGCATTACGATGTGTGGCATAATGTGTCGGGCAATACGGTGTATGGTACAATGTGTAATGGGCATTGCGGTGTGTGACATAATGTGCAAGGGGCATAACTATAAGGAGGAAAAATTACAAATAATGTAAGGGGCATGTATCAGGATTTTTTTTCCTGTGGTGGCTAACGTCTGGGCGTGTAGGTTGCCAAACTGTGTTTTAAGGTAGTCTTTTCCTGTAATCCCACGCCCCTGCCAGTGAGGCCACGCCTCTTCCAATGAGGCCATGCCCCCTCAAATTCTTTACTGTTTAAATGACAATAAAGGGGGGGGGGGGCGAATGCACTGAAAACTTTTTGGGTTTGGGGGAGCAAAATTTCAAGTTACGCCACTGCATTATAGGTTTCAAGTATCACAGAAACTTGTGTTCTACTGGGCAGTCCCTGTAGTAGCCTGAAGATTGATCCTATTCGCTGACCTCAATGTTATTTCAGAGACTGTTCCCAGTGCCTATGTTATTTTATTATGAGCTTTGCTTTAATAAACATTATTGTTATTATTACCTATGTGGAGAGATCTAATTAAACCCCAAAGTTTCTACTACATGGCCTCCAACAATATATCCTCAGCTACTGCCTTGGATCCAGACAAATCACAGTCCCTGAAAGGCCAACAGGGGGAATAAATGGCTCCTGTTGCCACCCCATTAAAGCCAAGCAGGTAAAGCATTAT
Organism: Pseudophryne corroboree; assembly: GCF_028390025.1. NCBI lineage: Eukaryota > Metazoa > Chordata > Amphibia > Anura > Myobatrachidae > Pseudophryne > Pseudophryne corroboree. The sequence continues at coordinate 487,964,359 of NC_086446.1, read as the reverse complement.
CCAGGAATGGACCTTGGCTAAGTAGATCAGGAAGCAAATGGAAGGAATCAAGGAGAAGATTGTTACATACCAATTTTCTACCAATAGGACTCAAAGTGCTTAACTTTAGCATTTGGGTTGTTGTTGTTTTTTTAGATACTAAAAGGGCCTTAATAAAATGCATAAGTAAACAGGAATGTCTTTAGTATGTTTTTGAAGATTTCTAGAGTAGAAGCCTCTCAAACTGCAAAGAAGCAAGTTCAAGTGTCAAAGCCACACAGCTAAAAGCTCAACAGCCATGTGAAGTAAGGGAGATTCTAGATACTGCTAATAGTCCTTTATCTGCAGATCAGAGTAAGCAAGTGGGCAGTAAGGAATCAGATGCGACTTCAGGTATGTTGGACCCTGGTTATGTAGGGCTTTGAAAGTCAGTAAGCCTATCATGAAATATTGTAGATTCACCATCTTACAGGCAGCAAGTGGAGAAAGTAGAGAATGTTATGTGGTAGGAACGGGGTTGGTTAGTTGCTAACAGTGGAAACAGATAAATGAGAGAATAGTTCAATGTTACCACCATAATATCTATCAAAAACATTGTCAGATCTATGGATCAGCCTGGATAGCATCATGTTGGGTGTCCAGCTGACCTCAGAGATCCACTGAATGTTGGAAGATCTCCGTATGGAGGGACCACTCCCTGGGATGTATATCCTGGCAGGTGATCTGCCTCCCAGGTGTCTACCCCTGGAATGTAAACTGCCCAGATGGGCAGCAAGTAATAATCATGGGAGACTTTAATCTTCCTGATGTAAACTGGGAGGTGTCTGTTGCTAGTTCCACTAGAAGTAGGGACATTTTAAATTCCCTTCAGGAAGCATTGCTCCGCCAATTAGTGAGGGAGCCCACTTGGAAAGATGCAATATTAGACTTAATACTTACAAATGGAGACAGAATATTGGACATAAAGGTGGGTGAAAACCTGGGATCCAGTGATCATCACGCAGTACGGTTCAGCATAGTGGCGGAACTAGCGAGCGTTGGGCCCAGGTGCGACAAAATGCATTGCCCCCCCCCCCTCCCCACACACACACACATCCCATCCAAGTCCACCCCCTCACCCCTGGAGAGAATCTCGTGAGGGGGACCTGCTCAGGGCCAGAGAAATGGATACCTAGCAACAGTGCCGTAACTAGACATTTTAGCACTGTGTGCAAGAAACGGCATCGGAGCCCCACCCCTGCATGCAAAACAGGGGCAGTGCGCGGCGTAGGCGCTCGCAAAAATACATAGTGGCGTGGCTTCGTGGGGAAGGGGTGTGGCCACAAAATAATACCAATTCATAAAACGGTGCACAGTAGTCTCCATTCTTTAAATTACGCCGCACAGTAGCACCACTACACCATGTAGAGACCCTTTTACACCTTACAGCGGACAGATTCCTCTTTTTACACATAACGGCAGACAGCGTCCACTTTTTACACATAATGGCAGACAGCGTGCCCTTGTTAAACATAGCGGCAGACAGCGTCCCCTTTTTACACATTACGGCAAACAGCGTACACTTTTTACACATAACGGCAGACAGCGTACACTTTTTACACATAACGGCAGACAGCGTCCCCTTTTTACACATTACGGCAGACAGCGTGCCCTTGTTACACATTACGGCAGACAGCGTCCCCCTTTTTACACATTACGGCAGGCAGATTCCCCCTTTTTACACATAGCGGCAGGCAGATTCCCTATTTTTACACATAGCGGCAGGCAGTCCCCCCTTTTTACACATTGCGGCAGGCAGATTCCCCCTTTTTGCACATTGCGGCAGGCAGATTCCCCCTTTTTACACATAGCGGCAGGCAGATTCCCTATTTTTACACATTACGTCAGGCAGTCCCCCCTTTTTACACATTGCGGCAGGCAGATTCCCCCTTTTTACACATTGCGGAAGGCAGATTCCCCATTTTTACACATTGCGGCAGGCAGATTCCCCAGTTTTACACATTGCGGCAGGCATATTCCCCCTTTTTACACATTGCGGCAGGCAGATTCCCCAGTTTTACACATTGCGGCAGGCAGATTCCCCAGTTTTACACATTGCGGCAGGCAGATTCCCCAGTTTTACAAATAGCGGCAGGCAGTCCCCCATTTTTACACATAGCGGCAGGCGGTCCCCCATTTTTACACATAGCGGCAGGCAGTCCCCCATTTTTACACATAGCGGCAGGCAGTCCCAACAAAGAAAGAAAGAGACAGAAAGAAAGAAAGAAAGAAAGAAAGAAAGAAAGAAAGAAAGAAAGAAAGAAAGAAAAGAAAGAAAAGAAAGAAAGAAAGAAAGAAAAAAAGAAAGAAAGAAAGAAGAATTATACTTACCCTCTCCGCTGGCTCAGGCTCCTCGGTGCAGCGTCAGACGATTCCCGGGATGGAGAGAAGGAGGAGGAGGGAGGTGAAGGAGGGAGCCGCAGCAGCGCTGTGTTATTGGTGGAGGCGCTGCTGCTGCTGCCTCTCTGCTTCACTATAGGCTGTTCTCGGAAGACAGCCTATAGTGAAGCAGAGGGGCAGCAGCGCCTGCACTAGTAACAAAGCGCTGCTGCGGCTCCCTCCTTCACCTCCCTCCTCCTCCTTCCCCCGTCCGTGCCGCTGCTCCTCTCCTCTCCGGGCGGCTGTGCGCTGCTGGCAGCGGCTGCCCGCAGCGCACAGCGGCATGTAATGAGTCAGTTTGACTCATTATATGCTTGGGCCCCTGGACAGAGGCGGGCCCCAGTGCGACGCACTGTTTGCACTGCCGGTAGTTCCGCCTCTGGTTCAGCATAAAGACAGAGGTGGTCATTCCGAGTCGTTCGCTCTGTAAATTTCATCGCATCGCAGCGATTTTCCGCTTAGTGCGCATGCGCAATGTCCGCACTGCGACTGCGCCAAGTAATTTTGCTATGAAGTTAGTATTTTACTCACGGCTTTTTCATCGCTCAGGCGATCATAGTGTGATTGACAGGAAATGGGTGTTACTGGGCGGAAACAGGCCGTTTTATGGGCGTGTGGGAAAAAACGCTACCGTTTCCGGAAAAAACGCAGGAGTGGCTGGAGAAACGGGGGAGTGTCTGGGCGAACGCTGGGTGTGTTTGTGACGTCAAACCAGGAACGACAAGCACTGAACTGATCGCAGCTACTCTGAAACTGCTAAGAAGTTTGTAATCGCAATATTGCGAATGCATCGTTCGCAATTTTAAGATGCTAAGATTCACTCCCAGTAGGCGGCGGCTTAGCGTGAGCAACTCTGCTAAAATCGCCTTGCGAGCGAACAACTCGGAATGACCACCAGAGACTGAATCATCCCATACAAAAACAAAGGTGTTGGATTTTAAGAAGGCTGATTTTGTAGGGATGGGAAAATGTCTAAGCGATTCTTTGGCAGAGTGGAGGAACTTGGAAGCAGTGCAGGAGAGGTTGGAAACATTAAAAAGTGCAATATTAAAGGCAACAGACCTTTGTATCAAAAGTGTTAGGAAAAACACAAGGAAAAGAAAGCGTGTGTGTGGTTTGCGAAAGAAATAGCAAATATTGTGAAAGAAAAAAAGATGGCTTTTAGGAAATATAAGCAGACACAAAATAATGAAGACAAAGAGATATATCTTGTTAGACAGAAGGAGACAAAGAAGGTAATCAGATGTGCAAAGGCACAAGCTGAGGAGAAAATGGCCCAGTCAGTGGGTAAAGGAGGCAAAACTTTTTTTAGGTATATAAGCGAAAGGAGAAAAACAAAAGTTGGAATAATGAAACTAAAGACAGAGACTGGGGGGTATATTTACTAAGCTCCCGATTTTGACCGAGATGCCGTTTTTTCTTCAAAGTGTCATCTCGGTTAATCTCGGTCATTTACTAAACACTAATCACGGCAGTGATGAGGGCATTCGTAATTTTTTGCAAGTTCAGGTAAAAAATTACGAATGAATACACCATCGGTCAAAACGCGGCTGTTTAAGTATGAATCTCGGTCATTTACTAAGAAGTGCAAAGCCAAAAAAGAACAAACACTGCCGTGAAAAATTACAACTCGTAAAAAAGTGCTTAAAAAAAACAGACCTTTTTTTTTAATTCGTGATTGGATAGGCATGCACGGATCCATGAGATCCGTGCATGTATATCAGTGGGAAGGGGTGGGAAAGTGCTTATTTTTTCAAAAAAAATTGCGTGGGGTCCCCCCTCCTAAGCATAACCAGCCTCGGGCTCTTTGAGCCGATCCTGGTTGCAGAAATATGGGGAAAAAAATGACAGGGGTTCCCCCATATTTAAGCAACCAGCATCGGGCTCTGCGCCTGGTCCTGGTCCCAAAAATACGGGGGACAAAAAGAGTAGGGGTCCCCCGTATTTTTAAAACCAGCACCGGGCTCCACTAGCTGGACAGATAATGCCACAGCCGGGGGTCACTTTTATACAGCGCCCTGCGGCCGTGGCATCAAAAATCCAACTAGTCACCCCTGGCCGGGGTACCCTGGGGGAGTGGGAACCCCTTCAATCAAGGGGTCCCCCCCCCCAGCCACCCAAGGGCCAGGGGTGAAGCCCGAGGCTGTCCCCCCCCATCCAATGGGCTGCGGATTGGAGGGCTGATAGCCTTTGTTGTAAAATAAAAGATATTGTTTTTAGTAGCAGTACTACAAGTCCCAGCAAGCCTCCCCCGCATGCTGGTACTTGGAGAACCACAAGTACCAGCATGCGGCGGAAAAACGGGCCCGCTGGTACCTGTAGTACTACCACTAAAAAAATACCCAAAAAAAGACAAGACACACACAACGTGAAAGTATAATTTTATTACATACATACACACATACATACATACTTACCTATGGCCCCACGCAGGTCGGTCCTCTTGTCCAGTAGAATCCAAGGGGTACCTGTTGAATAAATTCTACTCACCAGATCCAGTGGTCCAGGCTCCTCGGCAAATCCAGGGATAATCCACGTACTTGTTAAAAATAAAAAAACGGTATTCCGACCACGAACTGAAAGGGGACCCATGTTTGCACATGGGTCACCTTCCCACGAATGCCAGAAACCCACTTTGACTTCTGTCTAAGTGGGTTTCTTCAGCCAATCAGGGAGTGCCACGTTGTAGCACTCTCCTGATCAGCTGTGTGGTCCTGTCCTCACTGACAGGCAGCACACGGCAGTGTTACAATGTAGCGCCTATGCGCTACATTGTAACCAATGCTGGGAACTTTCTGCTCAGCGGTGACGTCACTTTAGGTCAACCGCAGGGCAGAAAGTTCCCAGCATTGGTTACAATGTAGCGCATAGGCGCTACATTGTAACACTGCCGTGTGCTGCCTGTCAGTGAGGACAAGAGCACACAGCTGATCAGGAGAGTGCTACAACGTGGCACTCCCTGATTGGCTGAAGAAACCCACTTAGACAGAAGTCAAAGTGGGTTTCTGGCATTCGTGGGAAGGTGACCCATGTGCAAACATGGGTCCCCTTTCAGTTCGTGGTCGGAATACCGTTTTTTTATTTTTAACAAGTACGTGGATTATCCCTGGATTTGCCGAGGAGCCTGGACCACTGGATCTGGTGAGTAGAATTTCTTCAACAGGTAGCCCTTGGATTCTACTGGAGAAGAGGACCGACCTGCGTGAGAACATAAGGTAAGTATGTATGTATGTGTGTATGTATGTAATAAAATTATACTTTCACGGTGTGTGTGTCTTGTCTTTTTTTGGGTATTTTTTTAGTGGTAGTACTACAGGTACCAGCGGGCCCGTTTTTCCGCCGCATGCTGGTACTTGTGGTTCTCCAAGTACCAGCATGCGGGGGAGGCTTGCTGGGACTTGTAGTACTGCTACTAAAAACAATATCTTTTCATTATCACAAATGGCTATCAGCCTCCCCATCCGCAGCCCATTGGATGGGGGGGGGACAGCCTCGGGCTTCACCCCTGGCCCTTGGGTGGCTGGGGGGGGGGGACCCCTTGATTGAAGGGGTCCCCACTCCCCCAGGGTACCCCGGCCAGGGGTGACTAGTTGGATTTTTGATGCCACGGCCGCAGGGCACTGTATAAAAGTGACCCCCGGCTGTGGCATTATCTGTCCAGCTAGTGGAGCCCGGTGCTGGTTTTAAAAATACGGGGGACCCCTACTCTTTTTGTCCCCCGTATTTTTGGAACCAGGACCAGGCGCAGAGCCCGATGCTGGTTGCTTAAATATGGGGGAACCCCTGTCAATTTTGTCCCCATATTTCTGCAACCAGGATCGGCTCAAAGAGCCCGAGGCTGGTTATGCTTAGGAGGGGGGACCCCACGCATTTTTTTGGGGGTTTTTTACATTGTTTAATTTAAAAAAAAAAAAATAAGAACCCCAGCACGGATCACACAGATCCGGCCGAGATTGATTGTAAAAAAAAAACGGCAGTGTTTTGCTAATCACTGCCGTAAAAATAGGTAAAAAAAAACGAATGACATCGACATCGGAAGAAAAGAAAAACCCGAATACGACAGCTTAGTAAATCCATCGTAATCAATTCAAAAAGTTGCAGTTTTACACTGTCGATGTCATTCGTGATTGAACTTTGACCTATTTTCGGGAATTACGAATCTTAGTAAATGTACCCCTGGGAGTCTTGTTGAGGGAGACAATGTAATAGCAGATCATCTTAATAATTATTTTTGCTCAGTATTCACTACCGAAAGAGAGCGGAAGGGGCCACAGTTAAGTTGCAGGGATATTCAGGAAAATGAAACAAGTACATTTACAGAGGAGAAGGTCCTAACAGAACTCTCAAAGCTGAAAGTGGACAAATCTATGGGGCCAGATGGGAAACATCCAAGGATACTAAAAGAACTTAAAGAGGTGCTGGTAGCACCATTGAAATAATTATTCAACCAGTCATTAGCTACAGGAGTAATTTCAGAGGACTAGAAAAGAGCGAGCCTAACAACTACAGAACAGGGGGGTAATTCCAAGTTGATCGCAGCAGGAATTTTGTTAGCAGTTGGGCAAAACCATGTGCACTGCAGGGGAGGCAGATTTAACATGTGCAGAGAGAGTTAGATTTGGGTGTGGTGTGTTCAATCTGCAGTGTAAAATAAAGCAGCCAGTATTTACCCTGCACAGAAACAAAATAACCCAACTAAATCTAACTCTCATGTTATAACATGTTATATCTGCCTCCCCTGCAGTGCACATGGTTTTGCCCAACTGCTAACAAAATTCCTGCTGCGATCAACTTGGAATTACCCCCAGTGTCTTACATCAGTAGTAGGGAAATTGATGGTAACACTCTTATAAAGAAAGAGTTGTAGATTATCTCAAATCCAGCAATTTACAGGATCCAAAACAGCATGGATTGACTGGGGGGAGATCATGTCAAACAAATCTTATTCACTTTTTTGACTATGTAACTAAAGTGATGGATAAAGGTGGAGCCATGGATATAGCTTATCTAGACTTTAGTAAGGCTGTTGACACTGTTCAACATCGCAGACTGCTAAATAAACTTTAAAGTTTGGGATTCGATACTAGGATTATTGAATGGATAAGATCTTGGTTGCAGGATAGAAATCAGAAAGTTGTGGTAATTGGAGTGCATTCGCAGAAGGGAAATGTTACCAGTGGAGTACCCCAGGGATCTGTACTTGGACCAGTGCTTTTTAATATCTTTATTGGTGACATTGCAAATGGCATTAAAGGGAAAGTATGCCTTTTTGCAGATAACACAAAGGTATGCAACAGGGTAGATACACCAAGTGAGGTAAAACAAATGATTGAGTAGACTAGAGGAATGGTCAAGAGTGTGGCAATTAAAGTTCAATGCCAAAAAATTCAAAATCATGCACTTGGGTCTCAAAAAACCAAAGTCTAAATATAGTATTAATGGCACTATACTGGAAACTACTGAGGAGGAAAGGAATCTAGGAGTCACTATTTCAGATGACTTAAAGGCAGGTAAGCAATGTAACAAAGCAATGAGGAAGGCGGGAGGCATTTGATATGCCGGCTGTCGGGATCCCAGCGCTCAGTATACCGGCGCCGGAATCCCGACAGCTGGCATACCGACAAATATTCTCCCTCTTGGGGTGTCCACGACACCCTTGGAGGGAGAATAAATAGCGTAGCGCGTCACCATGCCCGCATGGGGCTATTTTGCGCTCACCCCGCTGCCTGCATGCCGGCGGTCAGGATCCCGGCGACGGGATCCCAAGCACCGGCATAACGTACTACACCCGAGGAAGGGTAGTCAGACGCTTGCTGCATTAGGAGAGGAATCAGCAGCAGATGAAAGAAGTTATAATGCCACTGTATATGTCATTGGTACGGCCTCATCTAGAATACTGTGTTCATTCCGGAGGCCATATCTTCAAAAGGATATTAATACATTAGAGACTGTACAAGGGAGGGCAACTAAAATGGTGCATAGCCTACATCACAAAACATACCCAGAAAGACAAAAAAAAATCTCAATATGTATAGTTTGGAGCAGAGAAGGGAAAGGAGGGACATAATAGAAACTTTCAAAGATATCAAGGGTTTTAACAAAGTCCAGGAGGGAAACATTCTCCAAATGAAGAGAAACAATAGGACATGAGGACATGCACTGAGACTGGAGGGGGGAGGTTCAGGGGAAATTTTAGGAAAAATTACTTCACAGAAAGGGTAGTGGACAAGTGGAATAGCTTCCCATCAGAGGTGGTAGAGGCTAAGACAGTAGAGCAATTTAAACATGCATGGGATAGACATAAGGATATCCTTACAAAGAAATAAGGATCAAATAAGGTTTGAGATAACAATATGGTAAAAAAAAGGGGCAGACTAGATGGGCCAAGTGGTTCTTATCTGCCGTCAAATTCTATGTTTCTATAAGTATATTTCAGCTAAATGCATTATTCTGTTTCCTACAATACCTGAACACCCTTTCTGCCTATCTTGTGGTCCAGATATACAAAATCCATAGTGTTTTCTGACTGCACCACCATAAATCAACAAAGAAGAAGAAAAAGGACTTGGGTAAGAAAACTGCTCTGAGATCCAGGACATTTATTGATAGTGTCAACTTCCTCACTGTCCATTTTCCTAAAAACATTGATGGAAGGCCCACAGTGCCCAACCTTTGACACTGGCATCCACTGTAAGTAGTGTCCAAATCCAGATCGAGTAAGGACAGCCCCTGTTGGGATCCAACCATCAAAGGAGAGTCTGCCATACCTTGGGTGACAGTCGGATGCACTAGGATCTCAACACTAAAATTTTAAGATAAAGCTCTATTTAAAATATCCTCAAATGTAATTGCCAAATTATACCACCTCAAAGTTAATACCATCTTCCCCAATGTTTTCATTAAAAGTGTACTGAAACTTTTTCTTTTTCAACAGCGAACTTACTAGATTCTGTCGTGAGAGTATTTTTATATTGTTTGTTTTTCAGAATCAAAACAGTTCCCTAAATAAATAATTTTCTTACATGGGATGAGATTGGATTTTGCGCAATTCACAATCCATCTGTGTGATTCCAAAATCTGAGTTGTCTGCTAAATCTGACTTGATAATAACTAATTATCAAATGGTCGTCCAGATAAGGAGCAGCCTTTACTGCCTTGGTCCTGGGGAAAGTGGCCATAACTGCCATTAGTTTGATAAATATCTTTAATGCTGTAGGGAGGCCAAAGGGCAGAGCTTAAAATTTGAGAATTAATGACAAATGTAGGGAGGCTTCTGTACCCCTCCCACATGAAAATATACAAGCTGTGGAATGTCCTTCTTTATTTGGTGTTGGTATCCCATACAGTGCATCTGGACAGTATTCACAGCACTTCACTTTTTTCACATTTTGATATGTTACAGCCTTATTCCAAACTGGAATAAATTCCCCCTAAAATTCTACACAGAATACCCCATAATGACAACGTGAAAAAGTTTTTTTTAAATTTTTGCAAATTTATTAAAAATAAAAAACGAAGAAATCACATGTACGTAAGTATTCACAGCCTTTGCCATGAAGCTCAAAATCGAGCTTAGGTGCAACCTGTTCCCACTGATCATCCTTGAGATGTTCCTACAGCTTAATTGGAGTCCACCTGTGGTAAATTCAGTTGACTGGACATGATTTGGAAAGGCACACACCTGTGTATATAAGGTCCCACACTTGACAGTGCATGTCTGAGCACAAACCAAGCATGAAGTCAAAGGAATTGTCTTTAGACCTCCGAGACAGGATTGTCTTGAGGCAGAAATCTAGGGAAGGATACAGAAAAATATCTGCTGCTTTGAAGGTCCCAACGAGCTTCCATCATCCGTAAATGGAAGAAGTTCAGAACCACCAAAACTCTTCCTAGAGATGGCCGGCCGTCTAAACTGAGCGATCGGGGGAGAAGGACCCTAGTCAGGGAGGTGACCAAGAACCCGATGGGCACTCTGTCAGAGCTACAGCATTCCTCTGTGGAGAGAGGAGAACCTTCCAAAAGGACAACCATCTCTGCAGCAATCCACCAATCAGGCCTGTATGGTAGAGTGGCCAGACGGAAACCACTCCTTAGTAAAAAGCACATGGCAGCCTGCCTGGAGTTTGCCAAAATGCACCTCAAGGACTCTCAGACCATGAGAAACAAAATTCTCTGGTCTGATGAGACAAAGATTGAACTCTTTGGCGTGAATGCCAGGCATCATGTTTGGAGGAAACCAGGCACTGCTCATCACCAGGCCAATACTATCCCTACAGTGAAGCATGGTGGTGGCGACAGGAACTGGAAGACTAGTCAGGATAGAGGGAAAGATGAATGCAGCAATGTACAGAGACATCCTGGCTGAAAACCTGCTCCAGAGCGCTCTTGACCTCAGACTGGAGCGACGGTTCATTTTTCAGCAGGACAACGACCCTAAGCACACAGCCAAGATATCAAAGGAGTGGATTCAGGACAGCTCTGTGAATGTCCTTGAGTGGCCCAGACAGAGCCCAGACTTGAATCCGATTGAACATCTCTGGAGAAATCTGAAAATGGCTGTGCACCAATGCTTCCCATCCAACCTGATGGAGCTTGAGAGTTGCTGCAAAGAGGAATGGGCGAAACTGCCCAAAGATAGGTGTGCCAAGCTTGTGGCATCATATTCAAAAAGACTTGAGGCTGGGGCGTGACTTGGCAAGCATTAGGAGCGGATGTGCGCCTCTTGAGCTCCTGTTAAAGGTGCACTAAACATGCTCCTTTGCCTTGCCAGTCGCGCATATGGTGCGCCTATATTGTACCTATAGGGTCCAGCACCTGCCTACATACCAGGGATAGCAACCGCATCGCCGGGAAAAGCTCTAGGCTTCTCTGTGGGTTGTGGCCTACCCCGTGACTGAAATCTGGGACCTCAGTTAGCTTCCCCGGCCGGCCCTCGGAGCAGAGCCTCCTGCTACACCTCTTGTCTGCTCTACTCTGTGGCTGCCGGACGTATAGCTGCCCTGCCTGCACCTGGACCTCCCACCGATCACTCCTCCTGTGCTGCCTTGCAGATCTGAAGACTTCCCGCGGCTGGACTCCCGGTGAGGTACGGCGGCCACCATCTTGCTCTCCCCAGGCCCCGTGCGGCGGTGAGGGGGATTACGAAGGAGGGGACCCAGGGGGCGGCCGCTGTGCTCCTGTGGACCCGGCTCTCCAGACTGCCGGGAGTCAGTCAGCAGCTAACATCTCTCCATGCTCCTGCACTGAAGTTCTAAGGAGGGACTGGCTTAAGGCAGACACCTTGGCCTCTGCTGCCTGGGGACCCAGGCTCCATCCCGCTGTACATCCGAGCAGTTTCAGAGGCACAGTGGTCACTGGCTGTACCGTGACCTGCACCTCCCCCCCCTGCAGCCCAAGTTTCCCAGAAGCAGTCTGGTCGCTGGGTGGTGAGTCAGGGAGTGCACACTCCAAATCCCCTGTTTCTCCCAACCTCTCCTCCTATCCACAGTTACTTGTCTGGATGCCCATTCACCTATATTACCAGCTTGTGGCCCCTCTCTTTCCCTTTTTTCTACGTACCCCAGACAGTTCTATATATATATATATATATATATATATATATACACTCTGCCCTCTTGCTGTGCCTGGCAATACCCGGCACCTGGTACGCCCACATTTCTGTGCACTACTGCAGCCTGGAGCTCTCCATATTCATGCCGTAGTTTCTCACATACGCCACGCTGATGCTATCTACTGACAAGCCATAATTATCCTGCTATCCAGGGCACGGCTACCTATGTATGATGTCCAGCTAGCCACAATTTGTTCTGGGGTAATGTGACGACGTTGGTCCTGACTGCATGCTTCTCTAATCACGTAACACATACAGGTGTTCTCTCTGTGGTATCAATTTGCCTCATGGTGAGGGATGGTAGAAAGATGGGCCCACAAGGGGTGGGGAATTCCTCACACAAAAGAACCCCCACGCATTTCATTGGAACCCATTCCTCGGCTGACATGAGGCAGTTTCTCCTCCCTCAGGGCTCCACCTCCATTGTTGATGATACTTTTACGCCCTCCACCTTTCGCCTGTCTCAGACTCACCCTCTCGAGTCGAAGATCAGGAGATGGCGTCAAATATGGCGCCAGAGACGGTGGGCATTTCGCAGATCCTGCACCTACTCCCTTCCATGCCAAGTAGTCTCAGGGAAACAGCTCGGAGATTGCCACTGTTCGTTCCGAGGTGTCTACTATTGGATCTCAACTCACTTCATTGGACGGCTTCTCCTCTAACTCAGCTGAGGCCCACAATGCTCTCAGACTTACAGTCATTAGACAGGCGACTGACATTCAACAACTGCAAGAGTGCCTTGATAACTTGGACAATCGTGAAAACGTAACAATCTAAGAATCAGAGGGGTCTTGGAGGACATCCCACTCCAAGGACTTATCGATTTTCTGACACTGACCTTTAATTAGCTCCTAGATCAGGACCCTTCTTCCACGATTGAGTTCAACAGTGCTCACCAGGCCCTAGGGCCCAGAGGGGCTCCCTCTGACCGGCCAAGAGACATTATTTGCCTCTTGCATTATTTCTCAGAGAAAGAGGATATTCTTCGCAAGGTCCACAGTCTGGATGTCATAGAGATTGACGATCAACACATCCAGATCTTCCAAGATCTATCCTGGTCGACACTTAAAAAATGCAGACCTCTGCAACCGCTAACCTGGGAAATCCGTAAAACAGGTATTAAGTATAGATGAAGCTTTCCATTCAGTCTGCAAGTCTCGCATAATGGGAAGTTCCTCACACTTAAAGACTCAGTAGATCTGCCCCCTTTTTGCAGAGCGCTTGGTATTCAGGAAGTCTCTCTTCCGGATTGGCAGGAACCCCTGGTCCGCTCTGTCCCACCGGAACTTTCTCATCCCGAAATGATTGGCACCTTGTCCAGCGCAATCCAAAACCACCTAGGGAGCAGCGAAACCCCTTCGACGCCGATAACTGAGTGACAACCTCTCTATATGAGCAAGACGATTTGCCATTTTTCTTATTGGTGACTCTACTGTCCTGGGCTGACCTTCGTTGGCTTGACATTGTTTCCTTTTGCAGTGATGTGCTTCATTATCTTGAGACATGTTCATGACTTTTGTATTACCTTGATTGGTCGACCTTCACTCGGCCCACTTGGTCTCAAAGGTTCTGATTCACGTTACTTGCCCCTATGTTTCGACCCTCCTCTTGCTCCTACATTATAGTCAATGGTGACTGATTCTAAGGCAATGGTCATTAAATTTGTTTCCCTCAATGAAAAGGGCCTTAATGTGCCTGAGAAATGCTCTGGAGTACTCAGAGACCTTTTTGCTTTCAGGGCTGATGTGGCGTTTCTTCAGGAGATGCACTTCAAAGCCAGAGCTGCCCCTACTCTTAAGGACCGCAACTACCCATTTTCTTTTTATAATAATAATAGCAAAAGTAAATCCCTGGAAGTTGCTATCCTGCTGTCCAAACGATTACCATTTTCAGACATGACATTCATAGTCCTGTGGGAGGACAGAACACTCCTAGTTAAATGTAAATTGTTTTTCTCAACTTTTCTCAATCTGTATGTTCCCAATAAATCCCAACCTTAATTTTTGTTGAAAGTTTTGAATCGGGTTGCCCCCCTGGTTGAGGGTATTCCGATTTTAGGTGGGGCCTTAAACTGGTCTCTTAAGCCGGAGGTGGACATCTCTGGTACACTGGTCAGGTCATCACTAGCTTCGCATCGCAAAGTCCGTTGCACGCTCCATGAAAACCAGTTGGTCGACACGTAGCGGCTCCAGCACTCGGGAGATAGAGACTATATGTTCTATTCCCGGCCACATGATATCTACTCCAGACTGGATTACTTTTTACTGCCCCATCGGTTTTTGCATCTAATTCGAGATATTGACATTGGGCTGATCACCTGGTCAGACCATACTCCCATCTCCCTGACTTTAGAGATGTCCTGCCCTCATTTCAAACACTGTACTTGGCGACTAAATCAGCAACTTTTAATGGACTCACGGTTTACTCCTCAATTAACTGAGGCCATCAAAGATTATTTTGAGATCAACGAGGGTCCGGATGTCTCCGGAGTCACGACGTGGGAGGCACACAAATGCGTCTTGTGCGGAAAACTCATTCAAATAGGCTCCTTGAGGAAAAAGGAAAAAATGGGGGGGAAAATTGCCCTGCTCCAGCGGTTGAAAGAGCTGGAGACTGTACATAAAATGGGACCGTCCTCCCAACTCCTAACTGAGCTAAACGAGACGAGGTCAGCCCTTAATGCCTTGCTTTTTGAGCATGTCAGGAAGGATTATAGGCTGTGCAGAAACCGTTTTTTTCAATGGGTAACAAACCGTGGAAATTATTGTTTAGAGCACTGCATTCACAAAAAGCTACCCTATACATTCAAACAATAGCGGACGCAAGAGGCATTCACCATACTCTTACAAGAGATATAGCTGACACATTTCACTCCTACTACATTAGATTGCATAACCTCCAGAACCCCAAGTTCCCGGAGACCTTACTGGCTACTAAAGACTTGGTAGATAAATATCTTTGCAATTCGGGCCTTCCAAAACTGTCTAACGATGATAGTGCCTGGTTGGATTCCCCATTTTACCTTCCAGAATTAGAACAGGCCCTTAAAGAAACGCCTTCTAGGAAGAGTCCAGGTCCAGACGGCTTCACCGTCTCGTATTAAAAGTCGTTTAAAGACTCTCTCTTACCCAAAATGCTGTTGGCCTTCAATTAAATTTCTGGGGATTGTGGGTTCTCGCCCCATGCTTTGGAGGCCTTCATTACAGTCATACCTAAGGAGGTAAAAGACCCGATGCAATGTGCCAGTTACCACCCAATCTCACTCCTCAACACAGACATCAAAACTGTTTGCCAAACTTATGGCAAACAGGTTGAAGTTGCTGCTCCCCAATATTATTGATTTGGATCAGGTGGGATTTGTCCCTGGGAGAGAGGCACGAGACAATACAACTGAAATGATTGACTTGATACATCTAGCCTCCTCGAGCCGTAACCCCAAAGTGGTGCTGTCTACCGATGCCGAAGGCGTTTGATAGAATTATCTGGGTCTTCATGGAAGGGGTTTTGAGACATTTAAGAGTCTCAAAACCGGTTAGTCTTAGCCACATTCTGGCACTCTATACCTCCCCCACAGCAAGGATCAAAATGATCCCTGGTGTACCAGATCTGTGTTGGCGCTGTAACAATGCAACGGGCTCCCCACTACATATCTGGTGGAATTGTCAATAGCTTCGCCCCTTTTGGAACAATGTAATCTCAATTTCTAAACTGATTGTGGGACTTGAGGTTTCCTCTGATCCTGCTTTCTGGCTCCTTAATCTAGTTACCGGCTCTCTGATAACATATAAAATAATCCCTTTTGAAATTTCTCAGTAGTGCTGCTAAGGCGGTTCCCTGTTCATTGGCGTAATATTGCTCCTCCCATGGTGAAAGAGTGGTTTACTAGGATAGACATGTACATGTCAAAGGAGGAATTACGGGTGACACCTGAAATCCAACAGGGGTTCACAGCTACTTGGTTTCCCTGGCTGGAATTCAAGACTTTACTGCATATGCACTGAGAACAAGTCTCAAATACTGAGTTTTCCTTTGGAAATTTATTGGTTTTCTGATGTTATGAGGAGAATCTTCTCCTTGTCGGTTTAACTTGACAAATTGATATTCCGCACAACGCCTTCCCTCCCACCTCCCTCTTGTTCTTCTTTCCTGTTCTTTTCTGCTCTCCTCTCCTGTTCTCACTTCTCTTTTTGGTTTAAAAAAAAATGCATATCAGATTTACTAATGATCAGACAGGATTTGTAGTGTGTTCAACAGGTTGATTGTTTTATGGGGACCATTGTCTTGATTACTGGATATTAACGTATGTTTGATATATCCTTATTCGATATTTGCTGATGTTTCTTATGTGTACTGTGTCCTTCTGATATGCCTGTTCATATGTCTGCATGTCTATGATGTTTTATGTGTGAAAAACCAATAAACATTTATTACAAAAAAAAAAAAGACTTCGGGGGTATTTTCAATTAGGATCGGATCCATTCTGACATGTATTTTTCGGAATGGATCCGACAACCCCTATTCAATCCCATCTCAATTCGACTTTAAAAAAAGTCCAATTGAGATGAGACCTGTAAGCGGAGGTGGGGGGGGGACAGCTGCGGGCAGACGGAGGAAAGCAGCGCTGCAGAAGGATGTCTCACAGCCAGAGGAGACATGACATCCGGAACAGGGTCATGTCACGGCGCCCCCACCCACCACCACACATACACTTACATATATACATACATAGATTCACACACATTTAGGCACAGACACAAACACACAAATACAATGGGGGTAATTCCAAGTTGATCGCAGCAGGAATTTAGTTAGCAATTGGGCAAAACCATGTGCACTGCAGGGGAGGCAGATTTAACATGTGCAGAGAGAGTTCCAGCATGGAGGGGCGGAGATTCTATGTGATTGACAGGCTGGGCCTCGTGGGTAGAAGGAAAGGACTGAGGAAGGGGAAAGGGTGGCCACCACACTGCCTGCATGTTCCAGATCACTGAATGCAGATCCCTGACAGCCAGGAAAGTTCTTCTGACAAGCCTAACAACACACCACACTGCACTGCACTGCACTGGACTCTCTGCACTGTGCAATCAGTGATCTGCAACATGCAGGCAGTGCGGTGGCCACCCCTTCCCTCTCTTCTAGTCATTTCCTCCTACCCCTGCCCGAAATCCCAGCTCTCAGCTGTGCAGCGAGCCGGCGCCTTCTGTCACCAGCGGTGCCTGGAGTTGGAGCTCCACTTGTTCCACCCTCCCTACACCCCTGCTCACAGCCACCAGACCTCACGGCAGTGTCCACCTGGCTCTAGCAAGTGTGACCTCACTTGCTGGAGCCAGGTGGCTGCTGCCGTAAGCGGTGCAGCTGTGACACATCCTCCTGCTGTGCTGTAGCCCTGGCTCTTCCCAGTCTCCCCGCGGCTCTCCCCCCTCTCCTCCTGTAATGTCCCTCATCTTAGTCCGACATTTTTTTATGTTGGACTGAGACTGTTAGGAAACGGGGCCAAATCCTGTCGAATTTTGCCCCGTTTCCCTCAAAAGTACGTGAATCAGCAGCTATATCACTGATTCACTTTTATTTGACAAGTCGAATTCCCCGACTTGTCGAATAAAAATAGCGGGGACTAAATAGGTTGAATCACGATTCGACTTTAAAAGGTCAAAAACTGCTGTCTTTTCGACAGACGGCAGCTTTCGACCCTAGTTGAATATACCTCTCCAGGCTGTAATTGCTGCCAAATGTGCATCAACAAAGTATTGAGCAAAGGCTGTGAATACTTATGTACATGTGAATCTTATTTTTTTATTTTTAATAAATTTGTAAAAATCTCAAAAAAACTCTTTTCACGTTGTCATTATGGGGTATTGTGTGTAGAATTTTGAGGGGGGGAAATTAATTTATTCCATTCTGTAAATAAGGTTATAACATAACAAATTATGGAAAAAGTGAAGCGCTGTGTATACTTTCCAGATGCACTGTATGGTGCAAGATACCCAGGGCAACTGAGATGCTCCGAGACAAGTAGCGTACCATATTTACCAAATATAACATGTGCAGAGAGAGTTTGATTTGGGTGGGGTGTGTTCAAACTGAAATCTAAATTGCACTGTGAAAATAAAGCAGCCAGTATTTACCCTGCACAGAAACAAAATAACCCACCCAAATCTAAGGGTATGTACACACAGTGAGATCCTTGTTATGCCCGATTTTCACTTGCGATTTCCCTTGAACTCCCCGGAGCCCAGCACCACCGATTTTGACTAACTCTTCTTTGACATGTGAGATGAACTAGATAGTACACCGATCTAGCAAGGATTGACTTGCCTGCACAGTCTATCTTTTCTTGCGATGCTGACCTGGCGGGACCACGCATCGGGATCGCAAGGTGAAAAATCGAAAGAAAATATTTCACTGTGTGTACACACCCTAACTCTCACTGCACATGTTATACCTGTCACCCATGCAGTGCACATGGTTTTGCCCAACTGCTAACAAATTTGCTGCTGTGATCAACTCTGAATTACCCCTTAGTTTCATTGTAGATGCAGCAAAAACCCACTGACAGTGTACCAGCCACTTTAACCACACAGGAATTAGTTTTACACATGTCCAAAGTCGCACATGAAACACAACGGAACCTAATGTGAAGAAACCCGTGGCCGCTCTCAACAGAGCCCATTTTACACAAATTCAGACTCAGACTTAGTAGTATACAGATGTACAAATGCTGCACACGAAATTCACAGTGTAAGCTAACAATGTACTGTATAAGGGTACAGTAGTTCAATAAGTAAGGTAACAAGACCTCTCGTTGCATAAATGTATTTAACTTGTACATATATGTATAATCAATAGTGTGGCCTTGGTACAGACTATTTTTCCACATAGTCCCCACACTTATCTAAGCATTTTTTCTGACGGTACACCAAAGCATCTATCCTGGCAAAGAAGAAATCTATGTCCTGAAGCCAGGACATAACGTCTTGTTGATCTTCAGTTGGCTGCAAATCGCCTTCCACAAAGCTGCTTCTTCAGTGGTCCAAAGAAATGTCCTCCTAAATCAGACCTTCAATGCAATATAAACTGTCATCTGTGGTGGACGTGCTTGGCTGGCCGGATCGCTGCTCATCTTGAACGTCTGTCCTACCATTATCAAAGGCAGTTGACCAAATCCAAATCTATTTACATGACATGACGTTATCACCGTACAACTCAACAAGTTGGCAATGAATTTCACTACTGATGTGCCCTTTAGATGCTGAACTCTGATCACACTACGCACCTTGGTGTTTGACCAAGTTTCAGCCAGCAGTTCCATCTTACAATTAATGTTGGGACAGTATGACTGACATGAGGCAGTGATCTACCTGCTCTGGCCTGGTAGGAAATTAGAATGACAAAGAGAACATTTCATACATGAGAGGTCTTTTTACCTTAGTAATTGAACCATCCTTGTCGTTTTGACGCTTTATGTGCTTTAATTATGCAAATAAGTAGTACACTTTTAGCAAAAAAAGGTGCTTGGTACCGCCAAGTCGCACGGGACATGGTGCTCCAAAATAGGTCATTTGGTGGAACTAAAGCAACAATTTTATAGAATTCCCAATTTATTTGAGTGACTCAATCTTGAGCCCTCAACCTGGAAATTTGTTATTGAGTGATTTTAAGTTAAGAATAGTTCATCAAGATCCATCTGGTTTTTGAGCTAAAAGAAGTTTGTTTAAAACCCAAGCCTCTTTGATCCAGTGGGACAGGAAATAAGACCCCCAAAGACAACAAAGCATGAATGGCCTCTTTAGAGCAACATATTTTGTGCGATTCACAGGAAAACCCATCATGAAGAAATGCTTGGGTAGAGGAAACAAGAGGTCTAACGCATAACTTCTGGTAATGATGCCATTCTAGAAAAGATTGTCTCTTGATTGGCGCACAATTTATATTTAATATATAACCTTTATTAATATTATTAATAGTGATGAGCGGGTTCGGTTTCTCGGAAACCGAACCCCCCCGAACGTCACCCTTTTTACACGGGTCCGAGCCATACTCGGATTCTCCCGTATGGCTCGGTTAACCCGAGCGCGCCCGAACGTCATCATCCCGCTGACGGATTCTCGCGAGATTCGGATTCTATTAATAATTGTAGAAGAGACAGTTGATTGCTTGTTTTATTACTAATTGTGGGGAGGATTGGGGAGCAGCTGTTAGGACTCGGAGTAGAGTGCAGAGTTTTGCTGATAGTGACCACCAGTTTTTTTTATCCGTTCTCTGCCTGAAAAAAACGCTCCATACCATATCTGTGCTCAGTGTGCTGCATGATATATCTGTGCTGAGTGCTCACACTGCTTAATTGTGGGGACTGGGGAGCAGCTATAGCAGGAGTACAGTGCACAGTTTTGCTGACAGTGACCACCAGTATATGTTTGTCTGCCTGAAAAACACTCCTGTGGTGGCTTTTTTTCTTTATACTAGTTTAGCAGTTTGCTGACAGTGTCCACCAGGTCCATTTATTATACTGTATATAGCAGTACGGTAGGCCACTGCTGTACCTACTTCTGTGTCGTCACTCGTCGTCCATAAGTATACTATCCATCCATCTACATTGTATACCTGTGGTGGCTTTTTTTCTCTATACTAGTAGTACTAGTTTAGCAGTCTGCTGACAGTGTCCACCAGGTCCATTATACTGTATATAGCAGTACGGTAGGCCACTGCTGTACCTACCTCTGCGTCGTCAGTCACTCGTCATCCAATAATAATAATAAGTATACTATCCATCCATCTACATTGTATACCTGTGGTGGTTTTTTTTCTTTATACTAGTAGTACTAGTTTAGCAGTCTGCTGACAGTGTCCACCACGTCCATTATACTGTATATAGCAGTACGGTAGGCCACTGCTGTACCTACCTCTGTGTCGTCAGTCACTCGTCATCCATTAATAATAATAAGTATACTATCCATTCATCTACATTGTATACCTGTGGTGGCTTTTTTTCTTTATACTAGTTTAGCAGTTTGCTGACAGCGTCCACCAGGTCCATTTATTATACTGTATATAGCAGTACGGTAGGCCACTGCTGTACCTACCTCTGTGTCGTCACTCGTCGTCCATAAGTATACTATCCATCCATCTACATTTTATACCTGTGGTGGCTTTTTTTCTTTATACTAGTAGTACTAGTTAAGCAGTCTGCTGACAGTGTCCACCAGGTCCATTATACTGTATATAGCAGTACGGTAGGCCACTGATGTACCTACCTCTGTGTCGTCAGTCACTCGTCATCCATTAATAATAATAAGTATACTATCCATCCATCTACATTGTATACCTGTGGTGGCTTTTTTTCTCTATACTAGTAGTACTAGTTTAGCAGTCTGCTGACAGTGTCCACCAGGTCCATTATACTGTATATAGCAGTACGGTAGGCCACTGCTGTACCTACCTCTGCGTCGTCAGTCACTCGTCATCCAATAATAATAATAAGTATACTATCCATCCATCTACATTGTATACCTGTGGTGCCTTTTAGTTGTGCGCATTCAAATATGGAGAACAAAAATGTGGAGGTTAAAAAAATAGGGAAAGATCAAGATCCACTTCCACCTCGTGCTGAAGCTGCTGTCACTAGTCATGGCGAGACGATGAAATGCCATCAACGTCGTCTGCCAAGGCCGATGCCCAATGTCATAGTACAGAGCATGTAAAATCCAAAACACAAAAGATCAGTAAAATGACCCAAAAATCTAAATTAAAAGCGTCTGAGGAGAAGCGTAAACTTGCCAATATGCCATTTACAACATGGAGTGGCAAGGAACGGCTGAGGCCCTGGCCTATGTTCGTGGCTAGTGGTTCAGCTTCACATGAGGATGGAAGCACTCATCCTCTCGCTAGAAAAAAGAAAAGACTTAAGCTGGCAAAAGCACAGCAAAGAACTGTGCATTCTTTGAAATCACAAATCCCCAAGGAGAGTCCAATTGTGTCAGTTGCGATGCCTGACCTTCCCAACACTGGATGGGAAGAGCTTGCGCCTTCCACCATTTGCACGCCCCCTGAAAGTGCTGGAAGGAGCACCCGCAGTCCAGTTCCTGATTGTCAAATTGAAGATGTCAGTGTTGAAGTACACCAGGATGAGGATATGGGTGTTGCTGGCGCTGGGGAGGAAATTGACAAGGAGGATTCTGATGGTGAGGTGGTTTGTTTAAGTCAAGCACCCAGGGAGACGCCTGTTGTCCGTGGGAGGAATATGGCCATTGACATGCCTGGTCAAAATACAAAAAAAATCAGCTCTTCGGTGTGCAATTATTTCAACACAAATGCGGACAACAGGTGTCAAGCCATGTGTTGACTTTATCAAGCTATAATAAGTAGGGGTAAGGACGTTAACCACCTCGGAACATCTTCCCTTATACGTCACCTGGACCGCATTCATCATAAGTCAGTGACAAGTTCAAAAACTTTGGGTGACAGCGGAAGCAGTCCACTGACCACTAAATCCCTTCCTCTTGTAACCAAGCTCCTGCAAACCACACCACCAACTCCCTCAGTGTTAATTTCCTCCTTACCCAGGAAAGCCAATAGTCCTGCAGGCCATGTCACTGGCAAGTCTGACGAGTCCTCTCCTGCCTGGGATTCCTCCGATGCATCCTTGAGTGTAACGTCTACTGCTGCTGGCGCTGCTGTTGTTGCTGCTTGGAGTCGATCGTCATCCCAGAGGGGAAGTCGGAAGACCACTTGTACTACTTCCAGTAAGCAATTGGCTGTACAACAGTCCTTTGCAAGGAAGATGAAATATCACAGCAGTCATCCTGCTGCAAAGCGGATAACTGAGGCCTTGGCAGCCTGGGCGGTGAGAAACGTGGTTCCAGTATCCATCGTTAATTCAGAGCCAACTATAGACTTGATTGAGGTACTGTGTCCACGGTACCAAATACCATCTAGGTTCCATTTCTCTAGGCAGGCGATACCGAAAATGTACACAGACCTCAGAAAAAGACTCACCAGTGTCCTAAAAATTGCAGTTGTACCCAATGTCCACTTAACCACGGACATGTGGACAAGTGGAGCAGGGCAGACTCAGGACTATATGACTGTGACAGCCCACTGGGTAGATGTATTGCCTCCCGCTGCAAGAACAGCAGCGGCGGCACCAGTAGCAGCATCTCGCAAACGCCAACTCGTTCCTAGGCAGGCTACGCTTTGTATCACCGCTTTCCAGAATACGCACACAGCTGAAAACCTCTTACGGCAACTGAGGAAGATCATCGCAGAATGGCTTACCCCAATTGGACTCTCCTGGGGATTTGTGACATCGGACAATGCCAGCAATATTGTGCGTGCATTACATCTGGGCAAATTCCTGCACGTCCCATGTTTTGCAAATACCTTGAATTTGGTGGTGCAGAATTATTTAAAAAACGACAGGGGCGTGCAAGAGATGCTGTCGGTGGCCCGAAGAATTGCGGGCCACTTTCGGCGTTCAGGCACTGCGTACAGAAGACTGGAGCACCACCAAAAATACCTGAACCTGCCCTGCCATCATCTGAAGCAGGAGGTGGTAACGAGGTGGAATTCAACCCTCTATATGCTTCAGACGATGGAGGAGCAGCAAAAGGCCATTCAAGCCTATACATCTGGCCATGATATAGGCAAAGGAGGTGGAATGCACCTGTCTCAAGCGCAGTGGAGAATGATTTCAACGTTGTGCAAGGTTCTGCAACCCTTTGAACTTGCCACACGTGAAGTCAGTTCAGACACTGCCAGCCTGAGTCAGGTCATTCCCCTCATCATGCTTTTGCAGAAGAAGCTGGAGACATTGAAGGAGGAGCTAATACAGAGCGATTCCGCTAGGCATGTGGGACTTGTGGATGGAGCCCTTCATTCGCTTAACCAGGATTCACGGGTGGTCAATCTGTTGAAATCAGAGCACTACATTTTGGCCACCGTGCTCGATCCTAGATTTAAAACCTACGTTGTATCTCTCTTTCCGGCAGACACAAGTCTGCAGGGGTTCAAAGACCTGCTGGTGAGAAAATTGTCAAGTCAAGCGGAACGTGACCCGTCAACAGCTCCTCCTTCACATTCTCCCGCAACTGGGGGTGCGAGGAAAAGGCTAAGAATTCCGAGCCCACCCACTGGCGGTGATGCAGGGCAGTCTGGAGCGAGTGCTGACATCTGGTCCAGACTGAAGGACCTGCTAACGATTACTGACATGTCGTCTACTGTCACTGCATATGATTCTCTCATCATTGAAAGAATGGTGGAGGATTATATGAGTGACCGCATCCAAGTCAGACAGTCCCTACGTATACTGGCAGGAAAAAGAGGCAATTTGGAGGCCCTTGCACAAACTGGCTTTATTCTACCTAAGTTGCCCTCCCTCCAGTGTGTACTCCGAAAAAATGTTTAGTGCAGCCGCTCACCTTGTCAGCAATCGGCGTACGAGGTTACTTCCAGAAAATGTGGAGAAGATGATGTTCATTAAAATGAATTATAATCAATTCCTCCATGGAGACATTCACCAGCAGCAATTGCCTCCAGAAAGTACACGGGGACCTGAGATGGTGGATTCCAGTGGGGACGAATTAATAATCTGTGAGGAGGGGGATGTACACAGCGAAAGGGGTGATGAATCGGAGGATGAGGAGGAGGTGGACATCTTGCCTCTGTAGAGCCAGTTTGTGCAAGGAGAGATTGATTGCTTCTTTTTTGGTGGGGGCCCAAACCAACCAGTCATTTCAGTCACAGTCGTGTGGCAGACCCTGTCACTGAAATGATGGGTTCGTTAAAGTGTGCATGTCCTGTTTATACAACATAAGGGTGGGTGGGAGGGCCCAAGGACAATTCCATCTTGCACCTAGTCACACAGCTACCTCATTGCGCCTCTTTTTTTCTTTGCGTCATGTGCTGTTTGGGGAGTATTTTTTTGAAGGGCCATCCTACGGACACTGCAGTGCCACTTCTAGATGGGCCAGGTGTTTGTGTCGGCCACTTGGGTCGCTTAGCTTAGTCACACAGCTACCTCATTGCGCCTCTTTTTTTCTTTGCGTCATGTGCTGTTTGGGGAGTATTCTTTTGAAGGGCCATCCTGCGTGACACTGCAGTGCCACTCCTAGATGGGCCAGATGTTTGTGTCGGCCACTTGGGTCGCTTATCTTAGTCACACAGCTACCTCATTGCGCCTCTTTTCTTCTTTGCATCGTGTGCTGTTTGGGGAGTATTTTTTTGAAGTGCCATCCTGCCCGACACTGCAGTGCCACTCCTAGATGGGCCAGGTGTTGTGTCGGCCACTTGGGTCGCTTAGCTTAGTCACACAGCTACCTCATTGCGCCTCTTTTTTTCTTTGCATCATGTGCTGTTTGGGGACTATTTTTTTGATGTGCCATCCTGTCTGACACTGCAGTGCCACTCCTAGATGGGCCAGGTGTTTGTGTCGGCCACTTGTGTCGCTTAGCTTAGTCACACAGCGACCTTGGTGTGCCTCTTTTTTTCTTTGCACCATGTGCTGTTTGGGGACTATTTTTTTGAAGTGCCATCCTGTCTGACACTGCAGTGCCACTCCTAGATGGGCCAGGTGTTTGTGTCAGCCACTTGTGTCGCTTAGCTTAGCCATCCAGCGACCTCGGTGCAAATTTTAGGACTAAAAATAATATTGTGAGATGTGAGGTGTTCAGAATAGACTGAAAATGAGTGGAAATTATGGTTATTGAGGTTAATAATACTTTGGGATCAAAATGACCCCCAAATTCTATGATTTAAGCTGTTTTTGAGGGTTTTTTGAAAAAAACACCCGAATCCAAAACACACCCGAATCCGACAAAAAAATTTCGGTGAGGTTTTGCCAAAACGCGTCCGAATCCAAAACACGGCCGCGGAACCGAAACCAAAACCAAAACACAAAACCCGAAAAATTTCCGGTGCACCTCACTAGTTGTTAATATTCCCTTAAAATATTCAAAATAAAGTGCAAAAATATAAAGTGAAAAATAAAAATAAATTGTTAATTAAAATTATTCACTGTGTCTTATTTTACTGTCAATTTCATTAGCTTATATATATAAATATATATATATATATATATATATATATATATATATTGGAGACACCTATGTATTTATTTATAGAACTGCTTAGAATTAGCAATTATATCATGTAGGGTTATTGAAGGCAGTGCCGTAACTAGACATTTTAGCGCTGTGTGCAAGAAACGGCATAGGCAGACAGCATCCCCTTTTTACACATTACGGCAGACAGCGTCCCCTCTTTACATGTTACGGCAGACAGCGTCCCCTTTTTTACACATTATGGCAGACAGCGTCCCGTATAAACATACGTATATATATATATTTCTTGTATTTTTCCTCACTATGCTGGCCTTTGACACCCTGTAGGCATTGCCCCCCCCATTCACTTCACGAGTAGGAGGGCTCTCCATCAATGTCCCCTTATTTAAGTTTGGGCCAAGCGCAGTTGTTGTACTTTATTACATTGCATGTTTTTGGTACCTCAGGCCCCCATTGTCACCTTCATATAGTATATCCACATGCCTGTAACCTGCTTTGGTTTTGTGGTTCTATTGCACTTATTCCTTCTATTTTCACCCGCACGATCCCGGGTGTTTACATCTTCCGGCGTTGCTTAGCAACAGGCCGGCCCTGACACCGCACAGAGGCGCCATCACTCTGCGCGGCACAGCGTCCACGGCGGGCTCCGGAGCGGCTGCACGTTTTCGGTTTGGCGGGTCTTCTTCTTCTTAAGGTGAGTTGTTCTACCCTTACACATTTGCACACATCTTGACAAAGGGGTTGAAGTCCCCGAAACGTCGATGGATATTATGTTGATGTTTTAATACAGTCTACGTTTTCACAAGACCCTGAGTGCCGCAGACTTCTTGTTTGTTATATATATATATTATATATATATATATATACACATATACACACACACACACACACATTACATACATAGACACACACATAAAGCAAAACAGAGAGCCAAAAATTCCAATTTTATAAACCGCAGCATAATAAAAAAAACTACATTATAACAGCAGGATGATTTGAACAAAAAATAAAAAAATACAGCTAGCTTACTTTTTTTCTCTGCAGCTGGCAAGCTGCTTGTGGCACTCTGCTGGCTGGCTCCACAAACTCTTCTTTCCTGCAGCCTGCGTGCCCAGCCAATGACTGAGTCGCAGGCTGCTTCTTAACACCATTGGACAGCTGAGCCGTCGCTCAGCTGTCCTGAACTTCTATGCGGCACTGGAGCCTCTGCGGCTCGGTTGCCAAGGCAACCTACAGGGAGCCGTCGGAGGAGCGCAGCGCCGCAGATCAGAGGCTCTGACCGCAACCGCCGCCTGCCCAATCAGTGAGCCGCCTCCTCAGGGACAGGCAGTGGGAGCGCAGCCAGGGGGAATATGCGCTCTAACTAGGTGTGCGTTGTGGGCAATGCCCCTTCAGCACACACCTAGTTACAGCGCTGATTGAAGGTGACTGGTGGTTTAAGTACGACAACCTTTATTTATTTCCTTAAAGATTGGATATGTATCTGAATATTGAGATCAGTAAAGAATGTATGTATTCCAATAATCATAACATTCGGTCGCCACGGGTTCTGTTCCCACTCTATGGGTGTCGTGGACACCCACGAGTGGAAATAGTCCCTGTTGGACGGCATGCCGACCATCAGGATAGTGAGGGGGCGGGATGCTGGTCGCCGGTCTCCCGACCGCCGGTCACATGAATACAACCCCTCAATTAGTATACCAATAAAATATGAAGCAATAAATAAAAAGATTGACTGGTGCAGAAGACACCCATTCCCCCTTTCCACTTATTCAAATTATGCCATTCACCCAAGTGTTTTATGTTGTCTGAAACCACCTGTCCTTGCATGCAAGTAGACATGTACCCACCACTGGACCCACCAAGCGGGCTTATATACCATCATGCTAGGTTTGTCCATAAACTTGAAACCTGTTTGATGAGCTGTCTATAGTATACTTAATTTCCTCTAGTGCATTCTCTGTGAAGTGTTGATGTATGGCCATGCAAGGTAGCTTGGCTTCTTGTTTCCCCTGGAGGATGAAAAAAAGGAGGCTCCAGCAGAAGATGGTAAATTACTTTTTGTTACTGTTGCTGACACCACAGAGAACATACCCTCCAAAATCAAGTGATTCTAAGTCCTTATTGGATTCAGTATCTTATTGCTAGCAGCGTAACCAAAGCTGTGATGGGCTGCAACAGCCAAGTTAAAATTTCTGTTAACATATGACCTGTGCTAATTTCCACCTCATCAAGGTAAACAGCTCTTTCTCTAATGTGTTCCAATAAAGTGAGCAATGTAGAACATGGCCTACCTGATATGAGGCTCTCTTATAAGTAGGGGCTGGCTGGCAACTTTCTGCTTGGGGGGGTGCCACAAGCAAGTGGAACGGATTTTCAACCAATTAATGCAATCTAAAATTGGGCGTGATAGGCACAGTGGAAGCATGCTCAGTGCAGCAGCCAGAGTGGGGAGGAAGTAACCAAGTTCACAGGGAAGCAGGGCGCTGCGGCCATGCTGAGGGTCAGCAGGAGGTCAGCGGGGCCCCAGGGTGCATCTAAAAGAGCAGGGCACATTTTGTCAGTTTCAAATCAGGCAGGGCG
Organism: Pseudophryne corroboree; assembly: GCF_028390025.1. Lineage (NCBI taxonomy): Eukaryota > Metazoa > Chordata > Amphibia > Anura > Myobatrachidae > Pseudophryne > Pseudophryne corroboree. The sequence goes on along the minus strand of NC_086446.1, from coordinate 487,935,715 downwards.
CGGTGCCCTGCTAAAACTGCCTAGCGGGAACACTAATATTCTTTCAGTAAGATCATGTGCTGTCCCGACTCTGGGGTCATGCGGTTGCAGGGGAAGCTCTAAGTGTGATCGTCCCTCTTCAACTTGTGTGGATTGGGCTGCTGGCAGAATGTGATAGGAGCTACCTCTGCTCTCTCTGTCTCTCTCCATCTTGGGTGCCATAAAATCTCTTTTTTTTTCAGCTCCTCTTCCCCTGTCAAACACTCACGATAAGCCATGCCCCCTTTTTCCACTTTCCAGTCTCTTGGGTTCCTGGGACAGGGAACCTGGCTCCCCATTGGTAGACGGCGGAGATCTTTTTGTAGCCTGCTATAGGGGCAGCCATTTTCTGTTAGCCCTTGCAGCTCAGCTAGATCTCTCTAGCTGAGCTGCAGCCCCCAACGGAGCAGGAGTATCCTATTCCTGGTGTGCCTGCCTCCCACAGCCAGGCGGCTCTGGAATGTTCAAATTGTACCCGGCCCAGCGCGCCTCTGCTTCTAAGTGATCTGCCCACCTTTCTGCAGCTTTATTCATCCAGTCCAAGACTAGGATAAGTTATAGTGAGGCTCCTTAATGGGAGCCACCTTTGGCATATTTTCTGGGGTTCTCAAATTACATTTACCATATGATTCATATGTATTATGCATACACATGAATTGGGTCGCGCAAACATATGGCATGCTTAAGCACCTGCATAGCTGGCTCCTATGTCTCTGGCCACTGGGAATGAGGATTTCAAGATGGCTTCCACCTTCCTATGCATGCTGTCTCTCAGAGTATCTAAATTTATACACAGAATTATACAGGAAGCATTCACTCCTACTTGTGATTGTAGGCTCAGATTTGATCAGAAATATATTACCTCAAGAGTCCCACAACTTCACCTTTGCCAGAATTTAGATGACCATCTGATTTAAATTCATTTGTAAATATAGGTTCCCCTATATCTCTTTGAGCTGCTACAGCATAGCAGTGTAATTAAAACAAGGCAGATATGCTATTATTGAGAGGCACGCATCTGTAGAAAGTTGAGGCCAAATGTGATCACGAATAAACTGCAGAAGTCAGTGGCTGTAGTGGTCAATAATGTTCACAGATCAATATCCAAGACACAAAAAGACGCTTAAAAGTATGGCAGCAAAGCATGCTTGCTATTCCTTCCCTCAGTGAACTTGTAAATCACCATCTACAACAGGGCTAAGCAACATTTTTCTCTTTGGGTGCCGGACAATCAACATTGCCAGATCATAATGGATGAATACTAATTAAATTATATTTCAGTGTTTTATTTTTTATTTTTAATGCTTTATGAATTAATATTATATTTGTATTAAAGAAGACTCTATGAAGAATTTGATTTTCCCACATCACACAGATAGTGCACTGTTTGGAATTGATCCCATGTCCCCCGGCTAGGGCCGTCTTTTTGTATGGGCTCAATGGGCACTTGCCCAAGGGCCCCAGGAGTATAAGGCCTATGGGCTGATAGCTGAGGGTCCCCTCTTTCCAGGGGTACCAGATTTTTTAAAATCGGGCCTAGGGATCCGGAGATATCTGACTTCAAGGCAGTGGTCCCCATCCGAGACTATTAATTGCTCTTCCCAGCCAGATCTCGCTGCCTCTGTCTGACTTACAGTTTTTCTGAGGGTATACGCCAAAAGGTGGGAGTCTCCACTTTCGGTGGACATTGGCAGCTTGTATCTAGTATGCCCAGAACCAGAGATATCAGCCTTCCAGCAGCCAGTCCCTGCTCCAGCTCCACACGTCTAATATGCTGTTTATATATTAATTTGTAGATTGCTCTAGCTCCTGAAGTCTGATCCCCAAGTCCCCAGTACCTCCTGAAAGGTGAGACTCTCTAATTTTTTTTTTCCATTCAAAGCTAAGAAATCTTTTCCAGGAACTTGAGATAGTGTATCTGCAGTCACGCAAGCAGCCCTCTCACCAGAAAATGAAGAATATTAAGCCTACTCCACTACCGACCCCTCCCCTACCTATATTAAACACCCCATACCACCCAGGAAGTCATGTACCGACTCGAGGTCCCTTCATTCAGCCCATTGCCCCCTTCTACAGTTTAGTGTTCTTCCTCCCACCCCATCTGTGCAGTAAAGGAGTAATTAGAAGAAATTACTGCTCCAGGTCCAACATGCTGAGTGGAAGATAGAACACCCTCTACCGCCCGAGAAACATCAACGCTGCCGCTGATAGCACCCCCCCACCCCCACCCCTACCGCTGGAGGATGGGTAAGGGCCCCAGTGCATTGCTGTGCCCAGGGGCCCACACTGCTGTTAAGATGGCCCGGCCACCGGTCTACCATCGATAGTGTGTTTGTTTTACTGGCTCTGATTCAGCTTCAGTCACAGTTTTTGCAATCTTAGCAAAAACTGCTAATGAATAAATCGCAGCTGGGGGCTGCCCAACACAGTGCAAGGCTGCCCATCATGTCTAGTGCAAACCAGCATTGTGTTCGCAATTCGATTGCAAACTCATCGCTGTAATCACAGCATTAAGGGTTGACCTCCTGCATACACAGCCAGGCTGCATATGCAGGCAGACCGTCGACATTTTTTCGAACACAGTGGACACCTGTTACATCCTGCGGCCACCCCTAAAATGGTCCAGACATGCCTTGGTTTTCTGGACCAGTGCCTCTGTTGGCTGAGTGATAGCTTATTGTTACATCATTCTAATGTTTTATCAATATACAAAATTTACCTGTGGATCTCCCAGAAGTGCAATTCCAAGACTTAACTTTCTCCTCTGACCACCGCTTAATTTATTTGCTTCAAGATTCTCAACATCCGTCAGCTGCAGATCAGATATGACCTTCTGGACCTGAACAGAAAGTTCAATGCTACACATATCACTTACTATGGATTGTGGACACTGAAAGTGACTTTAGCTGCTAGTGGTTAAGGTTCTACAGAAATGTTAAATAATTCTCAGGCAGCCAATGAGGACACTAGAAATAACTCGGGTATGGAGTGCAGTGTAGAGAGCCTGGGCACATTAAATTTACCAGTAAAAAAAGTTTATGACAGACATTTTACTTTGAAAAGTAAAATGTCAGTCATCCTGCCATAGAAAGGTCACAGCTCCGACAGCAGTTTCGGTGTACACACAACACCTTAATCATGGGCTAAGTCATGGGCTGTCTATCTTAGAATGGAGATATTATGAGCAGGTAACATCTCATAGGCTTATGCCAATTGTAGTTTCCAAAGAATTTTACATTTACGGGCGCTGCCCACTTCTTTAGATCCAATGTACTGGTACCTGTTACCTGGTTTCCTGACTATTCCAATGACTGAACTTTTTTTTTTACTGCCCTTCTGCATTTTGTTTGGATCTTCTAGCCTTGACTACTGGTTTACCTGACTACTCGGGACAATCCTTGCAGTATACTTGCTACAAGTAAGAATACCAGTTCATAGTCCAGCTGTCTACCTGTACTCCACCTCTGGACAAATATCTGGTTCTGTTGTAACCTGCTCAGCAAATCTGCTGTTTCTATTTTGCCTGTAATTAAATGACAGCTAATCTAAGACATTGCTAGGTTATCTTATCAATATATTTCCGAATCCATTGCTACCTGCCTTATTACAGCTCCAGCATATTCCAGTATAAATCTTCAGTATCAGTCTGTTTAATTTGCAGTCTACCTCAGAGCTAATCTGAGCATTCCAATGTCTTATTACAGCAGTTTTATGTCTATCTGATCGGTGTCCCTGAGTTTGGCACAAGTGTTCTGAATGATCCGTGAATTGCTCAATTCATTCCTGCACTTACTTGTCCTTTAAAACAGTTGGAGTAGCAGTTCCTTACTTGGGACTCAGAGGTTGCCTTCCTGTTATCTATCTTCTCAGGTAGGAGGGTTTCAGAGCTGTGTGCGCTTGCAGGGTCGGACTGGCCCACAGGGGTACCGGGGAAACCACCGGTAGGCCCCACTGCCTGAGTGCCCACCCCTTCCTCTAGGGATCAGGTTCCAGACTGTGCACTTGTATTATACATGGTAGATATGTTGCATTACACTGCACTAGACTATTGTGTATTTCAAGCCTCTGTAAAGGCTGGCCACACCCTTAAGTATGGGCCCCTATCACTGCATTCCCCCGGTGGGCCCTTCATGCCCCAGTCTGACACTGTGCGCTTGTCAATCTCTTTCCTCATATTCCATAGCGGCAGGGCAGTACTTAGAACCAAACCCTCCTTTCGGCTGAAAGTTTGTCTCTAAGTTCTATTTGAATCATTACATGTTGACTTCTGGCTGTAGACTGAGTTGGGTATATGGACAATGAGGACAAAGAGAGCTCTTCATTCTCTGCATTTTCCCAGGGCATTATGAATCCATGGGACTTGCCCAGGGTAAATTATATCTTATTTCCTAATTATGTCCATAAGCCAAGATGGCCAGCTTTCAAACAGACCATTGCTAGGTAGATGGCTTAGATAAATAACCAGGCTTACTTTGAGGTAGGACTGCCAATTCCTGAAAACTAGTAACAAGAATAAATAATCATAAAAATATTACCTAAAACAGTATTATTTAATAAAATAAAAATAAAACAAAATCAAAAATAAATTTGGATTTCCCACTTCAATAGCAATGCATTTTTTTGGAAAGTGGTCCACTGCACACTGTCCTGACTTATGAAATGCATTGTTACTAAAGTGAGATACATTATCAATATTTATTATTTTTTATTTTATGCTTTCTAAAAAATTTTTTATTTAAACTGATATTTTGGTGTTTTTTTTATTCTTGTTACTAATTTTCAAGTCAAACTGTGAATATTGGAATATTATTATTATTTTCTACACTAGTTCTGAGATTTGGATTTTAAGATTTGAGATGTATGTTATACTTAAAAAAAATTGATATTTAACCTACAATAACCAGATGGACATTTTGTATGTTTCTGGCTCGTTAAAATCTGTTCTTCAGTAAGGTTCTTAACAAGAAGGTGAAAACAAAAGTTCTTTGGCGGGATGTAAAGGAGTTCGAGATCGCTGGAGGGGAGGTATGGGGGTCGATCTTGTATGTTTTTTTAAAGGGGAAAACACCTACAAGGCAAAACCATGCCTTGTAAATGATTTCCCCTTTAAAAAAAAAACCATCTGAGCTCAACCGGCATCCATTACAGCCGTCGATTATCTCTATCATGTATAAGGAGTAAGCATACATGATTCAGAAAGATTTTTTTAAATCTATTTGTGATTAGCTTTTTGACAATGCTAACCGGTTGGCAGTTGTTCATATTTGTCTGGAGCTAATTAGGAATCTCCTCTTTTTCCATATGGTTGCAGTCTGGACTACCCCCTACCTGACGCCAGCCAGATTGTTCTTTGGTCCTCATTCCGAGTTGTTCGCTCGCAAGCTGCTTTTAGCAGCTTTGCACACGCTAAGCCGCCGCCTACTGGGAGTGAATCTTAGCATAGTAGATTTGCGAACTAAAGATTAGCAGATTTGCGAATAGACAGTTCTTAGCAGTTTCTGAGTAGCTCGAGACTTACTCTGCCACCGCGATCAGTTCAGTCAGTTTCGTTCCTGGTTTGACGTCACAAACACACCCAGCGTTTGCCCAGACATTCCCCCGTTTCTCTAGCCACTCCCGCGTTTTTCCCCAGAAACGGCAGCATATTTTCAAACACTCCCCTAAAACGGCCAGTTTCCGCCCAGAAACACCCACTTCCTGTCAATCACACTACGATCACCAGAACGAAGAAAAAACCTCGTAATGCCGTGAGTAAAATACCAAACTTAATAGCAAATTTACTTGGCGCAGTCGCACTGCGGACATTGCGCATGCGCATTAGTGACTAATCGCTCCGTTGCGGGAAAAAAATAACGAGCGATCAACTCGGAATGACCACCTTTTTAAATGAAGGTGAGGAACATGACATGAGCTTTTTGCTGGTAAAGGTAAAGTGCCCAGGCTCCCTTCAAAACACTCTATCCCTGCTGTATTTCCAGTGTCCCCAGTGTACTATAATAAAAGAAGTGAACACAATTACAAAGATACAGTTTTCTGAAATGTTTCTTGGTACCTCTCGATCCACATTGTTGGAAGGAATCCCTTTGATTTTAGCAAATACTTTTAAATTTTCTTTAACCGTCAAAGGATCAAATTTGACATCATACTGTGGACAAAACCCGACCCTCTTACGAATCTCCTCCAAGTGAATCATATTGGAGAGGTCATAGTTGTAGATATTGGCTGATCCTGAGAAAATTCAAGATCAAATATTACTATGGTAGGAAATTACCTTTTTTTTTTTTTCTCAAATGTAGTAGTTAATTTTCAACATTAACATTTTGGAGGATTTAAGGGACTGCTCTCCTTAATTCATTAGTGATTCTGCATGTGGCATCCTCTCTGTTTTGCTGTTCAGTATTGTCAGGAAGTAATTTGTTTGTTACCTTTATGTCTTCTGGGTTTTTTTTAGAGATGAGCGGGTTCGGTTTCTCTGAATCCGAACCCGCACGAACTTCATGTTTTTTTCACGGGTCCGAGCAGACTCGGATCCTCCCGCCTTTCTCGGTTAACCCGAGCGCGCCCGAACGTCATCATGACGCTGTCGGATTCTCGCGAGACTCGGATTCTATATAAGGAGCCGCGCGTCGCCGCCATTTTCACACGTGCATTGAGATTGATAGGGAGAGGACGTGGCTGGCGTCCTCTCCATTTAGATTAGGGTTGAGAGAGAGAGAGAGAGATTGCTGTGATACTGTAGAAGAGAGTGCAGACAGAGTTTAGTGACTGACGACCACAGTGACCACCAGAGACAGTGCAGTTGTTTGTTTTATTTAATATATCCGTTCTCTGCCTGAAAAAAACGATACACACAGTGACTCAGTCTGTGTGCACTGCTCAGCCCAGTGTGCTGCACATCAATGTATATAAAGCTTATAATTGTGGGGGAGACTGGGGAGCACTGCAGGTTGTTATAGCAGGAGCCAGGAGTACATGATAATATTATATTAAAATTAAACAGTGCACACTTTTGCTGCAGGAGTGCCACTGCCAGTGTGACTAGTGACCAGTGACCTGACCACCAGTATATATAATATTAATTAGTAGTATTGTATACTATCTCTTTATCAACCAGTCTATATTAGCAGCAGACACAGTACAGTGCGGTAGTTCACGGCTGTGGCTACCTCTGTGTCGGCACTCGGCAGGCAGTCCGTCCATCCATAATTGTATATACCACCTAACCGTGGTTTTTTTTTCTTTCTTTATAGTCGTCACGGTCATACTAGTTACGAGTATACTACTATCTCTTTATCAACCAGTGTACAGTGCGGTAGTTCACGGCTGTGGCTACCTCTGTGTCGGAACTCGGCAGGCAGTCCGTCCATCCATAATTGTATATACCACCTAACCATGGTTTTTTTTTCTTTCTTTATACCGTCGTCATACTAGTTGCGAGTATACTACTATCTCTTTATCAACCAGTGTACAGTGCGGTAGTTCACGGCTGTGGCTACCTCTGTGTCGGAACTCGGCAGGCAGTCCGTCCATCCATAATTGTATATACCACCTAACCGTGGTTTTTTTTTCTTTCTTTATACCGTCGTCATACTAGTTACGAGTATACTACTATCTCTTTATCAACCAGTGTACAGTGCGGTAGTTCACGGCTGTGGCTACCTCTGTGTCGGAACTCGGCAGGCAGTCCGTCCATCCATAATTGTATATACCACCTAACCGTGGTTTTTTTTTCTTTCTTTATACCGTCGTCATACTAGTTACGAGTATACTACTATCTCTTTATCAACCAGTGTACAGTGCGGTAGTTCACGGCTGTGGCTACCTCTGTGTCGGCACTCGGCAGGCAGTCCGTCCATCCATAATTGTATATACCACCTAACCGTGGTTTTTTTTTCTTTCTTTATACCGTCGTCATACTAGTTACGAGTATACTACTATCTCTTTATCAACCAGTGTACAGTGCGGTAGTTCACGGCTGTGGCTACCTCTGTGTCGGAACTCGGCAGGCAGTCCGTCCATCCATAATTGTATATACCACCTAACCGTGGTTTTTTTTTCTTTCTTTATACCGTCGTCATACTAGTTACGAGTATACTACTATCTCTTTATCAACCAGTGTACAGTGCGGTAGTTCACGGCTGTGGCTACCTCTGTGTCGGAACTCGGCAGGCAGTCCGTCCATCCATAATTGTATATACCACCTAACCGTGGTTTTTTTTTCTTTCTTTATACCGTCGTCATACTAGTTACGAGTATACTACTATCTCTTTATCAACCAGTGTACAGTGCGGTAGTTCACGGCTGTGGCTACCTCTGTGTCGGCACTCGGCAGGCAGTCCGTCCATCCATAATTGTATATACCACCTAACCGTGGTTTTTTTTTCTTTCTTTATACCGTCGTCATACTAGTTATGAGTATACTACTATCTCTTTATCAACCAGTGTACAGTGCGGTAGTTCACGGCTGTGGCTACCTCTGTGTCGGAACTCGGCAGGCAGTCCGTCCATCCATAATTGTATATACCACCTAACCGTGGTTTTTTTATACCACCTAACCGTGGCAGTCCGTCCATAATTGTATACTAGTATCCAATCCATCCATCTCCATTGTTTACCTGAGGTGCCTTTTAGTTCTGCCTATTAAAATATGGAGAACAAAAATGTTGAGGTTCCAAAATTAGGGAAAGATCAAGATCCACTTCCACCTCGTGCTGAAGCTGCTGCCACTAGTCATGGCCGAGACGATGAAATGCCAGCAACGTCGTCTGCCAAGGCCGATGCCCAATGTCATAGTACAGAGCATGTCAAATCCAAAACACCAAATATCAGAAAAAAAAGGACTCCAAAACCTAAAATAAAATTGTCGGAGGAGAAGCGTAAACTTGCCAATATGCCATTTACCACACGGAGTGGCAAGGAACGGCTGAGGCCCTGGCCTATGTTCATGGCTAGTGGTTCAGCTTCACATGAGGATGGAAGCACTCAGCCTCTCGCTAGAAAAATGAAAAGACTCAAGCTGGCAAAAGCAGCACAGCAAAGAACTGTGCATTCTTCGAAATCCCAAATCCACAAGGAGAGTCCAATTGTGTCGGTTGCGATGCCTGACCTTCCCAACACTGGACGTGAAGAGCATGCGCCTTCCACCATTTGCACGCCCCCCGCAAGTGCTGGAAGGAGCACCCGCAGTCCAGTTCCTGATAGTCAGATTGAAGATGTCAGTGTTGAAGTACACCAGGATGAGGAGGATATGGGTGTTGCTGGCGCTGGGGAGGAAATTGACCAGGAGGATTCTGATGGTGAGGTGGTTTGTTTAAGTCAGGCACCCGGGGAGACACCTGTTGTCCGTGGGAGGAATATGGCCGTTGACATGCCTGGTGAAAATACCAAAAAAATCAGCTCTTCGGTGTGGAAGTATTTCACCAGAAATGCAGACAACAGGTGTCAAGCCGTGTGTTCCCTTTGTCAAGCTGTAATAAGTAGGGGTAAGGACGTTAACCACCTCGGAACATCCTCCCTTATACGTCACCTGCAGCGCATTCATAATAAGTCAGTGACAAGTTCAAAAACTTGGGCCGACAGCGGAAGCAGTCCACTGACCAGTAAATCCCTTCCTCTTGTAACCAAGCTCACGCAAACCACCCCACCAACTCCCTCAGTGTCAATTTCCTCCTTCCCCAGGAATGCCAATAGTCCTGCAGGCCATGTCACTGGCAATTCTGACGATTCCTCTCCTGCCTGGGATTCCTCCGATGCATCCTTGCGTGTAACGCCTACTGCTGCTGGCGCTGCTGTTGTTGCTGCTGGGAGTCGATGGTCATCCCAGAGGGGAAGTCGTAAGCCCGCTTGTACTACTTCCAGTAAGCAATTGACTGTTCAACAGTCCTTTGCGAGGAAGATGAAATATCACAGCAGTCATCCTGCTGCAAAGCGGATAACTGAGGCCTTGACAACTATGTTGGTGTTAGACGTGCGTCCGGTATCCGCCGTTAGTTCACAGGGAACTAGACATTTTATTGAGGCAGTGTGCCCCCGTTACCAAATACCATCTAGGTTCCACTTCTCTAGGCAGGCGATACCGAAAATGTACACGGACCTCAGAAAAAGACTCACCAGTGTCCTAAAAAATTCAGTTGTACCCAATGTCCACTTAACCACGGACATGTGGACAAGTGGAGCAGGGCAGGGTCAGGACTATATGACTGTGACAGCCCACTGGGTAGATGTATGGACTCCCGCCGCAAGAACAGCAGCGGCGGCACCAGTAGCAGCATCTCGCAAACGCCAACTCTTTCCTAGGCAGGCTACGCTTTGTATCACCGGTTTCCAGAATACGCACACAGCTGAAAACCTCTTACGGCAACTGAGGAAGATCATCGCGGAATGGCTTACCCCAATTGGACTCTCCTGTGGATTTGTGGCATCGGACAACGCCAGCAATATTGTGCGTGCATTAAATCTGGGCAAATTCCAGCACGTCCCATGTTTTGCACATACCTTGAATTTGGTGGTGCAGAATTTTTTAAAAAACGACAGGGGCGTGCAAGAGATGCTGTCGGTGGCCAGAAAAATTGCGGGACACTTTCGGCGTACAGGCAGCACGTACAGAAGACTGGAGCACCACCAAAAACGCCTGAACCTGCCCTGCCATCATCTGAAGCAGGAGGTGGTAACGAGGTGGAATTCAACCCTCTATATGCTTCAGAGGTTGGAGGAGCAGGAAAAGGCCATTCAAGCCTATACAACTGAGCACGATATAGGAGGTGGAATGCACCTGTCTCAAGCGCAGTGGAGAATGATTTCAACGTTGTGCAAGGTTCTGCAACCTTTTGAACTTGCCACACGTGAAGTCAGTTCAGACACTGCCAGCCTGAGTCAGGTCATTCCCCTCATCAGGCTTTTGCAGAAGAAGCTGGAGACATTGAAGGAGGAGCTAAGACAGAGCGATTCCGCTAGGCATGTGGGACTTGTGGATGGAGCCCTTAATTCGCTTAACAAGGATTCACGGGTGGTCAATCTGTTGAAATCAGAGCACTACATTTTGGCCACCGTGCTCGATCCTAGATTTAAAACCTACCTTGGATCTCTCTTTCCGGCGCACACAAGTCTGCTGGGTTTCAAAGACCTGCTGGTGAGAAAATTGTCAAGTCAAGCGGAACGCGACCTGTCAACATCTCCTCCTTCACATTCTCCCGCAACTGGGGGTGCGAGGAAAAGGCTCAGAATTCCGAGCCCACCCGCTGGCGGTGATGCAGGGCAGTCTGGAGCGACTGCTGATGCTGACATCTGGTCCGGACTGAAGGACCTGACAACGATTACGGACATGTCGTCTACTGTCACTGCATATGATTCTCTCACCATTGATAGAATGGTGGAGGATTATATGAGTGACCGCATCCAAGTAGGCACGTCACACAGTCCGTACTTATACTGGCAGGAAAAAGAGGCAATTTGGAGGCCCTTGCACAAACTGGCTTTATTCTACCTAAGTTGCCCTCCCACAAGTGTGTACTCCGAAAGAGTGTTTAGTGCCGCCGCTCACCTTGTCAGCAATCGGCGTACGAGGTTACATCCAGAAAATGTGGAGAAGATGATGTTCATTAAAATGAATTATAATCAATTCCTCCGCGGAGACATTGACCAGCAGCAATTGCCTCCACAAAGTACACAGGGAGCTGACATGGTGGATTCCAGTGGGGACGAATTGATAATCTGTGAGGAGGGGGATGTACACGGTGATATATCGGAGGATGATGATGAGGTGGACATCTTGCCTCTGTAGAGCCAGTTTGTGCAAGGAGAGATTAATTGCTTCTTTTTTGGTGGGGGTCCAAACCAACCCGTCATTTCAGTCACAGTCGTGTGGCAGACCCTGTCACTGAAATGATGGGTTGGTTAAAGTGTGCATGTCCTGTTTATACAACATAAGGGTGGGTGGGAGGGCCCAAGGACAATTCCATCTTGCACCTCTTTTTTCTTTTATTTTTCTTTGCGTCATGTGCTGTTTGGGGAGGGTTTTTTGGAAGGGCCATCCTGCGTGACACTGCAGTGCCACTCCTAGATGGGCCCGGTGTTTGTGTCGGCCACTAGGGTCGCTTATCTTACTCACACAGTCAGCTACCTCATTGCGCCTCTTTTTTTCTTTGCGTCATGTGCTGTTTGGGGAGGGTTTTTTGGAAGGGCCATCCTGCGTGACACTGCAGTGCCACTCCTAGATGGGCACGGTGTTTGTGTCGGCCACTAGGGTCGCTTATCTTACTCACACAGTCAGCTACCTCATTGCGCCTCTTTTTTTCTTTGCGTCATGTGCTGTTTGGGGAGGGTTTTTTGGAAGGGACATCCTGCGTGACACTGCAGTGCCACTCCTAGATGGGCCCGGTGTTTGTGTCGGCCACTAGGGTCGCTTATCTTACTCACACAGTCAGCTACCTCATTGCGCCTCTTTTTTTCTTTGCGTCATGTGCTGTTTGGGGAGGGTTTTTTGGAAGGGACATCCTGCGTGACACTGCAGTGCCACTCCTAGATGGGCCCGGTGTTTGTGTCGGCCACTAGGGTCGCTTATCTTACTCACACAGTCAGCTACCTCATTGCGCCTCTTTTTTTCTTTGCGTCATGTGCTGTTTGGGGAGGGTTTTTTGGAAGGGCCATCCTGCGTGACACTGCAGTGCCACTCCTAGATGGGCCCGGTGTTTGTGTCGGCCACTAGGGTCGCTTATCTTACTCACACAGTCAGCTACCTCATTGCGCCTCTTTTTTTCTTTGCGTCATGTGCTGTTTGGGGAGGGTTTTTTGGAAGGGCCATCCTGCGTGACACTGCAGTGCCACTCCTAGATGGGCCCGGTGTTTGTGTCGGCCACTAGGGTCGCTAATCTTACTCACACAGCTACCTCATTGCGCCTCTTTTTTTCTTTGCGTCATGTGCTGTTTGGGGAGGGTTTTTTGGAAGGGACATCCTGCGTGACACTGCAGTGCCACTCCTAGATGGGCACGGTGTTTGTGTCGGCCACTAGGGTCGCTTATCTTACTCACACAGCGACCTCGGTGCAAATTTTAGGACTAAAAATAATATTGTGAGGTGTGAGGTGTTCAGAATAGACTGAAAATGAGTGTAAATTATGGTTTTTGAGGTTAATAATACTTTGGGATCAAAATGACCCCCAAATTCTATGATTTAAGCTGTTTTTTAGTGTTTTTTGAAAAAAATACCCGAATCCAAAACACACCCGAATCCGACAAAAAAAATTCGGTGAGGTTTTGCCAAAACGCGGTCGAACCCAAAACACGTCCGCGGAACCGAACCCAAAACCAAAACACAAAACCCGAAAAATTTCAGGCGCTCATCTCTAGTTTTTTTAGGAACCATATGTTATACTAGTTGTTTACAGTATCTACTCAATACCTGTTTTAATGTCCAGATGTGCTATAGTTGTCTGTACATTGCCAGTTATTGACTATTCTGTCTGCTGTTTGTATCGACCTCAGACTGTTACCAGTTATTGTCATCTGTTATCTGGCATGACCATTGCCTGTTATCATTTACGTTTGCTCTTACATGCCGCAACTTTTAGCATGTTACTATTTACAATCGAGCCACCTATTGTTTACTAAGATTTTGGACTTCTTACAGTGTTCTATACTGTTTACTATCAAATCTGGGGACTATTCATTATTGAGGCCTGATTGGCCTGGTAACTAAGTATACAACTCGCTGTGAGTTGAAGCAGTAGATAGTATAGTACCAGAGCAATTCAGTATTGCCACAATTGCAGCGCTCTCCCACGATCCCTATCACCTAAACTTTCACTACTAATTACAATTACTAAAAGTCTGCACTGCCGAGTAGTGTAATTGTGCCTGCATGAATTGCATTCACACATATGCAAAAAGAGGGCGCTGAAGGTGGAAGGATCCCACTGGATCCCTCTTTGCAATCTGAAACTCCTTCCACTAGTAAGGAATGGGCCTTCATGAACTAACACATCTGAAGACCACTTGGTGAATAAATAATGAATGGACCTAAACAGAAAAACGGCTTAGCACTAAAAGCTAAATAGGATTGGTGCACATGTGTAGTAAATTTCTAAATTAAAAAAGAACACACTAAAAATAGCAGCCGTTATATAGGGAGAGTACTCTACCCTTAGAAATAAACTAAACACACAAATAAAATGCTTTTAATTAGCAAATTTAAAAAAGAAAAAACATTTATCACATCTCATAATAAATCTTATCACAGCCACCGGTATAAATCCTGCAGGACAGCACAAGTCAATGCAAAAAGAAGATTCCGTAGTTCAATACTAATGTTTACTGCGCAAACAAAGTTATTTAATCAGTCCATTGACTCCTTCCAGGTTGTAAAGTCATATGCAGAGTAAGAGCAGTGGTTAGTGCCACTAGTATTAGCTAATTGATTAGTTGCTAGCAACAATTAGAAGCAGTGTTAGTCAATTAATACAGCATGCTGTTTTTTATAATATCAAAGCTTTAAAGCAAGCAGCAATAGCCCGCACTTATGGTTTAATATAACCTGCTTTCTGGATCTGGAAAATGATCCTATGGTCCAGTGTAGTGATATCTCCCGGCTCCTGGTGCTTTAATTACCCTTTTGTGGTGCCATATCTGGAGTGTCCCAACATTGGTCCAAAAGGCCTGCAGGTAATAAATTGTATAGACCGGTCCCGGACAAGGATTTAGACAACCTCTTACGCGTTTCTCTGCCTCTATCGCATTCAGCGGCTTCCTCAGAGAAACCCGCTGAATGCGATAGAGGCGTAGAAACGCATAAGAGGTTGTCTAAATCCTTGTCCGGGACCAGTCTATACAATGTATTACCTGCAGGCGTTTTTGACCAATGTTGGGACACTCCAGATATGACACCGTAAAAAGGTAATTAAAGCACCAGGAGTCGGGAGATATCACTACATTGGACCATAGGATAATTTTCCAGATCCAGAAAGCAGGTTATATTGAGGCATAAGTGCGGGCTATTGCTGCTTGTTTTAAAGCTTTGATATTATAAAAAACAGCATGCTGTATTAATTAGTGATGAGCGGGTTCGGTTCCTCGGAAACCGAACCCCCCGAACTTCACCCATTTTACACGGGTCCGAGGCATACTCAGATTCTCCCGTATGGCTCGGTTAACCGGAGCGTGCCCGAACGTCATCATCCCGCTGTCGGATTCTCGCGAGATTCGTATTCTATATAAGCAGCCGCGCGTCACCGCCATTTTCACTCGTGCATGTTAGGGAGAGGACGTGGCTGACGTCCTCTCCGTTTATTAATTGTTGATGCAAATATTTGTGCTTGCTTATATCTGAATTGTGGGGACTGGGGAGCAGCTGTATATTAATATAGGAGGAGTATAGTGCAGAGTTTTACTGATCAGTGACCACCAGTTTTATCCGTTCCCTGCCTGAAAAAAAATGCTTCTTATCTGTGCTCAGTGTGCTGCATATATCTGTGCTCACACTGCTTAATTGTGGGGACTGGGAAGCAGCTGTATTATATAGGAGGAGTACAGTGCAGAGTTTTGCTGACAGTGACCACCAGTATACGTTGTCTGCCTGAAAAACACTCCATATCTGTGCTCAGTGTGCTGCTTTATTGTGGGGACTGGGGACTAACAGTATAATATTATATAGGAGGAGTACAGTGCAGAGTTTTGCTGACCAGTGACCACCAGTATACGTTGTCTGCCTGAAAAACACTCCATATCTGTGCTGCATTGTAGACAGTACATAGTAGGAGTACAGTGCATAATTTTGCTGACCACCAGTATATAATATATAGGAATACGGTACAGAAGGCCACTGCTGTACCTACCTCTGTGTCGTCAAGTATACTATCCATCCATACCTGTGGTGCATTTCAGTTTTGCACAGTTTGCTGACCACCAGTATATAATATATAGTATTACGGTACAGTAGGCCACTGCTGTACCTACCTCTGTGTCGTCAAGTATACTATCCATCCATACCTGTGGTGCATTTCAGTTTTGCACAGTTTGCTGACGACCAGTATATAATATATAGCAGTACGGTACAGTAGGCCACTGCTCTACCTACCTCTGTGTCGTCAGGTATACTATCCATCCATACCTGGGGTGCATTTCAGTTTTGCACAGTTTGCTGACCATCAGTATATTATATATAGCAGTACGGTACAGTAGGCCACTGCTGTACCTACCTCTGTGTCGTCAAGTATACTATCCATCCATACCTGTGGTGCATTTCAGTTTTGCACAGTTTGCTGACCACCATTATATAATATATAGCAGTACGGTACAGTAGGCCACTGCTGTACCTACCTCTGTGTCGTCAAGTATACTATCCATCTATACCTGTGGTGCATTTCAGTTTTGCACAGTTTGCTGACCACCAGTATATAATATATAGCATTACGGTACAGTATGCCACTGCTGTACCAATCTCTGTGTCGTCAAGTATACTATCCATCCATATCTGTGGTGCATTTAAGTTGTTTGCAGTATATGTAGTAGTTGGCCATTGCTATTGATACTGGCATATAATTCCACACATTAAAAAATGGAGAACAAAAATGTGGAAGTTAAAATAGGGAAAGATCAAGATCCACTTCCACCTCGTGCTGAAGCTGCTGCCACTAGTCATGGCCGAGACGATGAAATGCCATGAACGTCGTCTGCCAAGGCTGATGCCCAATGTCATAGTAGAGAGCATGTAAAATGCAAAAAACAAAAGTTCAGTAAAATGACCCAAAAATTAAAATTGAAAGCGACTGATGAGAAGCGTAAACTTGCCAATATGCCATTTATGACACGGAGTGGCAAGGAACAGCTGAGGCCCTGGCCTATGTTCATGGCTAGTGGTTCAGATTCACATGAGGATGGAAGCACTCATCCTCTCGCTAGAAAAATGAAAAGACTTAAGCTGGCAAAAGCACAGCAAAGAACTGTGCGTTCTTCTAAATCACAAATCCCCAAGGAGAGTCCAATTGTGTCGGTTGCGATGCCTGACCTTCCCAACACTGGACGGGAAGAGCTTGCGCCTTCCACCATTTGCACGCCCCCTGCAAGTGCTGGAAGGAGCACCCGCAGTCCAGTTCCTGATAGTCAAATTGAAGATGTCACTGTTGAAGTACACCAGGATGAGGATATGGGTGTTGCTGGCGCTGGGGAGGAAATTGACAAGGAAGATTCTGATGGTGAGGTGGTTTGTTTAAGTCAGGCACCCGGGGAGACACCTGTTGTCCGTGGGACGAATATGGCCATTGACATGCCTGGTCAAAATACAAAAAAAATCAGCTCTTCGGAGTGGAATTATTTCAACACAAATGCGGACAACAGGTGTCAAGCCGTGTGTTGCCTTTGTCAAGCTGTAATAAGTAGGGGTAAGGACGTTAACCACCTCGGAACATCCTCCCTTATACGTCACCTGCAGCGCATTCATCATAAGTCAGTGACAAGTTCAAAAACTTTGGATGACAGCGGAAGCAGTCCATTGACCACTAAATCCCTTCCTCTTGTAACCAAGCTCCTGCAAACCATACCACCAACTCCCTCAGAGTCAATTTCCACCTTACACAGGACAGCCAATAGTCCTGCAGGCCAGGTCACTGGCAAGTCTGATGAGTCCTCTCCTGCCTGGGATTCCTCCGATGCATCCTTGAGTGTAACGCCTACTGCTGCTGGCGCTGCTGTTGTTGCTGCTGGGAGTTGATTGTCATCCCAGAAGGGAAGTCGGAAGACCACTTGTACTACTTCCAGTAAGCAATTGACTGTCCAACAGTCCTTTGAGAGGAAGATGAAATATCACAGCAGTCATCCTGCTGCAAAGCGGATAACTCAGGTCTTGTCAGCCTGGGTGGTGAGAAACGTGGTTCCGGTATCCATCGTTAATTCAGAGCCAACTATAGACTTGATTGAGGTACTGTGTCCCCGGTACCAAATACCATCTAGGTTCCATTTCTCTAGGCAGGCGATACCGAAAATGTACACAGACCTCAGAAAAAGACTCACCAGTGTCCTAAAAAATGCAGTTGTACCCAATGTCCACTTAACCACGGACATGTGGACAAGTGGAGCAGGGCAGACTCAGGACTATATGACTGTGACAGCCCACTGGGTAGATGTATTGCCTCCCGCAGCAAGAACAGCAGTGGCGGCACCAGTAGCAGCATCTCGTAAACGCCAACTCGTTCCTAGGCAGGCTACGCTTTGTATCACCCCTTTCCATAAGAGGCACACAACCTCTTACGGAAACTGAGGAACATCATTGCAGAATGGCTTACCCCAATTGGACTCTCCTGGGGATTTGTGACATCGGACAATGCCACGAATATTGTGCGTGCATTACATCTGGGCAAATTCCAGCACGTCCCATGTTTTGCACATACATTGAATTTGGTGGTGCAGAATTATTTAAAAAATGACAGGGGCGTGCAAGAGATGCTGTCGGTAGCCCGAAGAATTGCGGGCCACTTTCGGCATTCAGCCACCGCGTGCCGAAGACTGGAGCACCACCAAACATTCCTGAACCTGCCCTGCCATCATCTGAAGCAAGAGGTGGTAAGTTCGAGGTGGAATTCAACCCTCTATATGCTTCAGAGGATGGAGGAGCAGCAAAAGGCCATTCAAGCCTATACATCTGCCCACGATATAGGCAAAGGAGGAGGAATGCACCTGACTCAGGCGCAGTGGAGAATGATTTTAACGTTGTGCAAGGTTCTGCAACCCTTTCAACTTGCCACACGTGAAGTCAGTTCAGACACTGCCAGCCTGAGTCAGGTCATTCCCCTCATCAGGCTTTTGCAGAAGAAGCTGGAGACATTGAAGGAGGAGCTAAAACAGAGTGATTCTGCTAGGCATGTGGGACTTGTGGATGGAGCCCTTAATTCGCTTTACCAGGATTCATGGGTGGTCAATCTTTTGAAATCAGAACACTACATTTTGGCCACCGTGCTCGATCCTAGATTTAAAACCTATGTTGTATCTCTCTTTCCGGAAGACACAAGTCTGCAGAGGTTCAAAGACCTGCTGGTGAGAAAATTGTCAAGTCAAGCGGAACGTGACCCGTCAACAGCTCCTCCTTCACATTCTCCCGCAACTGGGGGTGCGAGGAAAAGGCTAAGAATTCCGAGCCCACCCGCTGGCGGTGATGCAGGGCAGTCTGGAGCGAGTGCTGACATCTGGTCCGGACTAAAGGACCTGGCAACGATTACTGACATGTCGTCTACTGTCACTGCATATGATTCTGTCGCCATTGAAAGAATGGTGGAGGATTATATGAGTGACCGCATCCAAGTAGGCACGTCAGACAGTCCGTACGTATACTGGGAGGAAAAAGAGGCAATTTGGAGGCCCTTGCACAAACTGGCTTTATTCTACCTAAGTTGCCCTCCCTCCAGTGTGTACTCCGAAAGAGTGTTTAGTGCAGCCGCTCACCTTGTCAGCAATCAGCGTACGAGGTTACTTCCAGAAAATGTGGAGAAGTTGATGTTCATCAAAATTAATTATAATCAATTTCTCCGTGGAGACATTCACCAGCAATTGCCACCAGAAAGTACACAGGGATCTGAGATGGTGGATTCCAGTGGGGACGAATTAATAATCTGTGAGGAGGGGGATGTACACAGTGAAAGGGGTGAGGAATCGGAGGATGAAGATGAGGTGGACATCTTGCCTCTGTAGAGCCAGTTTGTGCAAGGAGAGATTGATTGCTTCTTTTTTGGTGGGGGCCCAAACCAACCAGTCATTTCAGTCACAGTCGTGTGGCAGACCCTGTCGCTGAAATGATGGGTTCGTTAAAGTGTGCATGTCCTGTTTATACAACATAAGAGCGGGTGGGAGGGCCCAAGGACAATTCCATCTTGCACTTCTCTTTTCTTTCATTTTTCTTTGCATCATGTGCTGTTTGGGGACAATTTTTTTTGAAGTGCCATCCTGTCTGACACTGCAGTGCCACTCCTAGATTGGCCAGGTGTTTGCGTCGGCCACTTGGGTCGCTTAGATTAGTCACACAGCTACCTCATTGCACCTCTTTTTTTCTTTGCATCATGTGCTGTTTGGGGACTATTTTTTTGAAGTGCCATCCTGCCCGACACTGCAGTGCCACTCCTAGATGGGCCAGGTGTTGTGTCGGCCACTTGGGTCGCTTAGCTTAGTCACACAGCTACCTCATTGCGCCTCTTTTTTTCTTTGCATCATGTGCTGTTTGGGGACTATTTTTTTGATGTGCCATCCTGTCTGACACTGCAGTGCCACTCCTAGATGGGCCAGGTGTTTGTGTCGGCCACTTGTGTCGCTTAGCTTAGTCACACAGCGACCTTGGTGTGCCTCTTTTTTTCTTTGCACCATGTGCTGTTTGGGGACTATTTTTTTGAAGTGCCATCCTGTCTGACACTGCAGTGCCACTCCTAGATGGGCCAGGTGTTTGTGTCAGCCACTTGTGTCGCTTAGCTTAGCCATCCAGCGACCTCGGTGCAAATTTTAGTACTAAAAATAATATTGTGAGGTGTGAGGTGTTCAGAATAGACTGACAATGAGTGTAAATTATGGTTATTGAGGTTAATAATACTATGGGATCAAAATTATCCCCAAATTCTATGATTTAAACTGTTTTTGAGGGTTTTTTGTAAAAAAAACACCCTAATCCAAAACACACCCGAATCCGACAAAACATTTTCAGGGAGATTTTGCAATAACGCGTCCGAATCCAAAACACGGCCGCGGAACCGAATCCAAAACCAAAACCCGAAAAATTTCCGGTGCACATCACTAGTATTAATTGACTAACACTGCTTCTAATTGTTGCTAGCAACTAATCAATTAGCTAATACTAGTGGCACTAACCACTGCCCTTACTCTGCATATGACTTTACAACCTGGAAGGAGTCAATGGACTGATTAAATAACTTTGTTTGCGCAGTAAACATTAGTATTGAACTACGGACTCTTCTTTTTGCATTGACTTGTGCTGTCCTGCAGGATTTATACCGGTGGCTGTGATAAGATTTATTATGAAATGTGATAAATGTTTTTTCTTTTTTAAATTTGCTAATTAAAAGCACACACTATTTTAATAAGCGCTGTTATTTGTGTGTTTAAATAATGAATGGGCCTATTACTCAAACTAATGTTTCTGCATCTGTAACGGCCCATTGAGCTTAATGAATAGAACCCATAGTATTCATAGTGTATTTATTTCTGTTGCCATCTCTGGGGCTGATTCTTAGTCGGACCCACCTGTGTTTGTGTCTGCATCTTTTTGGCGCTCTCGCTCAACTACAACTTTATGCAAATGCAGATACAAAGTCCTTCCCTGGTGTATACATCCATGTGTACAAATGTGTAAGGACTGAGGCACCACTGTCAGAGTTCGCAGAGGCTGAAATACCGATTGGTGCGTCTTTAGACGAAACATCCACCAGCCATATGGAAGGTGAAGTTTCTCTGCCCCGATATAAAGCCTAGCAACTGCTTTATGGGAGACACACGACATTCTCATAATGCTCATAAGAAGGACCATCTCTGTGCATCCACTAAGCCAGCTCCCTGCTACCACCCAGGAATGGCCACTACATTTGCAACACATTTGTGAGACCGTGCACCTCCCATGCCCCTCAATCGCAGCTCCGATTCTGTGTGCGCATGCTGTCTGGCTGCATCTGCAGGGTGACACAGACGCATGCGCAGAAGAAAAAAACTGCTCCACTGTGTCTGACATTGGCAGTGTGTGATCATTTGACAGTAATCTCTAGTTAGTAAAGTATTTTTCAGAAAATGTCTTACCGGATGTAGACATACACATTCCACTCAGTATATTAAGAAGTGTTGTTTTTCCTGCTCCACTGTGGCCCAGTAAAGCTGTAATCTGGCCTTCATAGATGTCAAAATCAAGTCCTAATGTAAAAATACACAACATATGCTCTTTATTACAGCACATAACCGCTTATGGTTTAATGACACAAAGACAGCACAATTTATTGATTTCTGTTATACTATTCTGCAACACTAACATTAAATGACATGATCAACAAGGGTGGAGCTTTTTAGATTTTATACCATATGAGATCACACAGCAGAAAATATGCAACAATGAATAAATGTTGTGTAATTTAAATCTGTGAAAATATGAGTTAAGAAAAGTCTCTAAAATTGTAATTTAAATTAAATTCAAATACATTTTTGGCTGAATGAGGTATGACCCTATCTCTAGTAATCTAAATATAACTCACCTCTTAAAGCTTCAACCTTTCGGTCTTGGCCACTGTATGTTTTCTTAATTTTACTAATTCTGAAAGATAATGGAAAGGACAGGTAATCTGTTAAAATAATCGGAATATGATCAGTCCAGCAAAACATCATCTAACTAATTTTCTTCAACTGTTTGGCACCCAGTCATTGTGCTGACCCTGTTGTCTTGAAGGCCCAGTGGCTGCTGCTGAGTGAGCACTGCACCAATTGGTGTTGCATTATATGCATTTTTGCCCTGTGCATGCCCAGAAAGTGTATGGATGCAAATTACAGAATGCAATGCATTATCAATGCTAATTGTGAGAGCACAAATTTGGAGGTGCACTCCAGTGGGTGGCTGGGAGGTTGGATGACATGATTTGCTTTATATTGCGTCAACCTAGCTCCACCCACCGCTGTATAATGCTTCAAATTGCTACTTTGCAGAGTGGGGACAGGGCCACAATGACTAGGTTTACCGCATTAGGATCCCTCATATGTATGATTAGGGTCTGCAGCAGATATCGGAGATCTCGCTGTAGAAATCAACATCCCCCTACTCTTAAAGATTGATATTCTAGACCTGATTATTATATGGCCATGAAAGATTTGCTTCTTTCAACTATAGACATACAGATGTGTCCTCAGCTCATACATCTTTACTTTGCTGTATCAAATATAGGAGCACTTGCGGGCAAACACAGGAGCGCTTGCAGGTTAACAGGAACAGAGCATGAAACAACTGAAGTCCGGAGCCAGGGATAATCCTCTTACTAAGAAGTGAGTTATTCTTGGACTGGTTTAAATAGAGCGCTCTCAGTAGCATTGGTCATGTGATTGGACTGGAGTGTTCACCTGACCAAATCCATTATGGCCATGTCCATGGAGACAAGGGGGGAAATTTACTAAGGTGGGAGATTTTTAGAACTAGTATTGTTGCCAATAGCAACCAATCAGATTATATCTATTATCTGCTAGAAGCAGCTAGATAAATGGTAAGTAGAATCTGATTGGTTGCCATGGGCAACATCACCAGTTCTAAAAAATCTACCACCTTAGTAAATTTACCCCAAGATGTTGTATACAATGGAGATGCAGATGCTCAGGGATGCGGCCAATGACCAGAAGAAGTGCAGGACACTATGATATGACATCATCGGACAGGATAAACAATTCTAAGACCATGATGTGTGACATTTATATAGTGAATGTTATTTTGATATGCCTAACTATTTTTATGTCACATGACATTGTATTATTGTCTGTATATTTCACTACATAAGTTGTATATTGCTTATACTTTTTTTTTTAAATAAAAATACTTGACGGAAAGAAAAAAAAGATACCGGAGATATCTGTCACGGTCCCTGTGCACAGCAGTCCCCATAGATTTCCGTGGCTATGATCAACCATAATGTATCAAACGTCAGAAGTGTGACCTTGATAACTAATGTCATCTTTAGATGCCATTGTTCATTGTAACTTATTGGCTATAATATAGAAAATTAGGCCAGAGAGGTATCTGAAGGACCTCTACCGGCAGCCACAGTGTAAAATGGCCAAGCAACCCTTGGACACAGCAAAGCCATATTTATAGACTCGGGTCTGCACTTTATACTGTTAGGGAACTCCAGTGCTACAGTATGTGTGTGAGACCCCTAGAGCCGGTGAGTGTTTTCTGCCAATAACAGCTGCTCCTGTTCACTTAGAGCTGTATGAGCCACCAGTACTTAAACCTCTAGCAGTAGGGATTCACACAAAAGGCTGGAGACCACAAAGTAATAACCTGGAGTGTAGCAGCCGGCAGGTAAGAGTTAATTGTAAGTAGACTAGACACGGAAATGGTAACTGCAGATAGACTTTGGCAAGATATGCTGACCAAAGACTGCTGGACTGGAAGTGCACAGGAATAACAACAGAATAATGGTTATTGAAGTTATAAGGTGTAAGTTGCAGGTGAACACAGCCAAGCGGTGGTTAACTGCTGGAAACAATCAGGTGCTGGATGTGTACTGGGTGTTAGGAATGTCTGTGTTAGGAATGTCTGTTTGTTTTGCCTTGCATTATCTCATTCCTGCCTCTAGGGGTCTCACTTGCTGCCTCAGGTCCGAATGGCAGTTGCACACTGTCTTTGCAGGTTAATTACCTGATCGTGAGCAGCTGGAGCCAACACCTGGTACTGCTATTTAACTCCAGCTCACCAGCATCTAGGTGCAGATCATTGTGGTTCCGTCTGGAGTGCGACTGGGCTCTCTCCAGTAATCCTGTCCAGTTTCTGCCTTATCTACATCTTGGAGACTTCCCTGCAGTTTGCTGGTTCATGTGTCTTGCTTCAGGACTTCTAACCCTGCCGGTTCAGCATCTGCATTCCTGGACTTTTATTTGCAGTTTATTTCCCTTCCTGCCTGATTACTCCGTTTTTGGTATGTTATTTTTCCCCTGCTTGATTTAAACCCGGATATCTTCATGTTGATTTCTCATCTATGTTTAACCTGAAATATACCAATATTCAAGCATAACCTTCCTCCTTGTTTATTTTACCTGCCATAACTATTATCTGGAATTATCGTGTTTGGTTCCATGTAATCAAGGATCCAGTTTATATATATATATATATTTTTACTACCACTTTTTCCACAATAAACCTTACTTAATTTTCACCTGGCTTCAGCTGACATCATTTCAAGTACGCACACACAGAGAACCCTAGAAATCGTTACAGAATGATCTGCCCAAATAAACGTGTGCAGGAGTTTTGTTGTACAGCTGAATCTCATAAAATGGCTTCACTTCAGAAAGATTCCCTGCCTCTCAAGTTTTTGCCGTTTTTGAGTTCTACATTGCTGGTGGATTTCAGAGAGAAACTGGAGGGTATTCAAATCCTGTCTTCAGAGATACTGTCTGCTCTGTCTGAAGGTTCAGTAAGATTACCTGTTCCCTTTAAGGAGACGCAGGGAAAAAGGGGAAAAGATCAGTCTGGTGCTCTCAATTCTGGCTGCTGTTTTCCTAGCATAAGCAAAGGCAAGTTTTGGAGCTTTCCACGACCCAGCCTCTCTGAGGAAGAAAGGAGACATAGAAGGGATAAGAAGCTCTGTTTTTATTGCGGCAGGTCGGGACATTTTATTCAGTTATGTCCTGCTCGCAAACATAAAAAGAGCTTTCCTCATTCTGCCATAGTGCCAAATTCTGCTCAGTTATGCCACTGTGGTGCTCAAATTTCGAAAGGAGGGGTGTCCGGCCAAGCGACCCCAGGAGGGGTGTCCGGCCAAGCGACCCCAGGAGGGGTGTCCGGCCCAGCGACCCCAGGAGGGGTGTCCGGCCCAGCGACCCCAGGAGGGGTGTCCGGCCCAGCGACCCCAGGAGGGGGGTCCGG
This sequence comes from Pseudophryne corroboree, assembly GCF_028390025.1. NCBI lineage: Eukaryota > Metazoa > Chordata > Amphibia > Anura > Myobatrachidae > Pseudophryne > Pseudophryne corroboree. The sequence continues at coordinate 487,910,112 of NC_086446.1, read as the reverse complement.
CCCAGCGACCCCAGGAGGGGTGTCCGGCCCAGCGACCCCAGGAGGGGTGTCCGGCCCAGCGACCCCAGGAGGGGTGTCCGGCCCAGCGACCCCAGGAGGGGGGTCCGGCCCAGCGACCCCAGGAGGGGTGTCCGGCCCAGCGACCCCAGGAGGGGTGTCCGGCCCAGCGACCCCAGGAGGGGTGTCCGGCCCAGCGACCCCAGGAGGGGTGTCCGGCCCAGCGACCCCAGGAGGGGTGTCTGTCCATGCTGCCCTTGCCTTTGGGCATGAGGTCCCTGCTGCCCTTGCCTTTGGGCATGAGGTCCCTGCTGCCCTTGCCTTTGGGCATGTGGTCCCTGCTGCCCTTGCCTTTGGGCATGAGGTCCCTGCTGCCCTTGCCTTTGGGCATGAGGTCCCTGCTGCCCTTGCCTTTGGGCATGAGGTCCCTGCTGCCCTTGCCTTTGGGCATGGGGTCCCTGCTGCCCTTGCCTCACGGCATGAGGTCCCTGCTGCCCTTGCCTCACGGCATGAGGTCCCTGCTGCCCTTGCCTCACGGCATGAGGTCCCTGCTGCCCTTGCCTCACGGCATGAGGTCCCTGCTGCCCTTGCCTCACGGCATGAGGTCCCTGCTGCCCTTGCCTCACGGCATGAGGTCCCTGCTGCCCTTGCCTCACGGCATGAGGTCCCTGCTGCCCTTGCCTCACGGCATGTGGTCCCTGTTGCCCTTGCCTCACGGCATGTGGTCCCTGTTGCCCTTGTCTCACGGCATGAGGTCCCTGTTGCCCTTGTCTCACGGGTCACTCAGTCATCCAAGTCCGCTTTGCCAGAGGTCCGAGAGGTGCCCGCTTTGCCAGAGGTCCGAGAGGTGCCCGCTTTGCCAGAGGTCCGAGAGGTGCCCGCTTTGCCAGAGGTCCGAGAGGTGCCCGCTTTGCCAGAGGTCCGAGAGGTGCCCGCTTTGCCAGAGGTCCGAGAGGTGCTCGCTTTGCCAGAGGTCCGAGAGGTGCCCGCTTTGCCAGAGGTCCGGCCAAGGCCTGTCCAGCCCCAGGAGGGGGCTCTGCCTGCCCAGCCCCAGGAGGGGGCTCTGCCTGCCCAGCCCCAGGAGGGGGTTCTGCCTGCCCAGCCCCAGGAGGGGGTTCCGCCTGCCCAGCCCCAGGAGGGGGTTCCGCCTGCCCAGCCCCAGGAGGGGGTTCCGCCTGCCCAGCACCAGATAGAGGTGCCTGCCATGCCCGAGATCCAAGATTTGCCCGAGGTATCTGCCCAGCCGAGGTCATCTGAGACTTCTCTGTCTAAGGTGCAAGAAGAGTCCGTCTTGTCTGAGAGGCCACAGTTGTCTATCCTCCCTGATGTAAAATCTAATTTGGAAACCCAAGTCGTTGAGGAACTGCCTTACTTTTATGGAAATATCTCTCACTGTTTAGCTCTCTTCAGATATTATCTGAGTTTTGATGACTTGTCCCCTATTGATATCATTGCTAACCTATGTATGAGGTTCAGAGGGAGGGCCTTGAAGTGGGTAAATGGTCTTATAGATAAGGAAGATCCAGTTTTACAAGATTTGCCCGCTTTCCTCAAGGCTGTGACCGAAATATTCAGTCCACCAACTGTCCTCACTCTCCTAGATGAGTCTGTTAAGGTGTGCCCGCCTGAGAACCTGCCTTTGCAGTCTGGGGAGCACCCTCAGTTTTTCAGATATGGGCAGGTATCTCTAGGTGTTCACGCAGATTGCTCGGCAAGTTTAGCATCTACAAATTTACCATCCGCTCTTGATTCCATCCAAGAAAATAAGAGGTCAGTTCTACTGCTGGGTTGTGGCTCCGACTCTGAGAGCGAGCTTCTGGATGATCCTAGACTCGTTATTGATGGACCTGTATTGCCTAATAGTGTCTTTGTGACACCTTCAAATAGGTTTAGGCAACCCATAAAGAAAAGAGGAAAAAAGAAGAGAAGGTGAACTTTGAGGCGTCTGGAATCCGCCTGTTTAAGGGGGGGATAATGTTAGGAATGTCTGTTTGTTTTGCCTTGCATTATCTCATTCCTGCCTCTAGGGGTCTCACTTGCTGCCTCAGGTCCGAATGGCAGTTGCACACTGTCTTTGCAGGTTAATTACCTGATCGTGAGCAGCTGGAGCCAACACCTGGTACTGCTATTTAACTCCAGCTCACCAGCATCTAGGTGCAGATCATTGTGGTTCCGTCTGGAGTGCGACTGGGCTCTCTCCAGTAATCCTGTCCAGTTTCTGCCTTATCTACATCTTGGAGACTTCCCTGCAGTTTGCTGGTTCATGTGTCTTGCTTCAGGACTTCTAACCCTGCCGGTTCAGCATCTGCATTCCTGGACTTTTATTTGCAGTTTATTTCCCTTCCTGCCTGATTACTCCGTTTTTGGTATGTTATTTTTCCCCTGCTTGATTTAAACCCAGATATCTTCATGTTGATTTCTCATCTATGTTTAACCTGAAATATACCAATATTCAAGCATAACCTTCCTCCTTGTTTATTTTACCTGCCATAACTATTATCTGGAATTATCGTGTTTGGTTCCATGTAATCAAGGATCCAGTTTATATATATTTTTACTACCACTTTTTCCACAATAAACCTTTCTTAATTTTCACCTGGCTTCAGCTGACATCATTTCAAGTACGCACACACAGAGAACCCTAGAAATCGTTACAGTCTGTTTGTTTTGCCTTGCATTCTCATTCCTGCCTCTAGAGGTCTCACTTGCTGCCTCAGGTCCGAATGGCAGTTGTACACTGTCTCTGCAGGGTAATTACCTGATTGTGAGCACCTGGGGCCCAACACCTGGTGCTGCTATTTAACTCCAGCTCACCAGCATCTAGGTGCAGATCATTGTGTTTCCGTCTGGAGTGCGACTGGGCTCTCTCCAGTATTCCTGTCCTGACTCTGCCTTATCTACATCTTGGAGACATTCCCTGCAGTTTGCTGGTTCATGTGCCTTGCTTCAAGTCTTCTAACCCTGCCGGTTCAGCATCTGCATTCCTGGACTATTATTTGCAGTCTGTTTCCACCCCTGCCTGATTACTACGTTTTTGGTATGTTATTTTTCCCCTGCTTGATTTAAACCCGGATATCTTCATGTTTATTTCTCATCTGTGTTTAACCTGGATTATACCAATATTCAAGCATAACCTTCCTCCTTGTTTCTATTACCAGTCATTACTTTTATTTGGAAATATCCTGTTCGGTTCCATGTAAACCAAGGACCCAGTTTCTGTTTGTATATATTTTCGCTACTTTTTCCACAATAAACCTTACTTAATTCTCACCTGGCTTCAGCTGACCTCATTTCAAGTATGCACACACAGAGAACCCTAGTAATCGTTACAGAATGATCTGCCCAAATAAGCGTGTGCAGGAGTTTTGAGGTACAGCTGAATTTCATAAAATGGCTTCACTTCAGAAAGATTCCCTGCCTCTCAAGTTTATGCCGTTTTTGAGTTCTACATTGCTGGTGGATTTCAGAGAGAAACTGGAGAGTATTCAAATCTTGTCTTCAGAGATACTGTCTGCTCTGCCTGAATGTTCAGTAAGGTTACCTGTTCCCTTTAAGGAGACGCAGGGAAAAAGGGGAAAAGATGAGTCTGGTGCTCTCAATTCTGGCTGCTGTTTTCCAAGCCTAAGCAAAGGCAAGTTTTGGAGCTTTCCACGACCCAGCCTTTCTGAGGAAGAAAAGAGACATAGAAGGGATAAGAAGCTCTGTTTTTATTGCGGCAGGTCGGGACATTTTATTCAGTTATGTCCTGCTCGCAAACATAAAAAGAGCTTTCCTCATTCTGCCATAGTGCCAAATTCTGCTCAGTTATGCCACTGTGGTGCTCAAATTTCGAAAGGAGGGGTGTCCGGCCCATCGACCCCAGGAGGGGTGTCCGGCCCATCGACCCCAGGAGGGGTGTCCGGCCCAGCGACCCCAGGAGGGGTGTCCGGCCCAGCGACCCCAGGAGGGGTGTCCGGCCCAGCGACCCCAGGAGGGGTGTCCGGCCATGTTGCCCTTGCCTTATGGCATGAGGTCCCTGCTGCCCTTGCCTCATGGCATGAGGTCCCTGCTGCCCTTGCCTCACGGCATGAGGTCCCTGCTGCCCTTGCCTCACGGCATGAGGTCCCTGCTGCCCTTGCCTCACGGCATGAGGTCCCTGCTGCCCTTGCCTCACGGCATGAGGTCCCTGCTGCCCTTGCCTCACGGCATGAGGTCCCTGCTGCCCTTGCCTCACGGCATGAGGTCCCTGCTGCCCTTGCCTCACGGCATGAGGTCCCTGCTGCCCTTGCCTCTCGGCATGAGGTCCCTGTTGCCCTTGCCTCACGGCATGAGGTCCCTGTTGCCCTTGCCTCACGGGTCACTCAGTCATCCAAGTCCGCCTTGCCAGAGGTCCGAGAGGTGTCCGCCTTGCCAGAGGTCCGAGAGGTGCCCGCCTTGCCAGAGGTCCGAGAGGTGCCCGCCTTGCCAGAGGTCCGAGAGGTGCCCGCCTTGCCAGAGGTCCGAGAGGTGCCCGCCTTGCCAGAGGTCCGAGAGGTGCCCGCCTTGCCAGAGGTCCGAGAGGTGCCCGCCTTGCCAGAGGTCCGAGAGGTGCCCGCCTTGCCAGAGGTCCGAGAGGTGCCCGCCTTGCCAGAGGTCCGAGAGGTGCTCGCTTTGCCAGAGGTCCGAGAGGTGTCCGCCTTGCCAGAGGTCCACTCCTTGCCAGAGGTCCGAGAGGTGCCCGCCTTGCCAGAGGTCCGAGAGGTGTCCGCCTTGCCAGAGGTTCCCGCCTTGCCAGAGGTCCGAGAGGTGCCCGCCTTGCCAGAGGTCCGAGAGGTGTCCGCCTTGCCAGAGGTCCGAGAGGTGTCCGCCTTGCCAGAGGTCCGAGAGGTGTCCGCCTTGCCAGAGGTCCACGCCTTGCCAGAGGTCCGAGAGGTGTCCACCTTGCCAGAGGTCCGAGCCTTGCCAGAGGTCCGAGAGGTGTCCGCCTTGCCAGAGGTCCGGCCAAGGCCTGTCCAGCCCCAGGAGGGGGGCTCTGCCTGTCCAGCCCCAGGAGGGGGCTCTGCCTGTCCAGCCCCAGGAGGGGGCTCTGCCTGTCCTGCCCCAGGAGGGGGCTCTGCCTGCCCAGCCCCAGGAGGGGGCTCTGCCTGCCCAGCCCCAGGAGGGGGTTCTGTCTGCCCAGCCCCAGGAGGGGGTTCTGTCTGCCCAGCCCCAGGAGGGGGTTCTGTCTGCCCAGCCCCACGAGAGGGCTCTGCCTGTCCAGCCCCACGAGAGGGCTCTGCCTGTCCAGCCCCACGAGAGGGCTCTGCCTGTCCAGCCCCAGGAGGGGGCTCTGCCTGTCCAGCCCCAGGAGGGGGCTCTGCCTGTCCAGCCCCAGGAGGGGGTTCTGCCTGTCCAGCCCCAGGAGGGGGCTCTGCCTGTCCAGCCCCAGGAGGGGGTTCCGCCTGTCCAGCACCAGATAGAGGTGCCTGCCATGCCCGAGATCCAAGATTTGCCCGAGGTATCTGCTCAGCCGAGGCCATCTGAGACTTCTCTGTCTAAGGTGCAAGAAGAGTCCGTCTTGTCTGAGAGGCCACAGTTGTCTATCCTCCCTGATGTAAAATCTAATTTGGAAAGCCATGTCGTTGAGGAACTGCCTTACTTTTATGGAAATATCTCTCACTGTTTAGCTCTCTTCAGATATTATCTGAGTTTTGATGACTTGTCCCCTATTGATATCATTGCTAACTTATGTATGAGGTTCAGAGGGAGGGCCTTGAAGTGGGTAAATGGTCTTATAGATAAGGAAGATCCAGTTTTACAAGATTTGCCCGCTTTCCTCAAGGCAGTGACCGAAAGATTCAGTCCACCAACTGTCCTCACTCTCCTAGATGAGTCTATTAAGGTGTGCCCATCTGAGAACCTGCCTTTGCAGTCTGGGGAGCACCCTCAGTTTTTCAGATGTGGGCAGGTATCTCTAGGTGTTCACGCAGATTGCTCGGCAAGTTTAGCATCTACAAATTTACCATCCGCTCTTGATTCCATCCAGGAAAATAAGAGGTCAGTTCTACCGCTGGGTTGTGGCTCCGACTCTGAGAGCGAGCTTCTGGATGATCCTAGACTCATTATTGATGGACCTGTATTGCCAAATAGTGTCTTTGTGACACCTTCAAATAGGTTTAGGCAACCCATAAAGAGAAGAGGAAAAAAGAAGAGAAGGTGAACTTTGAGGCGTCTGGAATCCGCCTGTTTAAGGGGGGGATAATGTTAGGAATGTCTGTTTGTTTTGCCTTGCATTCTCATTCCTGCCTCTAGAGGTCTCACTTGCTGCCTCAGGTCCGAATGGCAGTTGTACACTGTCTCTGCAGGGTAATTACCTGATTGTGAGCACCTGGGGCCCAACACCTGGTGCTGCTATTTAACTCCAGCTCACCAGCATCTAGGTGCAGATCATTGTGTTTCCGTCTGGAGTGCGACTGGGCTCTCTCCAGTATTCCTGTCCTGATTCTGCCTTATCTACATCTTGGAGACATTCCCTGCAGTTTGCTGGTTCATGTGCCTTGCTTCAAGTCTTCTAACCCTGCCAGTTCAGCATCTGCATTCCTGGACTATTATTTGCAGTCTGTTTCCACCCCTGCCTGATTACTACGTTTTTGGTATGTTATTTTTCCTCTGCTTGATTTAAACCCGGATATCTTCATGTTTATTTCTCATCTGTGTTTAACCTGGATTATACCAATATTCAAGCATAACCTTCCTCCTTGTTTCTATTACCAGTCATTACTTTTATTTGGAAATATCCTGTTCGGTTCCATGTAAACCAAGGACCCAGTTTCTGTTTGTATATATTTTCGCTACTTTTTCCACAATAAACCTTACTTAATTCTCACCTGGCTTCAGCTGACCTCATTTCAAGTATGCACACACAGAGAACCCTAGTAATCGTTACACTGGGATTGGAAGCAGAGCGTTGACCGCATGAACCTCGCAGCAAAGAGACTTGCTAGATGAACTGTGTGGCTAGGCTGCAGCCTGCACTAACAGGCAGGATGAAAACACAGTGGATAAGCTGTGACTGGAGTACAGGTTCAGATGTACTGTAAGTACTGTAGTTAATAAAAGGAGACAAACCAATCACAGGAGTCATCAGGCTGGAGTCAGCTAATGAGGGATTCCAAACAGGTGTGCTGCTGCATGTAGCAGTCAGCATGCTAGTTGCTAGGAGACAGTTGGAATACATACAGGAATGAGCAGCAGCTGCTGCAGCCATGGACAGGATGCAATCACACCTAACGAGAGATACAGAGATACAGCTACACTACCTGTGCAACCTACTTTTCTATGCCCTCCTGTTGATTGACAGCTGACATCACCTTGAATTGGAGCTTTACACCCTGATTTACCATATATATAAGTTGTAACACTGTAAGGGTACAAGGTGCCGTTTCCTGGGGTAAATGGCAGCACGCAGCAGCTGAGGAATCACACAAGTCCATAAAACAAACACCAAAAGAAAATACCTTGCCTGTCCGGCACTAACTAAACACAAGATGTTCCTAACTATCACTAAACAAAAACACAGAGTTCTCCAGTAAACACTGTATAGCTCACTTGTGTCAGGAAGCGTGTTTCTCTCACAGAGATCCTGCAGTCTTCCCAGGCAGTCTGCACACATTAATCAGGCTAGAAGCAGATCTTCACTTGCATCTCTGCATTTGCACAGCCCCTATAAATCTGCTGGTAGAAGCCGATGGGGCGGGTACTCTATCTGGGCCGGGGCCTGCTACCCTACCTCCTTCTCCGTTGCAGCACTTTGGGCAGACAGAGGGAACTGATGTTGCTGTGGCTGCGCCGTGGAAAGAGGCAGCTGCAGAAGTAATCAGTCCTCTCCCGTGATCGCACCAGTCTGCTCGCTGCCCACCTGCACCCCCTCTGAGGCTGCACATAACCTATTATTTTTTACATTTCTAAGGAGGGGCCCGGCAGAGTTGTTGGTGTCCTTGGGTAGAAGTAACCATCATCACGTCCAGTGCCTACCTCTGGTGCAAGAGACCCATTGGAAATAAGACAGATCCCTGTGTATGTTTAATTCTGAATAACGAACAATTCTGCCTACAGTACATACCCATGACTTGACCCCAGAACACTTAGTCTAGCTGCAAATGCCCCATTGCCACCCAGTTACACCTATTTAGCAGCAAATGTGATGAGACTCAGCTATGTATGAATCACTCCTAGATGACTACAGCATAGCCAGATTAAGGGGGGGGGAATGCAGGGCATAATGTACCCCGGGGCCCCCCTCTGTCAGGGGGCCCCCCGGCCAGCGCACACTGACATCACTAGCTTTCCTTCTTGTGCAACAGCAGAACCAGCAGCCATAATGCGAGCAGGACAGTATGCAGTGCAGGCAGAGACACAGGAATATCAGATTTCATGAGCTATCTATGGAGCTTCCCAACCAGAGGAGAAATAGGATGGTGGATAGAGCTGTAAGTGACACAGTGTGGGATCACTGTCACTTACAGCTCTCTCCACACCTGGGTGTCTGAATCCTGAGTAACTTGTTATCTAATGAGGGTCTAGAGAGTGACACACACACACACACACACACACACACACACACACACACACACACACTCCTCCTGAGTTCTGTCCCAGTGTGTACGTAGTACAGAGCCTGCTGCTATTTTTGTATGTGACAAGATAAATTATAAATTTTATTTTTCTATGTGTATTTTAAGGTTGTGTAAGTTGTCTTTGTTCCGCTACAAGAACATTTTATAAAATAGTTGTCTTTCAATTAGGAGTTTAGTTTAAATCTAATATACCTCACTGGGCTAAATTTAATATACACAATCCATACATCCCAACATGACCCATTCCAGGAGGGACAAAATGCTCTCTACCTAGACCTCCTTCTTAAGTTATGATTGCATTCGCCTGTGTTGCTTGATTATCAATTAAATAGTTCAACAACACAGGTGACTACAATCATATACTAAGAGGGAAGTCCATGTGAAGAGCATTTTGTCCCTCCTGGAATGGGTCATGTTGGGAGGTATGCATACTTTTATATACACATACCTCCCAACATTACCCTCTCCAGGAGGGACAAAATGCTCTGCTTCAGCACTATTCTCTTAATTTATGATTGCTGCCCTCTGTTTTGAACAGGTTAATGGGTAAGAAAGTTGCTTCAGCACAGGTGATGGCAATCATAAATTAAGGGGGAAGTCCAGGAACAGAGCAGTCTGTCCCTACTGGAGAGGGTCATGTTGGGATACATGTGTACAGCCCCCGCCCCCCACCTCCATCCATCGCGGGCCCCCCTGTCTAAAGTGCCCCAGGCGCCCCCAAGGCTTAGTACGGCCCTGGGCTACAGCACATGTACAGTTAATAAAAACTGCAAGATCTCTCTGCAAAGTGGACTTGGGTGTAGCATGGAATTGGGCCCAAGCTGTATGCACCCATTAATATGTGTAATGAGGACCATGGGGGTCATTCCGAGTTGATCGCTCGCTGCCGATTTTCACAGCGCAGCGATCAGGTGAAAAAACGGCATTTATGTGCATGCGTATGCCCCGTCACGTACGGGTACAAAGCCCTTTGTGGTTGTGCTCAGGTTCTAGCAAAGTTTTTCTTTGCACTGGCGGCCACTAGAAGATTGACAGGAAGGCGGCGTTATTGGGTGTCAACTGACTGTTTTCAGAGAGTGTTTGCAAACATGCAGACGTGTCTGAAAAAACGCAGGCATGGCTGGGCGGGTGTATGACGTCAAATCCGCACATGAATAGGCTGAAGTGATCGCAAGCGCTGAGTAGGTTCAGAGCTACTCAGAAACTACACAAACTATTTTTGCAGAGCTCGGCTGCACATGCGTTCACACTTCTGCTAAGCTAAAATACACTCCCCAGTGGGCGGCAGCATAGCGTTTACACAGCTGCTAAAAACTGCTAGCAAGCGATTAACTCGGAATGACCCCCAATGTCCTCTTGCCTCTGATTAATGTATGTAACTACACCCAGACTGTACTCTATCCAACCTGGAAAATGCACATAAAACAAACTTTCTGTCCATTCTGATTTATATACTTAACTAAATACATACTCTGTGCTCTCCCTGTTTTTGTATATTAGTAGCATTTAGCTAAGTAGAGAGAAGAGGATGTTATTATCGAAGAAGGTAAACTGAGAACAAAATGCTTCCCTTGAGTTGTGACCTCTTGCTGACGATGGAATGACAGTATAAAAATTGCCTTTATTTGTTACTTATTCATTCTCTGGACAAACAGAATATTTCCTTCCCATCCAAATATCACATCTGTCAGCAATAATTTCTTACTTTTTGGAATAAGATGCTGAATCCTACAGTCTCAAGTAGAAAATGTTCTTGGCAGGAAATATGAGCCGATACAATAATATGTTAAAAACTACAAGTGTTTTCAATCTGTAATACCATATATGATTTCTGACGTATTTCCAAAATGATGGGCAGCAACATCTTGCACACTATGTGGTATTCAATTACCTGATGACCGCAGGTAATTGTATCTCCGGGGGCTATCCTATTAGCCCTGATGCGGCACACTCCTCTCCCCGATGCCAGAACTTATCGCTAACTATGAGGAATATGTTAAATAGTATGTGTAACCATTAGAACAGAGGTTCTCAAACTTGGTCCTTGTGGGCCCACACAGTGCATGTTTTGCAGGTGCACAGGTGTATTAATTACTCACTGACACATTTTAAAAGGTCCACAGGTGGAGCTAATTATTTCACTTGTGATTCTGTGAGGAGACCTGCAAAACATGCACCGTGTGGGCCCCCGAGGACCGAGTTTGAGAACCTGTGCATTAGAGCATATTGTTATAATAAGGAAGCATGTATCATATATGTGCATTGTATAGAATGTATGTGTATTGTTATGGGAAATTTATATATCCTAAATATGAGCTTTTAGACATATATTGTTAACCACACACATAGAGCAGAAACAAGTAGTAATATTCCCCAGTAATCTATTAGAGAGTCCAATAACACACCTGATTGCTTCTTTTCCATGTAATGTGCTGGGAACTTTTTCATTGTAATCGTCATAGTCATACACTTCTCTTCTCTCCGTCTGTGGCCTTGGTGGGATCATCTTATCTCTTGACCAATATGAAGATCTCAAGAAGAAGAAGGGCTCATACTTCCTTCCATTCTTATCTGATGATGACAGGAGTCTAACTAAATATATGGGTAAGTGTAAGGTGAGTACAAATATCAGGAAGAATGAGGAAAGATGGCCCCGAGACATAGTGTAAAACATAAAATAAATTGGAGATATGGCCAGTGTTTTCTAGATGTATAACGACATCTTCCCACATCAGTGCTACATCAGCTTTACATCACAATTATGCTTATGGGGGACCCTGCTCTTTCCATCTTCCAACTCCCAGTACCTGACTTCCTGCTTCCCTCCATTATCCTCCTCAGGACACAGCCCCTATGATATGCATTACTGTACTCAGTTATACAATGACATAGGTGGAAAAGTCACTGCCTCCCACAAAGTCAACATATCAGCTCCCTATGAACATGCCATTATCCTAACCATCAAAGTTCATTTATAAGGTGCTAAAAGGATACAAATAAAACAGAATAAATCAAAACATAAGATAAATGAGCGCACAAGTCATGTGAAAACAATTGTATTAAGAAAGGATGTACGATGTGTAACCATGCTGCCAGCACTCACAGATATGTTTGAGGAGCAGACACTATGACCAAATAAATGCCCCTTTAGCAGACTACACAAAGATGGCTGCTGCCAACAAACGGGGAGTCAGGTCTCCCCTCCCATTGACCTGGGGGTCTGGAAAGCTGAAAAAGAAACAGGGCTTATGAAAGAAGTCCAAGAGTGCCAACTGCAAGAAAACAGTGACAAGAAACCATTGATGGTTTGCACCATTGATAAGTGGCATATTGTGTTGATTTTCAGCATTAATGGCAAAACAAAAGAAAAAAAGGTAGCAAACCATCAATGTTCACCCTAGAGTAGAGAAAACTGAGGAATTTTGCATGGAACGGCATCCTGCAGACAGGATAGCTGCTGCGGCATCGCTCCAGACAGGCACCCTGCAGTTTGCACAACCGACTGGAGCGTCCTTAGGATGCTCTGGTCAGCAATGCACTTACTGGTGCTGGTGACCCCACCCCTTCTGCAAGACGTAATTGTGTCTTGTGGTCAGGGGGCGAAGCAGTGAGTTTGGTCTGACATAAAACCAAAAAGAAACTACACTTTAGATAGACTATCAATGGTTTAGGTCATGCAGAGAATAGAGATTAAAAACTTCTGAAGTCCACATAATGCTTGTTGACCACTGCCGGATTTTTGCTTGATATATATATATATATATATATATATATATATATATTCAATTGTTGTGGGGTGGTCAATGTGTGGAATTACTGGGGGGGCAATGTGTGTTATTACTGTGGGGGGCCAATGTGTGGTATTAAGTTGCATACACACTAGGCAATATTTTAGACAATATCGCTGATTTTCAGCCTTCTGAGCAATATCGTTTAAAATGTCGCTAAGTGTGTATGCTACGGACAATAAACAATGTGCAGTCCCGCTCATTGTTACCATCCCCTGCTGTCGGCTGTGCATGCAGTTAAATTTGGACATACTGTATCGTCCAAAACTGCATGTACGGGCTGTCCACGGCATGATGTCACTGTACAATATTGCTAACAATTAAGAATTAAGAGTTTAAGAATTAAGGTTCAAAAAGGGTTGAGATTGCCTAAAGTATAAAAAAAAGGGGCAGACTAGATGGGCCAAGTGGTTCTTATCTGGCGTCAAATTCTATGTTTGTATGTTTCTATGTAACAATATTGTACAGTGTGTATGCACTAGGTCGGCCACCTGGGAGGGTGGAAAAAACACTAGACAATATCGTTCATGAGCGAATCGCCTAGTGTGTACCCACCATTACTGTTGGGTGCCAATGTGTGAAAATATTGTGGGTGCATATGTGTGGAATTACTATGAGGGCCATTGTGTGGAATTACTGTGATGGACAATATTTTTAATTACTGTAGGGGCCAGTGCATTTGTTTTATTAGTGTGGGAGCCAATGTTTTTAATTACTACAGGGGCCAGTGTGTTTGTTTAATCACTGCGGGGGCGAATGTGTGTTTTATTTCGTCTTGGGCATCAATATATGCGTGGGGACTTTTCCAGTGGTGTACTGATGGTGTACCTCCGCAATTTTAAAGTCATTTTCAACCTTGAAAAAGGTTGAAAATGAGTGCCCTAGAGTCTCAATTGCAAAAGTAGGATGACCAAAGTACTATCTAATTAGCTTTCCTTGACATTTTAAATTAAGACAGCAATAAACTACGGTTAGAGTAAGGGACACAGGACTTTTATTTCCATTATTTCATTACAATGCGATAACAAAATGTGTAATTGAATCATATATATGTTTGGTCTTCCATTATAATTCAATTTATGAACTTATATCTTCACCTTCTTACCTGGAAGAACTTTGTCAAAGTACAGCGTGAGGAGCATGTAAAATATGGAGTCTAGACTCAAACAGATGCAGCTGGAAAGTACATGGGAGGAATCACCCATTATGTCTGAGAAAAATACCCCTTGCATGTCACTTTCTAGGTGAATACTCTGTAACCAAAGAGAATCCATATTTAACCACAAAGTTTTACAGAATAGTGGGCAAAGTACAACATACATTCTCATTGCATCAAGGATGTGGTTGGAGAGCAGTAAATACTGATAAATTTAGGTGCAATAAAATTAATTTCACTTAATTACAAAAGCTACTACTATTATATGGTGATAAGTTTGCCTTGCTTGATACTCAAGTAGGGGATGCAGAGATGCAAAAATAGATACTCTTTTGGGATATAGACAAAATTGCTAAGTGATACACAACACATATCATTAATATTTAAAAAGTTATATTTTCTCTTTTGCTAATCATATCATATCGGGGAATCGTTTAAAAATCTCGATTTCCTGACCGATTCTGTCATGATCGGCAAATCAGAGATATTTAACAAGAAGAATTTTCCCAATTCTCCAACAGATCGATAATCATCAATTGCGGTCAATCTGTGGATCAGCAGTTTCAGTTGGGTCGGAGAATCTGGGATATAGCGGCTAGATGTATGGGGGCTTAACATACAAAAGAAAAAGGAATCGTGCTCTAGAGGGCGGGGCGCTTATAGTACGGGCTTCCGTCGATAGGTGAATGTTTGCGGGAAACTTCTGATCCAGTATCCCGTGATGCTGTGAAGTTTGGTTTGGATTGCTGTTTTGTTTCTGGATTGCAACGTACCACCAAAATTCATCTCCTGTTAATAACTTGTTGAAAAAAAAATCACTGAAGTCAAATGCTAACTTCCCCCACAACATCAGTGGGGATACTGGCTCAGAAAGGTTCCGCAAACACTCACCTAGCGGTGAAAGCCTGTACTACAAGCACCCTGCCCTCTGCAACACGGTTCTTGTTTCTGTTGGTTATTCCCTCGTAAAAGTGTGCCCCACAAAGAATATGTCTTTTTGTGTCTCTGCATCCCTTTCTTAAGAACACTGCATTTTACTCTTGGGAGTATAGCCAACACACAACCAATGTCTCTGGAGGAACTGAGTTTTCTTAATAGCTGGTTTAAAAATAGACTTAGGTGTAAATTTACCAAGATGGGAGTTCTATTTAAGATGGGATGTTGCCCATAGCAACCAATCAGATTCTACTTCTCATTAATCTAGCACCTTCTAGAAGATAATACCTGGAATCTGATTGGTTGCTATGGGCAACATCCCCTCTTAAATAGAACTCCCATCTTAGTAAGTTTACCCCTTAATCTCACATTACGTCCTGTGCGGAGACATATCCCAAAAAAATACTCGCATGAAACTCAGCAAATGGATGTAATTATGCTATTTCAAATACACATCTAACTCAGCTTCAGGTCCTTTGAGTCCTATAATAAAAATTGATCATGCCACTTCTGCTACTTCTATCATATCCTTTATTGATTTATCTACAACTACTTGAATCAGGAATATTTCACACCAGCAGCTCTCATCATTCACAATTTATACATCCAAATGCAAAACAGACATTGATGGACAGCCATTTATTACCTCCGCCAGTCCCACCGAGAAGGCAAACGGGGGGAATACGCTTAGTAACACTTCCACAACCTTGGGGAGATTTTTCATAAGCAATAGGAGGCCTGATGTAGACATGAAGAGTGTAATGAAAAATCCTGCGATGGCGGTGACTCTGGGATTCCTGAAGAGGGCGCTCAACATGAATGTAAAACATATCTGGGAGAAATATGAAATGTTATTGTGACTACTGCAAGTGGGATTTTAAATTTAATTCATTTTAAGTATATGCAGCACAGCAGCAGGTTATTTAGTAATCGCACCTGAGGCACAGAGCAAATCACCAAACTACAAATGTGCCATTATGTGTGAAAAATTAGCATTGTGTAAAAATGTAAAATCACACTAAAGTCCAACCTCGTACCTCTTTAGCAGTATTATGTCCTCGAATATCAAGTTTTCTTTTTTTTCCCCTAATTGCTTGTTATAAACATATTTATGGTTTACAAAAATTGTGGGAGTGAGGAGACGGGATGTAGTTTAAATGCCGGCTGTTGGGATCCCGGCGTTCAGGATACCGACGCCGAAATCCCGCCAGTCGACAATGACACCAGCCGGAATCTTGGCGCACCAGGGCTATTTCCACTCGTGGGTGTCCACGACACACAAAGAGTGGGAATAGATTTGTTGCGAACGCAGTGAGCCCGCAAGGGAACTCTTAGAGCTCGCCCCGCTGCCAGCATACTGGCGGGAGGGATGCCGCTGTCGGGATATTGACAGCAGTCTGCCGGTATAACGCATAACACTCTGAAGAGACATTGCATATACTTTAAATGGGACATGCTCTGGGGAATAGTGCATTTGTAGGTGAAGTCATTGCCCGTAATAAATACAGAAATAAATAAGCAAATCTGCGGCATGCCTAACCCCAAATAGTCATAGCAGTACTAGTGGGACACAGCTATGGACACGGAGCTCCCTGTTATAAGGAAAACCAGCGCTATACTCGTACTTTAGGGGGGGATCCCCTTATATTCCCACAGTGAAAAGCACTGGGGTCAGGATAATTATTAACTAGATTGCAACTTTAACCTCCATAATTCTCAAAACCCCTATCCACCACTTTATTAAATATAAAAATATTATTTTTCTTCTATACAGATATATGATAGAACACAATGGGACTCAAAGATATAACTGCAATAACTAAGAATCTCTATTATATCTTATTGCAACCATACTGATAGGATAGCGCTGTAAATGATCAATCTTGGAGCATCCAGAAAGCTATTTAAAAAACAGTATTTCTCTGTTGATGCAGTAACTCCTTCTGTCAGCATAACACTACTATAAAAGTCCTCCATCCATCTTTTGTGTTCGCCTTCATGCATGAGTTGCAAAGGTGGGGTTACACAGTCCAAAATTAAAATAGGGGGCACACCCCAACTACCAGTGAGTCCCGGCTGATGATGTTTGCAGTGGCTATGCTGCAGCCCCACCTCTGAAGCTGCCACTGCTGCTCATAGTTATCGACTTTACAGCGGTTCCTTTGGAAGGTCTGCACTGTGGTGGTGGTGGTGGGGGGGGGAGCATGCATGGGGTTGCAGTAGTGCAGTTATGTCATCATAGCCTGCCCCTGTTATTACATAATTACAGTAGAAATCACTGCCACTTTGTGATGAATGTCAGCTATTAAGGTACAGCAGGGGAGGAGTGTTAAATGCAGCCGGCTGGCATGATTATGTAGCGCCCAGCGTTTATGACAGACAGCAGATGTGAAATTGGACACACAGGCCATTTTGTATTTAGAGACTACATCTCCCAGACAGCCTTGGGTTTCAGAGAAAACAGGGCATGGAGAGGGAGGAATGGAGAATGGAATGCTTTTGTCCAGAGGAGTGGATGAGGAGATGGGCAAGGAGAGAGAGAAGAAGGAGCCATGTTTTGGATATAGCCAACATGCCACTGAAAATGACTGGAGAATACTGGGGAAGAAATCAAAGGGTCTGTACAGAGAGAGATCAGTCTGATGGATTTAAGTAGCTTAAAGAGGATACAGCATTTCAACCCTTCCTTTTGGACCCCTGGAGAGGAGTGTTTGCAGAGGGACACACACTTTGCATCCCTGTGAGATAAGTACCTGTGTTACAGACATTTGTCAGGTGATATATGCTGACAGACTGAGATTTCTTGCTACAGTTAGTTATGCTGGCCATACACTAGGTCGAAATCGTGTACAAATACACAATATCGAACCACTGCATGCACATCGTGCATGTTCATGGGTGCAAATACAGTATGATGCGATGAGTGGCCCCACAGGTCGCACGTCGCATGAGCTGATCATATGTGCTGCAAACTTGATCAGCCGATCCTGGACCCCCCGGCAATTGCAGAGGTATGATAGATTGTACGGTGCAAAAGCACTGTACAATCTATCGCATGCCTTGTGGCTGGCGGGGAGGATCATTAGTACAACTCGCTTCTAATGTGAATCGTGCTAATGTATGGCCAGGATTAGATAGGGAATTGGAGGGGAGACAAGAAGCTATTGATTTAAAACCCTTTTGCAGGACTGTATTTTAGTTTCAAGGGTAACAGTACAGCAGGGATGTGCAGTCAGAGGAGGCAGGGGAGGCAGTGTCTCCCCTGTCATAATGATTAAAATAATACAAAGAAGATATTTATATAAGAGTCTGTGTTATTGTTATCTTCTTTGTTTTACTCTAATCATTTCCCCTGTGCTGACTATAGTAAAGTTCAGCAAGCTGGGGGCGGGCAGGGGGTGAGGTCAAGCTACGGGCTGTAAAAGCCCATTGAAAATGTATACAAAAGCGGCACCAGTACAGGTGCCTCAATGACACTCGCATGAAAGCACACCCCTGTCAGTCCAGGAGATGTGATTGGCCCAGCAGATCCAGTGCTGGATCCGCTGGGTAGCGGGCATACTGTATGCGGAGGGACGCGATGGGTTCTTGACGGCGGGACCCGGCGGACATAGTGTGGCTGGCGGCAGACCTGGATGCGGGTGGATCCAGTGCCTGCAAGCCATTTTGCAGAGTTCGGTAGTGGTGCCTATTTAAAAAATGGCGCCACAGCATCATTTTTTAAATTCAACTTGGCCGCCGTGAGCGATGTCATTGCCCCGCCCCCTCGACTGGCTTATATAAGCTAGTGCGAGGCAGCGGCTGGGCAGTCTGTCGGCGGGGAGGGAGCAGGGAAGAGCTCCTGAAGTGAGAAGACACTGGAAGCCCTAGGGAGGTGGCGGCCAAGAAAAAGAGCTGAAAGGCCGCTGCCCCCAGGTGAAGATGCAGTACAATAAACTATTAAAACATATGTTGTGGTGTTTTTATTTTAATATTTTCTTTACAGGCGGACTACGGATGCCAGCGGGCTCTTAATGTCCGGGAATGCTGGCACTTGTGGTTCTCCAAGTGCCAGCATGCTTGGGCAAGCTTGCTGGGACCTGTAGGCCGCCTGTAAAGAACAATATTGTCCTGCCATGAACACCGCACCCACCGCCACCAGGGGCGCGGGGCATAGCACTGGGCTATTAGCACAGTGCTGGTTGCTGCTCAGGATGGGGACCCCATTTGATTTTTTGGGTGTCCCCACTTTCTGAGGAATTCCAGCCCTGGGCTGACCAGTTTAGGGGTGGTTAATGTGATGACAGGGGGACCCCACACTGAGTGTCCCTCCTGCTTTGGCATTATCCCCCTTGCTGGTCGAGCCTGGTGCTGGTTTTCATGATATAGGGGGAGTCCCATGCATTTTTTTTTACCTTCTTCATATGGGGGTGGGAGGGTTAATTAGCAAGTGCATCTCCTGCCGTTTAACTCACCGCACGTCACTGCAGTACAGGGAGAGATAGACAGAGACTTTGGGACTGAGATATCAAGAATATTTAGTGTGTTAAATGTACCAAAGAAGCCTTGTAGTGAGTAACCTGCAAGTGGAAAGGCAGACAAATGCTGAAAGAAGTAAAGCAGTAACGTTTTATCAGTAACGACAATAGAAGTGAAGAGCCATTTGTCTCTACCTCCATTTTGAGAAGCATCACGTGAGGGAGAAGGAACACTGAATATATTTCCCAGTTATTCCAGTGAGTGGGGCTCTATCTTCACCCATCTGAGTTGCATATATATATATATATATATATATATATATACATATACACACACTGCTCAAAAAAATAAAGGGAACACTTAAACAACACTATGTAACACCAAGTCAATCACACTTCTGTGAAATCAAACTATCCACTTTCCTAAGTCAACACTGATTGACAATAAATTTCACGTGCTGTTGTGCAAATGGAATAGACAACAGGTGGAAATTATAGGCAATTAGCAAGACACCACCAATAAAGGAGTTGTTCTGCAGGTGGTGACCACAGACCACTTCTCAGCTCCTATGCTTTCTGGCTAATGTTTTGGTCACTTTTGTAAGCTGGCGGTACTTTCACTCTAGTGGTAGCATGAGACGGAGTCTACAACCCCCACAAGTGGCTCAGGTAGTGCATCTCATCCAGGATGGCACATCAATGCAAGCTGTGGCAAGAAGGTTTGCAGTGTCTGTCAGCGTAGTGTCCAGAGCATGGAGGCGCTACCAGGAGACAGGTCAGTACATCAGGAGACGTGGAGGAGGCTGTAGGAGGGCAACAACCCAGCAGCAGGACCGCTACCTCCGCCTTTGGGCAAGGAGGAACAGGAGGAGCACTGCCAGAGCCCTGCAAAATGCCCTCCAGCAAGCCACAAATGTGCATGTGTCTACTAAAACGATCAGAAACAGACTCCATGAGGGTGGTATGAGGGCCCGACGTCCACAGGTGGGGGTTGTGCTTCACCGTGCAGGACATTTGGCATTTGCCAGAGAACACCAAGATTGGCAAATTCGCCACTGGCGCCCTGTGCTCTTCACAGATGAAAGCAGGTTCTCACTGAGCACATGTTACAGACGTGACAAAGTCTGGAGACGCCAAGGAGAACGTTCTGCTCCCTGCAACATCCTCCAGCATGACCGGTTTGGCAGTGGGTCAGTAATGGTGTGGGGTTGCATTTCTTTGGGGGGCCGCACAGCCCTCCATGTGCTCGCCAGAGGTAGCCTGACTGCCATTATGTACCGAGATGAGATCCTCAGACCCCTTGTGAGACCATATGCTGGTGCGGTTGGCTCTGGGTTCCTCCTAATGCAAGACAATGCTAGACCTCATGTGGCTGGAGTGTGTCAGCAGTTCCTGCAAGACGAAGGCATTGATGCTATGGACTGGCTCGCCCGTTCCCCAGACCTGAATCCAATTGAGCACATCTGGGACATCATGTCTCGCTCCATCCACCAACGCCACGTTGCACCACAGACTGTCCAGAAGTTGGCGGATGCTTTAGTCCAGGTCTGGGAGGAGATACCTCAGGAGACCATCCACTGCCTCATCAGGAGCATTCCCAGGCGTTGTAGGGAGGTCATACAGGCACGTGGAGGCCACACACACTACTGAGCCTCATTTTGACTTGTTTAAAGGACATTACATCAAAGTTGGATCAGCCTGTAGTGTGTTTTTCCACTTTAATTTTGAGTGTGACTCTAAATCCAGACATCCACGGGTTAATAAATTTGATTTCCATTGATAATTTTTGTGTGATTTTGTTGTCAGCACATTCAACTATGTAAAGAAGTATTTAATAAGAATATTTAGTGTTACCTTTATTTTTTTGAGCAGTGTATATATATATATATATATATATATATATAAAAAAGCTGGGAGCGAGTAACAAGGACTGGCATCTCTGATACCACAGAATACCAAAGTTTTGCCCATTTCTAACTTCCTTATTGTTTTATTGTGTGATTTTTCAGTGTGCAAGTAAGTGTGAGTGAGGTAGCAGCTTATAGTAGTAGAACTGTCTATGCCAATTTTATGTTTTCTTTTATTGATCTTACTACATTACCTCGTATATAACATGTATAAAAGCAATTGTTATCTAAGTCCCTTTTAATAAATGTGCCATTGTGACTTTTGCAACATATCTGTGAGATACATTCCGGTAGAGATCTAAGCACGTGTTGGGCAGGGGGGTCCCCGAATCTTCCTCTGGTGTTCCTGACCCTGAACACTCCCTAGACGAGAACGCCATGTCAAGATTCGGGTGGAGGCACTGATACCAAGAGAAGTACAAGGTAAGAAGCATTGCAAGGGGAAGAGTTTAAATACACACCTTTATCCAGGAAACCCAGGTAAAGGGGTGTTACAAATACAAGCAATAAAAAGCTGAGGTCCGAATCTGTTGATAAATGAAATTGAGATACCCATGGAGAAAACTTTGATCAAATTTAGAAAAGTGGTGAAACCCTTTTTTACAGCTTTTTCTTTATAAATATATAAATTAATCTTTGCAGAGTATAGAAGTTTAAACATTACAAATGGGTATGAGTAGATGAGTGGAGAGAAGCTTGCGTAAACAGGAAGAGGACAAAACAGGATATAACAAATTAAGAATTACTGCTAGTTACAGCCAGTAAACAGAACCGTAGAAAAACTGACATACTGTATAGATTTTATACATGATTTGAACACATTAACATGGAAAATGAGGGAAGTTGGGGTGTTGCTATCCTGAA
Source organism: Pseudophryne corroboree (assembly GCF_028390025.1). Taxonomy (NCBI): domain Eukaryota; kingdom Metazoa; phylum Chordata; class Amphibia; order Anura; family Myobatrachidae; genus Pseudophryne; species Pseudophryne corroboree. The sequence continues at coordinate 487,888,434 of NC_086446.1, read as the reverse complement.
ACTGAACTGATGCAATCTGTAGCAGTATTATATTAGTATACAATACTGTATATAATTAGTCTATTAGTATATCATCCCTATGTCAATGTATTTTCCTCCTTCCAGATTTAAAAGTAAAAGTATATTTAATGATGGGCTGTATTGTTAATTTGTAGTAAGCTAAAACCAGTCCAATCAGCATTGACTATTTTCCAGGTCACAACATAACAGCTTATTTATTTAAGGAACACTTGGCCTAATTCATGTTTGTATGCAAATGCAAGTGCATTGCAAGTTACTAGGCTACAGAGCTAATGTTAGCAAGTGACGCTACCACCCACAAATGAAAGGAGAAGCCCACTAGAGCCATCGCAAACTAATTTTCAATTGTATACACATAATCATTCATAGCCTATACGCAAAAACGAGGAACGTCGAGACTACGGGTTGGCCAATGGCTTGCAGACAAGACACAGCATTAGTGGCGCAGGCACCTAGATTTTGCACATACGAGGTTGAAGCTGACAGCAGATTTATGCACCATGTCACGCCTGCGTTTTTCTAACCACTCCCTGTAAGCTCCCCGTTAACACCTCCTAACGGTCAAATCCTGTCAATCATATTTCCATGAAATCCTCATTGGGAGCGGGATCGCAGCAGCACTTTGGTGCATGCGCATTGCGATCACAGCACATGCGCAGTGTGCTGATTATCACCCCATTGCATGAACATCGGCCAATGCATGCAAACATGAATCAAGCCCATAATTATCAAGCTCATAGAACAGCCATGTCCAAACTGCGGCAGTCCAGCTGTTGTGAAACTACATATCCCAGCATGCCCTGACACAGTTTTGCTGTCAGAGAATGCTAAAGCTGTGTCAGGGAATGCTGGGATGTGTAGTTTCACAACAGCTGGAGGGCCGCAGTTTGGACATGCCTGTCATAGAGTAAATAATCAGTCTAACTTTTACCATTGAGTGCAGCATGAAAAGTACATATTGTACCTTCGATTAGATTATTTCTAAAACATGAAAAATTATTTATGTTAAAATTTAAGGAAAATTGAAATTTCATTGGGAAAGAAAATAATGCATCAGCTGAAATAAAAATGAAATAAAGAGGAGACTGTGTAAACAGGCTGTTCTGAAGCTGTCAGGACGGAGTAGTACATACCGATGATATCCCATATAGGAGGAAAAGGAGCACAATGACACCATATGAACTCTCAATAAAAACAAAATGGTTTGTAATAACGGTCATCAGATTTGCTATAATTATAACATAGACAGAATAGAGTAATCCCCAGGACAACCTGCAATACAAGAAGAAAACAGAAAAATAAAAACATCCTGTAAATAAACTTTTGAATCTTCTTCAATTTTACATTGTGCAAGTTAGACACATACCTTGGTTAGTCAATAAGCCTATGAAATGCCCGTTATTAATGAGCAGTAATGATTACATTGTTATACATAAATTTAAGATTCCTTCCTTGTATGTACGTATTTTTCACATAATCTACTCTGATGGTCAGACACTTCTAGGTTTCCCCATAATGAACAAGTCGACAGTTTGTCAGTGTCAACAGTATCCTGAATGTTGACATTTCATAACACATAAAAAACCACTAGTGATGTCTGGTGCTATTGTATACATATATAAATGTGTATATATACATATATAAATATGTGTAATTGCGAATGGGTGCCTATATACACAATCAAACCCACTCCGCACAGGTATCAGGGAATTAATCCAATATTCTTATACCTCACAAGATCTATCCAGCAGCAACAAAGGTGAAATGGCCTGTGGATATGGCCAACACAATCCACCCGATTTAAAAAAAACAAAAACGGGTGTGAACTAAAACAAACAAAAAAAACCCTTGCGCTATTCAGACTCAATTAGAGGCAACAAGGCATGAATAATATCAAATAAGATTATAATTACAAGATGATTTTATTATCTATAAAATTGATCAAATATGAATATATATAATTCATTGACAACTGTAATATGCGCATATACATAAAAAGACTGCGTAGGTCATGAATGTGGCCGACAGCAGCATAAACTCGCCGTCTGGGCTTGCGGCACGCCTCTTCATGCAACACGCTGGCACGGAAGGGGTTACAGTTTTTTGTGGGAGGAACTTAAGGAAAACTGCCTGGATTGTGATTGGCTGGATTCTGTATAGGGGTTGGTCTGACTTACATATAGTCTTCAGACCTAAGACACCCTGTCTCTTCCTGGTTTTCCTTGAGACTGATAAGTACAGCTACTTTATTATTCCTTCATTATTTTATCATTCTTTTATTTCCTAACTATCCTCTCTCTGGTCTTTCCCTACACCTCCTTCTATTCTCTCCCTGCTTTCTCCTATATCTTCTACAGTACCTTTCCTGTCTTGTGCTAAGACACTACCCACTCTCCTTTTCACACGATCTAGAGAGGGAAGCGAAAAAGTGTACTGCTTTACCTTTAAGCAGCACAGCCTTCCTCCGTGCGCTATCAGGCCCGGCTCACAGACTCTGCTGTGGTCCGCGAGGGCCTGGGGTAGACCCGCTGCAGCTGATGTAGGGACTCTGGGCGCACGCGGCCGGGCTCGGACGCCCGCACGTGCTCCCCTGCATCAGCGCTCTCCATCTCTGTCCTCGCCGCTGGCCGCGGCGGCGGACGGAGCGGCGGGGTCCGGGATAAGGCGGCCTTACAGGGACAGTGTTCTCCCGTCCCTGAACCCTCCGCACTTGGAGCTGGCGGCTGTGCGAGTCGCGCGGCGGGGGGGGGGGGGGGGGGCGGGGGCGCTTCCTCCATGCGGCTCGGCGGCTCCCTCCTGCCAGGGGGAGCAAACTTCATTTATTTGTTGCGTGGGCAATACTCCCGTCCCTGAACCCGACGCCCGTGGAGCTGGCGGCAGCGCGGGGATGGGGACGGGAGGGGACAGCTCTCCCTCCATGCGGCTCCCTCCTGCCAGGGGGGGCAGCCTCTATTTATTAGTGATGTGGCTCAATAATCCCATCCCTGAACCCGCCACACGTGGAGCTGGCGGGCGCGCGGGGGGGGGGGGGGGGCAGCGCTCCCTCCATGTGGCTCGGCGCCCCCCCCCCCCGCCAACCCTCATTTTCTTGCATGGCTCCGCACACCAATCCCCTGAGCCTCAAGTATTATAATGTGCACTGCTTTGAATTAAAAGGGGCTTTTGTCATGCACTCTCCAGCGGGCAGGGGGGCGCGTGGCCGTCGGACGTGAAGGGTCTGGCCAGCACGCGCGTGGCGGCGCTCATTCAATCACCAAGGGGGCACAGATTATCCCTCTGGTGCTGCTAGCCACGTTCCCCTCCCGGTCAGTGCCCTCCCGCGACAGGGCGAGGTGACACGCTCGCTCTGCGGCTGCGTATGGGCTGTTGCCGGCGGTCAACATTGCGGGGCCCGTCAGGTGGGGGCGTGCCGTGTCCGCCCGCGCGGTACGGGCCACCTGGCATCTCCTGCTGTGGTTTGGGACCCGCGGCGCCAACCTCCTTTCCGGTTTGGCTCGTGTGTCTCTTCTGCCGGTCTCAGGCTGGGGTCTCAGCTGCCGGTCACTCGCCCCTTCCAGGGGCGGCGTGCGCAGACGGGTTGTGAGCGATCTGGCCCCTCCCTGCATTCAGACGTCTCCTTACGACACTGCAGTGGATGCACTCAGTCCGACATTCCTGCACAACGGATGGTGTAATGGTTAGCATTACTGCCTCACAGCTGTGAGGTCATGGGTTCGTTACCACCATGGCTCTAAATGTGTGGAGTTTGTATATTCTCCCTGTACTTGCGTGGGTTTCCTCCCACAATCCGAAAATATAATGGTAGATTAATTGGCTCCCTACAAAAAAGAAGCTTCCTCTCTCTAGCATTTATGATCCCCCGTAACCAGGGGACGGGGGGCGGCCCACTGCTTCTTTGGGCATGGCATTGCGCAAACTCTTACCCCGCTCCTGTCCTCTGGTGCGATGGTCGCCCCGCCAGCACCGCTCCCGGCGGCTGTGGGACCAGTGGGGGAGTAGGGGCACAATGTCTTTTGTCTCCCCAGCAGTAGTCGTCAGATCGGGAATGGGTCGGTCGGTGCATCTACAAGTCGTCTGGAGGCTGCTGGATCGGATGGAGTTCCCTCTCGTGCAGGCGAGTCTCCATTGGACCCTGCCGGGTCCGAGGGGAGCGCGGTTACCCCCGTAGCGGCTTGGGATCAAGTACTCAGTCCTGCGCCTCTAGCGAAGGTAACAATGCGTGTAGGTTTGGCCAGCATGCACATTAGGCGCAGGCGTCGGGTCACGGACTCCTTCCTTGCCTACACGTCCTCGGTGGTTGTGTCCTCCGACCACTGCCGTTGGCACGGTCAGGTGTCGCAAATGGCGCGAGCGCCGGTGTTCAACCTCTTCAGCTCGCAAGGTTGAGTCGGGCACCTTTCACAGCGCTAACTCGGCAGTGCAACGTGGGCTCAGGCCCCGGGACCGGATCCGTAAGGGCCAATACGTCAATATTTTGCTCTAACTATCGATGCTCATAAAGCCTTGCTTTCAGCTACGTAAGCGGCCGGGTAGCGAGGGCGCTTCGCGCTCCTACCCAAATTAGGTTATAGGCATGTTTAGCGACACGGCATGTTACTTAGCTACGTGCCTGGACTAACACATACCTTCATGCGCTATCAGTTCCTTATACACGTTCTGTACCATCAGTACACAGGGTCGGCTTGGCAACGTTTCCAATTAGGACTTCCAGCGCAAACAGCATGGGCGGCGGATCTTTACCTTCGGTACGTAGGTGTAATTCTGCGCGGAGCTGACGCAGGGTTCTGCCGGCGCTTAGGTAGGCGGTATAGCGAGACAATGGCCTCAACGACCTGCCTCTCGTTCTGCCGGCTTTCTGCGCGCGGGGCATGGCATATGCTTCGCTTTCAATACTGCCCAATGCGACTTGGGGCAGCGGGGTAGTTTTTTCGTCACTCCTGCATTCAGCTGTGGCGGGGGCCACGGGATCAAGGACGCAGACCTGTCCCCAGGCGCTGGCCACATCCCCCGCCCCACTCAGACTTCGGGCGCTCATGCCCTGGCTGCGACAGTACCCGCGGCTGGTGGACGCCCGATTCTTACACTCTTGAGTTTCCGGACGTGCTCCGGCAGAAGGTTGAGGCTGAAGTGTCGTTGGCCAGGATGATAGGCCCTTTCCGGGAACCTCCCCCGTACCAGGTCTTGTCCCCGTAGGCATTGTGCCCAAGTAGACTGCAGGTAAATTTTGGCTCATCCAACATCTTTCCCGTCCTCTCGGGTCATCGGTTCCTGATGCTATCCCTTATTATCCGTGCAGGGTCGTTTACCTATCTTTTTACTCGGCCATAGACACCATTCGGTCGTTTTGGTCCGTGGGCAGTGATGTGTCAATTGGACATTGAGTCAGGGTTTCGACTCCTCCCGCTACAGCCTTTCGCCCTTTGATTTATGGGCTCCGAACTGGTCGATGGCTACTACATCGCTCTATGACTCCTTGGGGGTGGTTCTCTTTCTGGCGCATACATCTAAAGAATCAGTTCTTTCCTCCACTGGTGTCTGGAGCTGGCGATGGGCGAGCGGTAAATTTCTCACTACTGGGACTATTTTATCGGCCCACCGGCCTCCTATCGCTGCGACGGCATTTGCCCCCCCCCCCTTCTTCGCACACTTCGGGGTTACGTTTGCTCCAAGGAAGGCAGAGGCTCATTTAGCCTCCTTGGTTTACCTCGGGATTCAGATTGATACGGTTAGTGGTCTCTGTAGGCTCCCTGTGAACAAGGTGTTGCGTCTCCCCGGAGGTATCCTTCCTTTGTCCCTCTGCGGGCAACCTTACTCTGCCCCAGGCTCCATCCTTATTGGGCCTGTTTAATTTTTCAGGAAAGGTTATCCTCCTGACTATGTTTTTCTGTAGACATTTGGGACAGGGGACGGTTGGGATTTAGACGCCCGCCTCATTTTCTTAAATTATCACTCGACATCCGCCGGGAGTTACCCAGTTGGGACGAATTTCTAGTTCGTTTCACAGGCGTACGTATTTGCCAAGAGGCGGTTGTGTCCAGCGCGTCCCTGGATTCTTTTTACGTACGTCTCCGATGCCTTTGGTTTTGGGGGCTTAATTTGCTGGCTGCTGGTATGCGTCTCCTTGGCCGCATGCCTGGTTTAGCGAGCACCTCACGACAAACATGCTAGTATTTTTTTTTTTTTTCCCATTCTGGTTGCATTCCCTGCGTAACTAACAGGTTATCTTGTGGTGCTACAGCTTGGGCGTGGTTTTTTGCTATAACCCGACAGAAGCCACGCCCTTGCCTGTCCTGCGGCTCCTTGCGCAGATAGTCTTGCTGTGCTTGGTGACCAATATGATGTTGCGAGCCAAGCCTGTCCCGGGAATGCGTAACTGAATTGCTTATGCCCTTTCTCAGGCGACGGTCAGCATTTTAGGCGCTTGGCTCCTGCAGCTCTAATCCATGGGGACTCATGTCTGCCTTATGTGTGGCAGGTTATCTGACCGGATTGGAGGATTTAGCCCACAGGTTGTTGGCCCCTGCAACCTTCGCGGCTTATCGGGCCGCCTGGGAGCGATCGAGTCGCTACCTTCTGGTGAGAGGCCATTGTGGTACGACCTCTCACGACTTCCTGTCAACTCACATATGGAGTTTTTTGTACATCAACGGGATTTCGCAGGCGTATGTTGGGTAAGGTTCTTGCGAGCATACCTTCCTTTCTGCAGCTTTTGGGGGGAGGAGGACTTTACTAAGTCCTTTTTCCTTCGGAGGGTGTTGAGGGAATGGGCTTGGGCGATCTCGCCCCGGCCGGACACTCGCCAACCGCTCACTGGGTCTTTGCTGAGGCGAATTTTGGGATCCCTACGGAGTCTTTGCTCTTTGGGGGTACAAGGTTCGCCTCTTCATGACGGCCTTTTCGGTGACGGTGCGTTCAGGGTGGGTGAGCTGGTGTCCGTTTCTCGGACTTCTGCCTCGCCCATGCTGGCGGCCCGCGTCGTCATGCGCCCCGACGGTTTGTGGTGTGGGATTCAGCGCTCCAAGACTGACATAGTCGGCGGGGGGCTGTGAGTTCGAATGGGCGGGCTCGTGTACGAGGCATTTGTCCAGTTATCGCGGCCCGGTCTTATTCGCCCGTACGGCCTCCCACGCCTTCCGGCTGGCTCGTCCTTTTGACAGTTCCCCGTTTACCGCATTTCAATTTCGGTCGGTTTTGGAGCGTTGTATTTTATACCTGGGTCTACCTCCGGACGACCATGGGGCTCACTCTTTCCGCATCGGCACTGCTTCAGCTGCTGCTGCGGCGGGTGGGTCCGAAGTCAACGTCCGGGCACTGGTAGGGGGAGGTCTGGTGCAGTCAGGCGCTATATCGGGCCTTGTCCTCCCAGTGCGCCCATTTGAGGATTAGCTGCTCGTCGCAGTTGCGCTTTGCGACTGCGGGGGCCTTGAGGAATTTTTGTTTTATCGTTGGTTTTAATTGCGGCTTTTGCCGGCTGACGAAGTTTTGTTTTTGCCTCAGGTCAAATTCAGCTCCTGTCTTCCAGCCGCCGCATATAGCGTTCCTCATAGGAAGCTTCAATTAGAAGCGAAACGCGTCAGGGAAAGAGAGAAAGTGCCCTATCTGTGACCCGGTGGACCTTGGCTGTTTGCTCGCATTGAAGTGCAGCGGTGTCTGAGACTGACACGCAGGAGACGAGAGGACGCTATATGCGGCGGCTGGAAGACAGGAGCTGAATCAATCTCTAGCGCCTGCAGTGCGCAGAGCTCCGGGAGCCGGACTGTTACTTCTCTCTCCAAATCAATACAGGTGTGTGCACGGGAGCCCGTTTCAGTGGGAGACGGAGGACATCATTTGTGGCTATTGAGACGGGAGCTTTGTTCATACAGGTGCTTGCGATGCACTAGAGTCCCGGGTGTGTATTACTTCCTCCATGACTTTTTTGAACGGTATCCCACAAGTAAAGCACCATCAGTATATGTGAGCAATTGGATGAATTCTATTCACTGAGAGATCTTTAAACAAAGGCTTCAAATATAATACACCATATGATATCTAATTATGAATGATTCATGAACACATTTGATGAGAATGTCCTATTTGAAAATTAAAAGCAAGGATGTTATCAGTGTCTAGCCCACTGTGGTCACTGTTAGTTATATGATCCACCTCTTATGCTCAATAGTAGTTTTATTATTAGTAATGTTTTAGTCTTATTTTTATGTATATGCGCATATTACAGTTGTCAATGAATTATATATATTCATATTTGATCAATTTTATAGATAATAAAATCATCTTGTAATTATAATCTTATTTGAGATTATTCATGCCTTGTTGCCTCTAATTGAGTCTGAATAGCGCAAGGTTTTTTTTTGTTTATTTCATAACACATGCACAATGTATATATATATGATCTAAGGATCCTATTTAGGTTGGATCACAAAATGTGAGAACCGCAATCCGTCTGATTATCAAGCAACTGCGCATGCGCACCTGCGGTTAGCGAGTATGTCTGCAAACGCATTGTACTTTAATGCAATCACATTTTGATTGACAGGAAGCCAGCGTTTAGAGGAAGAAACATGGCGTTTTGTGGGCATGTTTGTAAAAAAGCAGGAGTGGCAAGGCGTTTTTTTGGGTGGGTCTGGGTGGGGCTCAAATGTCAGCGATGACCATTTCCAGCCTTTTGCGTATGCCGAATTGTGGACAAACTTTCCTGGCACGGATGAAAAAACTCTTTGATGTTCTGGTATTTGTATATGGTCATGCAATCACAATGGGCAATTTCTGCAATGGGATTTTTTCCTGTATTTCTAGGCGCCAACTATTTGATTGTAGCAACTGCTTTTTAGCAAGATTAATGATCCAACCTGTTCCACACCTAGCTGAAACACATTTTCAATTTCCTGCTTTACCGTAACCCGCCAAGCTGCGGGTCTATGGTAGAGCCATTGTTTAACTATTACCCCAGGGAATGAGATTATATTGTAGTCTTTATGAGTAGAACGCCATTCCGTATAACCATTTTTACCATCTCCTCCATTTTAATGACTGTCATTGAAGACACGGGTTTCCTCCTTATGCTGAGGCTTTAGTACATTAAAATTATAAATTTGTTCTTCCCACTTTCCACCTCACTGATAAACTCTAGGAGAAGCCATATAAGCAATTTTTGGAGATGTTTTCTGACATACTAGGCACGATAACAGTAAATTTTCACTGCCGTACATATTCCTGGCCAGTAAAACCATAGTAACAGTCTTTCTAGGGTCTTTTTTCCCCACAAAGGTGTGTGTGTGCAGCTTTCAAAACTAAAGGAACATGTACCTGCGGTATCAATAGTTGATGAATATTTTCCTTTGAACAACCCCCGCTCTATAAAAACTATTTTTTTGTACATAAAATATGGTTCACCTTCTGCTGGTCTGGCAACTTGATTACACCATTAACTTCAGCAGCGGTTTTATGTGCATTTTCTAGGGTAACATCATTAAGTTGTTTCCTAGCACATTCTTGTAACGAAACAAGTCTTGGAATTGGTGACCAGTTCTTGGTACCATCTGGTGGCACAAAGTTTCCACAACAGTGTCCCCAGCCGATGCTTGTTTTGGTTGCCCTTCACATCATCTTGGGCAAGACTTATGTTGCGTATCGGTTGTGGACCTGTATCCACCATCCATAAACAACAGTTCTGTTGACTTCCTTCTCAAATACAGTGAGAGTTGGACTAGTTCCATTAAGGTTGGATGTTTGGCAGGTGTGGGGAACCTTCGGCCCGTGGGCCGTATAAGGCCCACAAAGCCATTTGTTCCGGCCCACCCGCTGCTATGTATCAGCTAGACACGTCGCCCCTCAGTCCGGCGGCGTCATGTCTCAGCTGTTAGGCAGGAAGGAGAGCACAGCTATGCCCGGCGGCGGGTAGGATCTCAAACCAGCCGCCGGATCATGAGCCAATCAGAGCTCACGGACTGGCAGCCAATCAGGAGCCGCCGCTGCCAGTCCGCAAGCTCTGATTGGCTCACAATCCAGAAGCTGGTTTGAGGTCCTGCACACCGCCGCCACCCAACATAACTGCGCTCTCCTCCCTGCCTGGTCCCTGACATGACACAAGCCGCCGGACTGAGCACTAAGGGGCAGGAGAGGCGCACACTATGCTCTCCTCCCCTGACACATAGCAGCAGCGGTGAGCAACACAGTGGGGGGGGGGGCATGTGTGGGGCAATGTGTATCTGGCACTGTGGGGGCATTTGTGTATATCTGGCACTGTGGGGGCATTTGTGTATCTGGCACTGCACTGGCATATGTGTATCTGGAACTGCACTGGCTTACGTGTATCTGGCACTGCACTATTGGGGGCATATGTGTATCACGTCCCATTTTAATTGTCCAAACCCATTTTTTGGTGCACGCACTCAGTACCGCTAAGGGGCATAACTACTGGGGGGCAGGGTAATTTTCAAGTTGATAATTTCTGTAAGGCCCCGAAGGATTTTATAAATATCCAAATGACCCTTGGTGGAAAAAAGGTTCCCCACCCCTGCACTACAGTAACCAACATTAATCACAAATTGTCTCTTTAAATGCTAAAAGGAGCCAGAAAACAGACTTGAATACACATTTTTCCTTTAACCCTATCTTTGACATATATATATATATATATATATATATATACATACAGATGGGTCCATGGTTATCTTTACTGGTTTTCTGCGCCTAGGCACAACATGATTTATTAGCATAAGGCCTTCATCTATTGTTCTCAGCTGCAATACAATACAGACAACAATACAGCAGGGGATTAAGTCATTACAGCAGGGGATTAAGTCCGACTGGCCCATCTTGGTTAATCCTATTAAAGATCAAGATAAACGTGGACCCATCTGTATATATATATATATACATATATATATATATATATATATATATATACTACAGGCCCACAAGCAGGTGTAAGATTCACAGGCAGACACAGCAAACAGGTTTCACAGAGTCTTCATTATGCACAAACACAAGTTCTCCAGTGGACCCTAAGGTCCAGGACCCCTAACGATAGTCACACCCTGGTCTATCACCTGGGCAGCTTGTCTACCTCCTGGCTATACTATTACTTGCCTACAGTATTATGGCTGTTGGATTCCGACATCAGGATGTTAACCTGGTCGGGACTCCGGCATCGGTGGTCTGACGGGTGTCGGGATTCTGGCGTCGATATTCCGACTGCCAGGATCCCGACAGCTGGTATCTTGAACGTACACCATATGTAGGATGCTCTAGAGTCGGAACAGATACAAATCTTTATGTATACTCTCCTTTCAAAAAGTTCTGTAAATTCAAATTTTACTTTAAACTTTCTTTCTAAATTAGTATCAAATAACTATTAGTACAAATATTAGCAATACGCTTTGTTCAAATTAAAGAACTGAATATAATATTTTTGTTTTTACTTTGTTATAAATAATTATAATAAGAAAAGTATATAATAATACATTTAGTTCATTATTAAATCACAGTCGCAGTAACATTAAACTTTTATTTTATTTCTCTTTTATTGTATACAGTATTTTCTAATGGGGTTGGTGGGCTGAAATGTGTGAAAAGTGACCTGTGCCCAACTGGCACTTTTCGCATCGCACCCATCAGTTTAGCTGGGTTTAACCACTTTACGCGGCTAAACTCAGTCTATTTGAGCGCGATGTGCTCATTAAAAAAACTACTGAATATCACCTTAATTGAGACACTCCTAATAAGCAGGATAGTAAATTGTTTATCATGCACATATTGTTAGAGGAACTCACCAGAATGCTAGATCCTTCAGTCTCATCATCTTCATGGTCTCTCTCATCTCCCTCCGCTCCCTGGTGACATACAGTGACAGCAGGTACATCAGTGACACATAGCACATGGACATGCCGACAAGGAAGATTCCACTTTGTAATAACGGTCTTCCATATTTTGTTGACTTCATCCTGATTATCCCAATGGAGGTCAATTTACCCTCTACAGAGGTTTTAGTGGCCATCTGGGGAAATATACTACAATATTAGATCACTGTGAAAGGCATAGTCAATTCCTCTCTTTCTACTAAGCGCAGTAGAATTAAGGGACAATGGGGGTCATTCCGAGTTGATCGCTTGCTGCATTCGTTCGCTGTGCAGCGATGAGGCAAAAAAACAGCACTTCTGCACATGCGTATGCGGCGCACTGCGCACGCGAGGTAATATTACAACGATCGATGTAGTTTCACACAGGGTCTAGCGAATCATTTCAGTCGCACTGCTGGCCGCAGAGTGATTGACATGAAGTGGGCATTTCTAGGTGTCAACTGACCGTTTTCAGGGAGTGTTCCATAAAACGCAGACGTGGCTGGGCGAATGCAGGGCATGTTTGTGACGTCAATACAGGAACTGAACAGTCTGAAGTCATCGCTGAGTAGGTTTTGAGCTACTCTAAAACTGCACAAAATAATTATGCCACCGCTCTGCGATCCTTTCGTTCACACTTCTGCTAAGCTAAAATACACTCCCAGTGGGAGGCAGCATGGCATTTGCACGGCTGCTAAAAACTGCTAGCGAGCAATCAACTCGGAATGACCCCCAATATTCCATACACACAATCAATTTTTTCCCTCCACAAAATGTGCATTTTCCTACATGCGTAACAAAGTAGAGTACACCTCAGCCTGCATGCACCTCGGTACACTTGGAGAGGCGTAATGGAGGTGTGAAGGTACTGGCTGTCGTGTAATATAGTGAAATACAGTTTCCTCTTGGCTCAACTGACTCCAGAGGTACTACGAGGTACTACAGTAGTTATGCACCCGCAAAGTGCAATCACACAGCTCTCCCGTGCTTTGCAGCAAACAGCAACGTCTTAAAAACTATAAGCCCATCAGCCCCTGCTGTCTGGGATCAGCCAGACTAGTATTAATGATGCCTGATGTAGCTCTCGGGAGACCAGTTGCCCAGGACGAGAGAAGAGTAGTCGTGCAGGAAGGTTGTGCGCTGCCCATGAGGTGAAAAGGAGGACCCAGCAAAATGCATGAATCTAAAGACAGCAATCAGTCCCATAAGGGTGAGTAGGATTCTGCAGTATTTTAGTCAGGGCGCTCTCTCTCTCTCTCTCCCTCTTTTCCTTCTTTTTCTCTCTCTTTCTCTAATTTCCCCCTATTCTTTCTCTCTTCTCCCTAATCTCTCTCTCTCTCCCTCCCATTTCCCCTATTACTTCTCTCTAATTCTCTATCTCTATCCCATTTCCCCCTATTCCTTCTCTCTCACTCCCCCCTTTCTTTAATTTCCCCCTATTCCCTCTCTCTCTTCCATTTCTCACATTCCTTCTTCCATTCTCTCTCTCCCTCCCTTCTCTCTTGCTCTCCTATTTCCCTTATTCCTTCTCTCTCTCTCTCTCTCTCTCTCTCCTATTTCCCCTTAATCCTCCTGTCTCTCTCACACACACACACACACACACACACACACACACACACACACACACACACACACACACTTTCTGTCTCTCCCCCATTTACATTTAACCCTATTCATTCTCTCTTTCCCTCTCCTTTACTCCCTCCTCTCTCTCTCTCCCATTTCCCCTATTCCTTCTCTCTCTATCTGTCTATTTTGTGAGTCCCGGGTCCCATTATTTTTCCTTGGCAGCCCTGGTAATGTTCTACAATAGGTAACTGTCCAGTTCCTTTCCCTGGGAGGGTTAGGTTCAGGCTGCGAGCAGGGAGGGTTTGGGTCCGGGGGACATTTGTCAGAATTCTGATCGTCGGGATGCCACAGTGGGTATTCTGACCACTGGCATTCTCTACCCAACCCGTACTTTGGTGGTCTATAGATAACTCCTTTGTGAATGGTGTCCTAGTCCCCCATTTCTATTGTCACAAAAGGGCCTTGATATTTTCTTACATTTTTTTTTGTAAAGTTATATTTATGCTGTTTTTCACATACATTGCATTTTTTTACCTGATTTTTTCCTATTATGTCCTTTCCAACAGTGACATCTTGATGGTCCGAATGCTGAAGGATCTCAGTATTCTAACCCTAGCAATAACCCTAACCTACCCTTCCTGCAGCCATCTCCTCCAACAGCCTAACCATCTCCTCCAACAGCCTAACCCATTGGTTCCCAACAGTGGTCTGTTTAGATAATGATGTCAATTGTATGGAAGTTCTATAAAAGCACCAATAAATGAATATTAATAGAATAGCATCTAATCCAAAGTGGTTTCAATAGAAACTAATGCCATATAGAATACACCATGGCAGGTTGTCTGGGAATGCTAGCCATTTGACATGAAAACCTCAATCAGTGTAGGCTTATGGTGGCTACTAAGGGGGTAATTCAGACCTGATCGCAGGGCAGCGTCTTTTGCTGCCCTGCGATCAGATAGTCGCTGCCTACAGGGGGAGGGGAAAATGCTGTGCAAGTGTGCATTCGCTTCATGAGCAGAGCTGCACAGCCTCTGCTCAGCCCAGGACTTACTCACCTGCTGGGATGTGATACTGCTGATTGGGACCGGAGCTGACGTCCGACAAACTCCCTGAAAACGCCAGATCCCGGCTGCGTTTTTCCGGATACTCCTGTAAAACGGTCAGTTGCCACCCACAAGTGGCCTCTTCCTGTCAATCCCCTTGAAATTTCCCGTGCGATTCCTTTTTTCGCACCATCCCAATGCTAGGTACCGATGCCTGGTGAAGTCATCTGGGGCGCTGGCGCATTGCGGTGCATACACATGCACAGTTCGAATCTGATCACCCACTGTGCGAAAATGCACAGCAGCGATCAGGTCTGAATTACCCCCTAAATAACACCAAATAAGCCACTTATTATATTTAGCCCAAAGTATGAAATCATGGGGAGGCAGGAGGTATGAATCTTTGATTAATTCCACAATGTTTTATAGACATAATGTACTAGAAATAAAATTAACTTACTTCAATCATAGCAGAGTCAATGTTCGCTTGCAGGAAGAGGAACCCTGACTTCAAGTATTGTGTCACAGTGCCGGAATCCGACTTATTTGAAACATCATCTACTGACATAATGTAGAATATTAATGATTCCCATAGAGACAGTGGTGGAACTTGTGAGTGGTGGGCGCCAGGTGCAAATATATAATTTGGGCTCCACTCCTCCACCCCAACCCAGATTCACAATATGCCACTCAGCAGTGGGTGACAGGAAGAGGCAGAGGGTTACAGCGGAAGGCAAGGGGAGGCAGAGTTTAACATAGAGAGGCAGAGGGTGACAGCGGAAGGCAGGGGGAAGCAGATGGAGACAGGAAGAGACAGTGGGTGAATGACAGATACAAGCACAATGTCCTGCATGGTGCAGAGAACAGCGGTCATGTACCTTGGCGAGTGCAGAAACACAGCGGCCTCTGCTCTGCCCTGACATGGGTCCACCCCACACCCCTTGTGCTTTCCTGAGTTTGGTACTCCATCATGCAGACTCTGACAGTGCCTGTTACACTGTTCTATTAATTAGAGCACAGGTTCTCAAACTCGGTCCTCAGGACCCCACACGGTGCATGTTTTGCAGGTCTCCTCACAGAATCACAAGTGACATAATTAACTCCACCTGCGGACCTTTTAAAATGTGTCAGTGAGTAATTAATACACCTGTGCACTTGCTGGGTTACCTGCAAAACATGCACTGTGTGGGGTCCTGAGGACCGAGTTTGAGAACCACTGAATTAGAGGCATCAGCGCTGATAGGTGGCACGACTCCTCTATCAATCTGGCAGACACAAGGTCAGCCCTGCCTACCAGAGGTATGGGGCAGGGCCTTCAGGCAATGGGACTTACCCTGCTCTCTGCACGGGGCCATTCATCCGACATTGCTAAAAATAGTCTGTTGCAGTGCCAGGGGATAACTCATTGCTGGTCAAGGCAGCAGTGGGCCCCTTAGTTATTAAGGACCCTGGTGCAATGCACCTTCTGTATCGATGGTAGTTTCGCTTCTGCATAGAGATGCTTTGTACATTGGGGGTCATTCCGAGTTGATCGCTCGCTAGCAGTTTTTAGCAGTCGTGCAAACGCTAAGCCGCTGCCCTCTGGTAGTGTATTTTAGCTTAGCAGAAGTGCGAACGAAAGGATCGCAGAGCGGCTACAAAAAAAAAATTGTGCAGTTTTAGACTAGCTCCAGACCTACTCAGCGCTTGCAATCACTTCAGACTGTTCAGTTCCAGATTTGACGTCACAAACACACCCTGCGTTCGCCCAGCCACGCCTGCGTTTTTACTGGCACGCCTGCGTTTTTCCTGGCACGCCTGTGTTTCTCCTGCCACGCCTGCATTTTCCGAACACTCCCTGAAAACGGTCAGTTAACACCCAGAAACGCCCACTTCATGTCAATCACTCTGCGGTCAGCCAGTGCGACAGAAAAGCTTCGCTAGACCTTGTGTACAAATACATTGGGCGTTGTGAAAGTACGTTGTGCGTGCGCAATGTGCAGCATACGCACGCGCAGAAGTGCCAGTTTTTTACTTAATCGCAGCGCAGCAAACAATTTAAGCTAGCAATCAACTCAGAATGACCCCCATAATCTATTAATTTACTCATAGATCACTTTCTAGATAACTTAAATATGTACATAATATGTATTCACCAAGTTTTATAGCAATTTCTATATGGCTTTTTAAGTTTTACTCCTGTGATATCTCATCTTGTTAACATCAGCCTACACCAGTGGTTCCCAAACTTTTTTGAATCACGGCACCCTAGAGTATCAGAATTTTTTTCACGGCACCCCTAAGCCAATAGTTTCTTATTAAAATTTAGAAAGAAATATTAAATTAAGTAAATTGTCTTTATATGTCATCCTTAGGGTAACTTATGTGGTGAGGGACAAGATTTGCTTCTGATTGTCAATATATTTTATGATTGGCAGCTATTAACACTGGTTTTGCTTTTTACATTGACCATGCAGAATTGGAATTGGTTCTGGACCACCAACCCGAGGCACCCCTGCAAGTGTCCCGAGGCACCCCAGGGTGCCACGGCGCACAGTTTGGGAACCACTGGCCTACACCCTTCTTCTCAGGCTGGTGCATATGTGTATGCTATGCACATAGAACACCTCTAACAATGTAGGGAAATACAATGCAGCGAAGCACAACCTCATAAATAAGTGGTATGGTACACTTTAAAGATAAAAAAAAACCAATGGGATGAAATTTGAAATGAAAAACTACACTCTCTATAAGGAATTGTTTTCATATAGACGGACTGATTCAGTTATGAGTGATGTGCAGTCAGAATGATCATAGTGGCGGACATTGCAACCACCACATCACTCATTTTAACTCGTGCCCCCATAAGGTAAATGTGCAGGGAAATTGGCAGTTTTGCTCTACAGTGATTCTGAGTGATGTGTGCAGCACTCTGTACTGAAACAACCCCACAGAATAGATTTCAAATGTGAGGCTATACTCTTATGGACAGGTACCAAGGGGGTCATTCCGACCCAATCGCTCGCTGCAGTTTGTCGCAGCGATCGGGTCGGAAATGCGCCTGCGCTGCAGTGTGGCGGCGCATGGCAGTCATCGCTGCCTAGTGGTCGCTGGGCGGGAGGGGGCTGAACGGCGGTCATTTAGGAGGCGACAAACTACTCCCGGCCAGTCACAGGAGCTGCGCTGGCCGGGAGTAACTCCTGAAATACAAAAGTGCGGGGGATGGGGGGGGGGGGGGGGGGGCACGGACATGCGGGGCGGACTAGCCCTGTGCTGGGCGTCCCCCCGCATGTCAGGGAAGATGATCGTAGCTGTGCTGATCAACTCGAATGACCCCCCTTATCTCATGAAAATGCAGCTCCATTCTTTTTATTTATTTACCTGTTAAAGATTGTTTATTGATAGCAAAAGTATGAAACACAAGAGTACAGAGAATCCATCAAAGATCTGGGATTAGAACTTGGCCTCATTTTATCTTTTTTTTAAATTGGTATGGTTTTTATTATTCTGTTCAATTGTATATTTGTTCGGAGCTAGCATTCCACTGTGTATTACAGTTCCAATTTTTTTCTGGATGTGAGCACTGGTTACATTACGGACGTTCTAGTAAAAAATAATACATTCTTGTTATTGCTCTTAAAAATCTCCACTGAACCATAGCAGATCATGGGACGGATTTCTGCCAAATGGTGCAGTACTCGCAGAAGATCCTAAAGGCTGAAGGGCTTCCAAGATAGTGATTAGGATGGAATAGTAGACAAACTCAAACATTACAGTGATAGAATTTATTGCTCTTGATGAGCTGTAGGAATAATCTCTAGTCTAAATTAATTATTTAATCCAGGATAGGCAGAACAGGGGGCAGTAACTACAGAGCAGTGGCCAATAACATTGTATTCCAGCACCGACATTAGGAGAACCATACATTTATGGTAGTGGTAGAGTAGGTTAACCGTTACCCCTATGAGCCAGTATCATTTATCATTTATCTACACCAGCAATAAGGAGATTTATGGTAAGAACTTACCTTTGTTAAATCTCTTTCTGCAAGGTACACTGGATTCCACAGGGAATAACATTGGGTGTAGAGTAGGATCTTGATCCAAGGCACCAACAGGCTAAAAGCTTTGACTGTTCCCAAGATGCACAGCGCCGCCTCCTCAATAACCCCGCCTCCTGGCACTGGAGCTCAGTTTTGTTAACCTGCAGTAGCAGGTAAAAGAGACGACAACAGTTAGTAGCCACATATAACCACATTCTCACGACAGGAGAAGGCACCAACGGCTAATGCAATACAAACCCAAAGAAGCTAAGTGCGTCAGGGTGGGCGCCCTATTCTTACCATAAATCTCCTTTTCTGCAGAGGGGTACACTGTGATTCCACAGGGAATTACATCGGGGATGTCCCAAAGCAGTTCCTCACGAGAGGAGATGCACTGTAGCGGGCACAAGAACCCGGCGTCCAAAGGAGGCATCCTGGGAGGCGGAAGTATGGAAGGCATAGAACCTTATGAACGTGTTCACTGAGGACCACGTAGCCGCCTTGCGCAATTGTTCAAGAGTCGCACCACGGTTGGCCACCCAAGGAGGTCCAACAGACCGAGTAGAATGGGCTTTGATGGTAGCAGGAGCTGGAAGGTCAGCCTGTACATAAGCATGTACAATCACCATTCTAATCCATCTGGCCAAGGTCTGCTTGTTAGCCACGTTTGTGAAAACCAAAAAGAACAAAGAGAGAATCAGATCTCCTAAGAGAAGCTGATCTCTTCATATAAATACGGAGAGCCCGTATCACATCCAAAGACCGCTATTTGGAAGATAAATCTGGAGAAGTAAAGGCCGGAACCACAATCTCTTGGTTAAGGTGGAAAGACAATACCACCTTAGGCAGATAACCAGGACGAGTTCTAAGAACCGCAAGGTCATGGTGAAAAATCAGAAAGGGTGACCGACAGGATAAGGCACCCAAGTCTGAAACCTGTCTAGCAGAGGCAATAGCCAGCAAAAACAAGACCTTAAAAGTAAGCCACTTAAGGTCCGCAGACTCAAGAGATTCAAACGGAGACTCTTGTAAGGCATCCAGAATAACCAACAAACCCCAAGGAGCCACAGGAGGAACATAGGGAGGTTGAATCCGTAAAACACCCTGAGTGAATGTATGAACATCAGGCAGAGTCACAATTTTTCTCTGGGGCCATATCGACAAGGCAGAAATATGATCCTTGAGGGAGGACAGACGAAGGCCTAAATCCAGGCCCTGTTGCAGGAAAGCGAAAAGTTTGGCAGTACTGAACTTGTATGCATCATAATTCTTAGCCGCGCACCAGGTTAAGTAAGAATTCCAGACCTTATGATAAATCCGAACAGAAGCCTGTTTACGGGCCTTCAACATAGTTTGAATGACCACCTCAGAAAATCCTTTGGCCCTCAGAACTGAAGCTTCAAGAGCCACGCCGTCAAAGCCAGTCAGGCCAGATCCTGGTAGACACAAGGACCCTGAACGAGGAGGTCTGGGCGTTGCGGAAGTAGAGGAGAACGCTCTATCGAGAGACCCTGTTGGTCTGAGAACCAATGCCGTCTGGGCCATGTTGGAGCGATTAGAAGTAGTATTCCTCCTTCTTGCTTGAACTTCCGTATTATGGGCAGAAGTGACACCGGAGGGAACATGTGCGGCAGCCGAAAGTGCCATGGAATTGCCAGTGCTTGAGGATTCCTTGTTCTTGCTCCGAAGACCAGAACCTTGTGATTGTGTTGAGACGCCATCAGGTCCACGTCTGGTAGGCCCCGCTTGTCCACTAGACTTCTGGGTGAAGGCTACACTCTCCTGTGTGTACGTCCTGATGACTGAGGAAGTCCGCTTGCCAGTTGAGGACCCCCAGAATTAACACTGCTGATATGGCTGCAGATGGCGTTCCGCCCAACGAAGTATCTTTGACACTTCCATCATTGCCATGCGGCTTCGAGTGCCGCCTTGATGATTTATGTACACCACTGTGGTGGCGTTGTCCGACTGTACTTGAACAGGCCTGTTCTGTACCAGAGGCAGGGCCAGTTTCAAAGCATTGAACACTGCATGCAACTCCAGAATGTTTATTGGGCGGAGAGATTCCTCTCTGGTCCACCGACCCTGAAGAGAGTGTTGCTCCAACACCGCGCCCCAACCCCACAGACTGGCATCCGTCATCAGAAGGACTCAGTTGGAGATCCCGCTTAGATGACCCCTTGGTCCTAGGAGGGCGAGGGTTAGGCTTTTGTTTAGCCAAAGTGTGATTTCATTGCTGTAACTGAGTGGACAGATTATCTGCCCATGGTGGATTAACAGCAGGGCAATATGTGGCTGTACTGGCACAGGAGGTCCCACAGGGGGCGCAAGTCTAGTTACTAGCATAGCCAGTAAATTAGAAAAAGCAGCCCAAGGTGGGTCTTGGTATACCACTGGTGCTGCAGACTGATCTGTGGGAATAGAACCCCCGGTACCTGAACACTGACCTGCAATGTTTTCCTCAGAGAAATCCGTGGCATCTGCACTGCATGACGCAGGGTCAGCCATGGATTTACCACCCTGCTTAGCAGACATTATTTGAAAGTGTAGCCTGAGGGTATAACAGTACAATATAGCAGACAAAGTACCTGACAAAAAAACCCTGTATAGTGTGACTGCAAAGCAGAGCACAAACAGAGAATTTTAGAGGTATATGATGACTGAAATACATATATGAGAACCATGATGCACTTAGCCCCCTTCAGGGTACAGAATATAGGGATAGCAATATGTGTGAGACACACGGAATAGAGATCACACAGCAGCTATTGGCACACACAGTCACATGTACAATGCAGAAATTATTACAAACAACAATAAAACTGCACTGGACTAGCAATACTAAGTAACTGGACTACTGAGTACAGTTATGTATGTATACAGATATAACAATGCACAGTAAATACTGGATGTATATCACAGGGTACGTGTACTAAATAACCCTGCAGTTATGCACTTGTTCTTAACTAACGCTGTCTAACTGACAAGTAGAATACTTTAGTGTCCTGTAAATGCACAGCGCTGATGAGGCAGGCGGCTTTACAGAGTAGACATTGCCCAGCAGTCCCAGGATCAGCACAGCAGTATGTAATGGCGCCCAAACGCTGACAGGGAGTGAGGGAGAAGAGAGATGCAGCTCCATGGCGGGAACATTTGCAGTAAATGGCGCCTGGGGCTGGGGGGAGGGGCTACAGGTCAGAGCCTTATTCCCTCTGATGGACTTCACCACCGGGTACTGCGGGGCCTATATAAAATGGATTATTAGCAATCGGACCTGTGCCCCTTGCCCTGGCGGTCTAGTGGGGTCCCTGTACGGCCACAGTGTCCACACCAGCGCGCGCGGTCCGTCTCCCGGAGACCGCGCCAGGTAGCGATTTCAGCGGGTCCCACCTGGGGAACCCTCTTACCTCCTCCCTATGATGCGGCCATGTGATCCCGGAGAGCAGCGGCGGTGAGTGTGCCTGATGTGGACCGGAGCATCTCCACTGTAAGTAACCAGCAACCAGGGCACGGGAGTATACAGACTGACATATAGCACTTCTAAGTGCCTATGCTGCAGCCCTTGAAGTCTTCTTTCTTCAAAAAGCTCTTTTCAGGGCTGCCTAACACAGCCCTCCCTGTTAGCTGCCTGCACTGCAGGCACCAACTTACAAACTGAGCTGAGCTCCAGTGCCTGGAGGCAGGGATATAGAGAAGGCGACGCTATGCATCCTGGGAACAGTCAAAGCTTTTAGCCTGTTGGTGCCTCGGATCAAGATCCAAATCTACATCCCGATGTAATTCCCTGTGGAATCACAGTGTACCCCGCTGCAGAAATATTTTCTATAGATTACGGTGATAAGTGATTTATATTTATTTATTTATTTATTTATTTTTTATGTCTAGCTTCTGAAATTGGCCTTCAACTGGACCATGAAAAAATATATGCAGTACCGAACTGTACACATTTGGCCACAAACATTCAGACTGCAAACTACTGGATGTAACACTTTCTGGAGTTTGAAAACAGCTATTTACTATTTATCTAAGACGATTTTACTAGAATATCTACCAGCACAAAGCAGTGTCTATTGGCAGGTGACTGTCTGCATATTTAGGCAAATGCCGCTACAAACTCCTTCCCTTGAATACATCCAGGGGCGGATTGGGAACAAAAAGCAGCCCTGGAAAAATTAGTTCTAGTGGCCCCACATGGGCAGCACCAGAGGTGTAAGGTCTAGCCATGGGCCATGGCAGCAGCACCCTCCCCCTCCCCCCCAAAAAAAACTTTCCAGATAGTGGGGATGTCCAGCATCAGGGGGAAGTTAAAAGGAAATAAAATTAAATATTATGAGCACATTATATGATACGCCTTCAGAATTTAGGAAACTATGTCATTCTTTAGAAAGTTATATTTTCTTGCTTATTACTCCAACCGTATCCCAATCAGTATTCACTCAATCTTATCTGTCAGCCAAGCAGGCAGACAGAGCATACACTAGATCATCTGCAATCACAGGCTAAGTGGCAAAGTCATTTTCATATATGCAAATTATTTTGCATCTTATTCATTATGTCTATAAAAAGGACCACATGTCCTCAAACAAAACAGGCCCCACGGGTGCGTCGGTCCACCGGGGATCTTCCCTGTAAAACCTATGGCCAATCCGCCTCTGTATACATCCATGTGACCGGATCTGCAAGGACTGAGGCGCCCACTTTTAGCATTTGTGCACGCTGTAATACTGATTAGTGAGTCCTTATACACTCACATTGACTGCACCATTGAAACTTGCACCAGCCCTATGTGAAAGTTTCTCTGTCTGACTATGGTCTCCTATGCATGTGTCTGTGCATCTGGAAATGCAGCTGTTTGCACTGACACAAATAATGTATTGTCTAGTGCTGCGCTCAGTCCTAGCTAATGTGGGTGATTTTATCTGGTCCTATGTGGATAGGTAACTTTTGGGTTATATAGCGCTCTGCCCCTGGTGTTGCTTAGTAATATACTAGTGTGGTGCTAAAGTATCTGCTGATTAATTCACAAGAATACAATGGGGTTGATCATGCATGTAAAATCTATTAATGAATTTGAGATGTGGGATAATGATGATATTAAAAGTCACTTTGTCTGCTGCTAGTGGTAACACCTTAAGGTCTCTCTCAGACAGTTAGTCGTATCATAATCATAACCAGCCTTATTCAGTAACTTGATCACTTGTGTGCGTCAGCTTGTGACCGCACTGATATTGCTGTCCAAATAGTCCAATACAAGTTATACCCCTTTTCCACTTACGAGCACGGGTCGCAGCCGGGAGCCTGACACGGGAGCTGCCCCCTGCTGCGACCCGTGCTCGGCCCCTTTCCCATCAGCAGTCACAACCCGGCATATGCCGGGTTGGTGACGCTTCTAGCTACACGGCAGGGGCGGCGCAGGGAGATCACATGATCTCCCAGCGCCGCCCATCCATACAGTGTAAACGGGAGCCGTGTCGCATCGACACGGCTCCCGTTTACACTACACCCTACCCGGATCATTCCCGTGTCCTACCCAGGTAAATAGCCGGGTAGGATTCACGGGTCACTTGATCCGGGTTTACCCTTTTCCACTTGCCAAAAACACGGGTAAATGCGCGCCCCCGTGCATTTACCCGTGTTTTTTGAGCTAGTGGAAAAGGGGTATAAGTGACTTGAAAAAATGGGGACCGTTTTGTATAAATGAATAGAATAGGACTGCGGCATCCTGCTTGTCCTTATTCAGTGCAAATTAGATTTTTATTGCATAACCAAGAAAAAACAAACAAAAAAACAATACATATATAACAACAGTACTTTGTGCTAATAGCAGAAACAGATAGGGAAAGCAGTCCAAGACCGTGCATGACAGGGGTGTGGATCATCAAATCGACAGTATCTAGGTCGACCTTTTGACCTGTCGACCTAGCACATGTCGACCTAGAAACGCTGTCGACCTTCCATCCCTGTCGACCTAGTGACTGTTGACCTATATTGGTCGACCTAAACATTGTCGACCTAGACGGTGTCGACCTTCAGACCGGATCCCGCATGACAGACAATGGGCCAACAGATATACATCAAACAGTTATTCAGACCATAAAAAATAGCCATCTCAAATAGAGAGCAAAAGTATAAACTGATCGGTCTTTTCCGAAAAGGAAAAAAAAAAAAAAGGTAAGAAAAGTACAAATGAAACAAGAAGAAATCGAGAATAGAAAGAGAGGGAAGGGGAAAAAAAGAAGAGAACAATCCTGATCCGAAACTTGCAAGCGAGAGGAAGAGAGGAAAGAAAAAAATTGTCCCGCCAGGGATATTTAGGAAGGTTGGTGGCAGTTATTAGTGTAGATCTCCCGATATGTAAAAGAGTCTTTAAATGACATCCACCGGCACCAAGTATCTCTAAAACGGTCGTATCCGTTGTCTACAGAGGACATGATATCATCCATGTCCATATAAAGATCAATCCTATGGAACCAGTCCAGCACTGTTGGAGGAGAGGGTGAGCACCAGAAAACAGGGACAACCGCCTTCGCAGTGTTATTAAGATGGCACAACAAGGAGTGTTTGTAGCTAAGGATGGGACCAGAGGAGAGGTGGAAATGCCAAAACAGCACATCAACAGGAAGATCTCCCTCTGTTATTATAGCAGATAGGGAGAGGACTTCCTTCCAGAAGGGTTGGATAGCGGGACAGAGCCACCAAATGTGGAATGGGTGACCGACGTCATCAGAGCATCGCCAACAGATGTTAGGGATACCCAGACCCATTTTGGAGAGGGTATCAGGGCATCTATACCACCTGGAGATTAGCTTATATTGAGTCTCAATAACTAACGTGCTAGCAGAGCAGGCGTGGGCTAATTTAAAAATCTTGTTCCCCTGGTTATCGTCCAGGTCAACACCCATTTCTTTATTCCACACCTGGGTAAAAGGAGGGAGGGATTTACTTGAATCTGTAAGGAGAATGGTATAGATCTTGGAGATAGAATGGGCAGGAGTCTCTGAGCTAGCACATAATCGTTCAAAAGGTGTCAAAACAGAATTCCAAGATCTTAAGGGGCCTAACGATTGCAGGAAGTGGCAAACCTGTAGGTAGCACCAAAAGTCTCCCTGAGTCAATCCCCACCTAGTCCACAGGTCAGAAAAAGAGACAATGCCGTCCCCACCCACCAGCTGTCCAACACGGTAAAGGCCTTTGGTGTATCAGGAACGGAAAGCCGTTAAATTCAAGCCCGGGGGGAAACGGGGGTTAAGCAAAAAGGAAAGATAGGAGGACTTTAAGGAAGAAACCGACGGCAATTTCCTGACCTTTTTTCAACACAACAGTCGGGCCGATAGTGGGATGGGGGGGAGGGGTTAGAGAGGGGGGGGGAGCCATGGGGCTATATCCGGAGGGATCGACAGAGAATGTTTTTCTACCTGAATCCACTGTTTAGGCGAATCCGATCTGGACCATTCCACGATCCTGCTCAAGTGGCAAGCTTGGTAGTACCCCTGGATGTTTGGTAGACTAATCCCGCCTTTATCTTTCCTTCTGAACATCAAACCGAGACTCAGTCGCGGGCGCTTCCCTACCCAAAGGAAGTCTCTAAATAATTATTGGATAACCTGAAACCATTTTAAAGGTATTTTGATGGGAAGAGTCTGCAGGAAATAGAGAATCTTAGGAAGGAAATTTATGTTGAGTATACCCATTCTCCCAAACCAAGAAAACGGTCTTGACCTCCAAGTTTGGAGATCAGATCGTAGATTTGCCAACAATGGCGTAAAATTAGAATCAAAGATGCGTGAGAGGTCCCTAGCAAGAGTAACCCCTAGGTATTTGAGGTGAGAGGCGTCCCAGGAGAAAGGGAACT
This sequence comes from Pseudophryne corroboree, assembly GCF_028390025.1. Lineage (NCBI taxonomy): Eukaryota > Metazoa > Chordata > Amphibia > Anura > Myobatrachidae > Pseudophryne > Pseudophryne corroboree. Next base: position 487,862,085 of record NC_086446.1, on the reverse strand, counting down.
TCGTTTTAAGCCCCGCCACCATTGCAGGTGGAGACGTGACATTTAAGGCGACCGACTTAGAATAGTTTATTTTAAAGTTTGTGAGGTCCCCGAAAACTTTGAACTCCTCCATTAAGTTTGGGATGGAGATTACGTTTGTCCTTATTCAATGTGTGCACACTATATTAAAATAAAATTAAAGTTTCAGAGGTTCTTCACAGCACCATAAGAAAATTAGTGTAGGCAGTGGTGTATTGAAAGATACTCCGGACTGTCCTCCTTCCCCCCTTTGCCTCAGGCTACAGAGATGCGGCCATACACGGTCACTACCCAGGCACTGCTGCGCTAAGGGGATGGGTCCTGTCTCAGTGGATCGCTTGTTAGCAGATGCGGCTCTCTGAGTGGCCTCTGCACATACTTCCCCTACGGAGACTCACCTCGTTGTCCGCCTCTGCCGTCCACCTTGTCCCAGCGCTGGCTTTTTTCTCCACTCGTCTCCTCGCCGTCCAATGCCCTCCTCTGCTTCTGACACGTCCACGTCACTTCCATGGCATGTCCACGGAATGGATCCCTTTTGCATTTAGTATTAGCCCTGTCAAAGACACTGCCACGGAATACTTATGGCTTTTCTGCAACATTTCTGATACCAGGTGACCCGAACGCAACAGCACCTTTGTGCATACACAGTGCCGGACTGGGGCATAGAGGTCCCATCGGGAGAATGCAGTGGTAGGGGCCCATATTTAGTAGTGTGGCCAGTCTCTAGTTGGGGTGCATGGGCTAAGCCCTTGATACCTCTCTACTTCCTAAGGCTACCATCAATAATACCCCTTTTCCACTAGCTAAAAAAACACAGGTAAATGCACAGGGGCGCGCATTTACCCGTGTTTTTTGCTAGTGGAAAAGGGTCCGTCTGCAAAAACCCGGATCAAGTGACCCGGGAACCCTACCTGGGTAGGACACGGGAATGATCCGGGTAGGATTGTAGTGCGACACGGCTCCCGTTTACACTGTATGGAAGGGCAGCACTGGGAGATCATTTGATCTCCCAGCGCCGCCCCTGCTGCGTCACCAGGGCGTCACCAACCCGGCAATATGCCGGGTGGGGGAGTACAGTGGGAAAGGGGGCTCTGATGTGGGTCGCAGCCGAGTAGCTCCCTTATCAGGCTCCCGGCTGTGACCCGCATCAGTAGTGGAAAAGGGGTATAAGCGTAACATTGAGGCTATTGACACCACATTATTTTCCTCCCTGTTTGACTCACTTTTCTCTCCTATTCTCTCTCATGCCTTGAACAAGCCGCAATGCATCCTGTACTTCTGCTCCACCAACCACAATTCACCCTCGCAAATTAACACCTCAACCCTGGCACACTAAATGCACCAAATATCTGCAAAAATGCTCAGGTGCTGCTCTCATCCTTCAGTGCTGCCCTTTCTCTTGCTAAACAGTCATACTTAAAGAACCTCACCTCTTCCCTGTCTTCCAACGTCCGTCGCCTCTTTGCCACTCTCAACTCCCTCCTCTGCCCACCTCCACGTCATCTCCCCTCCTCACTCTCTGCTCTTGACTTTGCCACTTACTGCACGTCCAAAATTGACTCCATACGTCAGGACATCACATCACACCAGACCATCAGCAACCAGCCTCCTCCCATAACTTACCACCGCTCCCCATCCCTCTCACCAACTCTTACATCTTTCTCCCATGCATCTGGTGAGGAAGTCATGGCCCTCATTCGTTCCTCTCCCCTTACCACCTCCCCTCTTGACCCTATACCCTCACGCCTCCTCCGCTACTTCTCTGTTTCTGCCTGTTCCCATCTTTCCCACCTTCTCAATCTCTCGCTCTCATCAGGCACTGTCCACTCTGCCTTCAAGCATGCACTCATCTCTCCTATTCTTAAAAAAACCCTACCCTTGAATCACTCTCTCCAACTACCAACCCTTTTCTCTTCTCCCTTTTGCCTCCAAACTCCTTGAGCGTATTGTCTACAACCGCCTTACTTCCTTTCTTTCCTCACACTCACTGCTTGACCCATTCCAGTCTGGCTTCCGTCCTCTCCACTCCACTGAAACTGCCCATACAAAAGTCTGCAATGACCTCCATGCTGCTAAATCTAAGGGCCACTACTCTCTATTTATTCTTCTCTATCTCTCTGCTGCTTTAGACACTGTGGACCACCCTCTCCTACTGCAAATCCTTCACTCCATTGGTCTGCGTGATAATGCCCTCTCTTGGCTGTTTTCCTACCTCTCTGACCGTTCATTCTCTGTCTCCTCTCATGACTCCCCCTCACTTCCACTAACTGCAAGTGTACCCAAGGCTCTGTCCTTGGTACTCTTCTCTTCTCTCTCTATACGTCCCCACTAGGTAAGCTCATTAGCTCTTTTGATTTCCAATATCATCTCTATGCTAATGACACTCAAATCTATCTTTCCTCTCCGGACCTCTCCCCTGTTCTTCTTACTCGAATCTCCAACTGTCTCTCTGCTATCTCTGTTTGGATGTCCCAGCGCTTTCTTAAACTTAACATGTCTAAGACTGAGCTGATCATCTTCTCTCCCTCCCGCATAACCGCACCTTCCACAATCTCATTATCTGTTGATTTCACTACTAACTCCTCTAGCCCCCAAGTGCGCTGTCTTGGAGTAATCCTTGACTCCTCCCTCTCCTTTAAACTAGAGATGAGCGGGTTCGGTTTCTTTGAATCCGAACCCGCACGAACTTCACTTTTTTTTTCACGGGTACGAGCGACTCGGATCTTCCCGCCTTGCTCGGTTAACCCGAGCGCGCCCGAACGTCATCATGACGCTGTCGGATTCTCGCGAGACTCGGATTCTATATAAGGAGCCGCGCGTCGCCGCCATTTTCACACGTGCATTGAGATTGATAGGGAGAGGACGTGGCTGGCGTCCTCTCCATTTAGATTAGATTTAGAAGAGAGAGAGAGAGAGAGATTGCTGTGATACTGTAGATTAGAAGAGAGTGCAGAGTGCAGACAGAGTTTAGTGACTGACGACCACAGTGACCAGTGACCACCAGAGACAGTGCAGTTGTTTGTTTTATTTAATATATCCGTTCTCTGCCTGAAAAAAACGATACACAGTCACACAGTGACTCAGTCTGTGTGCACTGCTCAGCCCAGTGTGCTGCACATCAATGTATTGTATATAAAGCTTATAATTGTGGGGGAGACTGGGGAGCACTGCAGGTTGTTATAGCAGGAGCCAGGAGTACATGATAAATAATATTATATTAAAATTAAACAGTGCACACTTTTGCTGCAGGAGTGCCACTGCCAGTGTGACTAGTGGTGACCAGTGCCTGACCACCAGTATATTAGTAGTATTGTATACTATCTCTTTATCAACCAGTCTATATTAGCAGCAGACACAGTACAGTGCGGTAGTTCACGGCTGTGGCTACCTCTGTGTCGGCACTCGGCAGGCAGTCCGTCCATCCATAATTGTATTATATACCACCTAACCGTGGTTTTTTTTTTCTTTCTTTATACCGTCGTCATAGTCATACTAGTTGTTACGAGTATACTACTATCTCTTTATCAACCAGTGTACAGTGCGGTAGTTCACGGCTGTGGCTACCTCTGTGTCGGAACTCGGCAGGCAGTCCGTCCATCCATAATTGTATTATAATATATACCACCTAACCGTGGTTTTTTTTTCGTTCTTTATACCGTCGTCATACTAGTTGTTACGAGTATACTACTATCTCTTTATCAACCAGTGTACAGTGCGGTAGTTCACGGCTGTGGCTACCTCTGTGTCGGAACTCGGCAGGCAGTCCGTCCATCCATAATTGTATTATAATATATACCACCTAACCGTGGTTTTTTTTTCGTTCTTTATACCGTCGTCATACTAGTTGTTACGAGTATACTACTATCTCTTTATCAACCAGTGTACAGTGCGGTAGTTCACGGCTGTGGCTACCTCTGTGTCGGCACTCGGCAGGCAGTCCGTCCAACCATAATTGTATTATATACCACCTAACCGTGGTTTTTTTTTCATTCTTTATACCGTCGTCATACTAGTTGTTACGAGTATACTACTATCTCTTTATCAACCAGTGTACAGTGCGGTAGTTCACGGCTGTGGCTACCTCTGTGTCGGCACTCGGCAGGCAGTCCGTCCAACCATAATTGTATTATATACCACCTAACCGTGGTTTTTTTTTCATTCTTTATACCGTCGTCATACTAGTTGTTACGAGTATACTACTATCTCTTTATCAACCAGTGTACAGTGCGGTAGTTCACGGCTGTGGCTACCTCTGTGTCGGCACTCGGCAGCCCGTCCATAATTGTATATACCAGTGACCTAACCGTGGTTTTTTTTTCTTTCTTTATACATACATACTAGTTACGAGTATACTATCTCTTTATCAACCAGTCTATATATTAGCAGCAGACACAGTACAGTGCGGTAGTTCACGGCTGTGGCTACCTCTGTGTCGGCACTCGGCAGCCCGTCCATAATTGTATATACCACCTAACCGTGGTTTTTTTTTCTTTCTTTATACATACATACTAGTTACGAGTATACTATCTCTTTATCAACCAGTCTATATATTAGCAGCAGACACAGTACAGTGCGGTAGTTCACGGCTGTGGCTACCTCTGTGTCGGCACTCCGCAGCCCGTCCATAATTGTATATACCAGTGACCTAACCGTGGTTTTTTTTTCTTTCTTTATACATACATACTAGTTACGAGTATACTATCTCTTTATCAACCAGTCTATATATTAGCAGCAGACACAGTACAGTGCGGTAGTTCACGGCTGTGGCTACCTCTGTGTCGGCACTCGGCAGCCCGTCCATAATTGTATATACCAGTGACCTAACCGTGGTTTTTTTTTCTTTCTTTATACATACATACTAGTTACGAGTATACTATCTCTTTATCAACCAGTCTATATATTAGCAGCAGACACAGTACAGTGCGGTAGTTCACGGCTGTGGCTACCTCTGTGTCGGCACTCGGCAGCCCGTCCATAATTGTATATACCAGTGACCTAACCGTGGTTTTTTTTTCTTTCTTTATACATACATACTAGTTACGAGTATACTATCTCTTTATCAACCAGTCTATATATTAGCAGCAGACACAGTACAGTGCGGTAGTTCACGGCTGTGGCTACCTCTGTGTCGGCACTCGGCAGCCCGTCCATAATTGTATACTAGTATCCAATCCATCCATCTGCATTGTTTACCTGAGGTGCCTTTTAGTTGTGCCTATTAAAATATGGAGAACAAAAATGTTGAGGTTCCAAAATTAGGGAAAGATCAAGATCCACTTCCACCTCGTGCTGAAGCTGCTGCCACTAGTCATGGCCGAGACGATGAAATGCCAGCAACGTCGTCTGCCAAGGCCGATGCCCAATGGCATAGTACAGAGCATGTCAAAACCAAAACACCAAATATCAGTAAAAAAAGGACTCCAAAACCTAAAATAAAATTGTCGGAGGAGAAGCGTAAACTTGCCAATATGCCATTTACCACACGGAGTGGCAAGGAACGGCTGAGGCCCTGGCCTATGTTCATGGCTAGTGGTTCAGCTTCACATGAGGATGGAAGCACTCAGCCTCTCGCTAGAAAACTGAAAAGACTCAAGCTGGCAAAAGCACCGCAAAGAACTGTGCGTTCTTTGAAATCCCAAATCCACAAGGAGAGTCCAATTGTGTCGGTTGCGATGCCTGACCTTCCCAACACTGGACGTGAAGAGCATGCGCCTTCCACCATTTGCACGCCCCCTGCAAGTGCTGGAAGGAGCACCCGCAGTCCAGTTCCTGATAGTCAGATTGAAGATGTCAGTGTTGAAGTACACCAGGATGAGGAGGATATGGGTGTTGCTGGCGCTGGGGAGGAAATTGACCAGGAGGATTCTGATGGTGAGGTGGTTTGTTTAAGTCAGGCACCCGGGGAGACACCTGTTGTCCGTGGGAGGAATATGGCCGTTGACATGCCAGGTGAAAATACCAAAAAAATCAGCTCTTCGGTGTGGAGGTATTTCACCAGAAATGCGGACAACAGGTGTCAAGCCGTGTGTTCCCTTTGTCAAGCTGTAATAAGTAGGGGTAAGGACGTTAACCACCTCGGAACATCCTCCCTTATACGTCACCTGCAGCGCATTCATAATAAGTCAGTGACAAGTTCAAAAACTTTGGGTGACAGCGGAAGCAGTCCACTGACCAGTAAATCCCTTCCTCTTGTAACCAAGCTCACGCAAACCACCCCACCAACTCCCTCAGTGTCAATTTCCTCCTTCCCCAGGAATGCCAATAGTCCTGCAGGCCATGTCACTGGCAAGTCTGACGAGTCCTCTCCTGCCTGGGATTCCTCCGATGCATCCTTGCGTGTAACGCCTACTGCTGCTGGCGCTGCTGTTGTTGCCGCTGGGAGTCGATGGTCATCCCAGAGGGGAAGTCGTAAGCCCACTTGTACTACTTCCAGTAAGCAATTGACTGTTCAACAGTCCTTTGCGAGGAAGATGAAATATCACAGCAGTCATCCTACTGCAAAGCGGATAACTGAGTCCTTGACAACTATGTTGGTGTTAGACGTGCGTCCGGTATCCGCCGTTAGTTCACAGGGAACTAGACAATTTATTGAGGCAGTGTGCCCCCGTTACCAAATACCATCTAGGTTCCACTTCTCTAGGCAGGCGATACCGAGAATGTACACGGACGTCAGAAAAAGACTCACCAGTCTCCTAAAAAATGCAGTTGTACCCAATGTCCACTTAACCACGGACATGTGGACAAGTGGAGCAGGGCAGGGTCAGGACTATATGACTGTGACAGCCCACTGGGTAGATGTATGGACTCCCGCCGCAAGAACAGCAGCGGCGGCACCAGTAGCAGCATCTCGCAAACGCCAACTCTTTCCTAGGCAGGCTACGCTTTGTATCACCGCTTTCCAGAATACGCACACAGCTGAAAACCTCTTACGGCAACTGAGGAAGATCATCGCGGAATGGCT